>NC_067130.1:15006438-15312211 GCF_021347895.1 Acanthochromis polyacanthus
CATACTTGACCCCTGCTTGAAACGCAGCAAGCTGGCACACAACCACATAGCCGAGCTTAGTTGTTATGTCCCTCACATGTGCAGGCAGAAATACAATGAACACGTGCTCTTTTTGTCCTCTCCGCTACATAGCTGATTTCCTAGGAAACCGCAAGGTGAATGGGCTCCATCTGAATGCTTTTATCGGTTTCCCTATCACTCGAAACTTGAGTGGCAGTTGGCCTTCGAAGCAGTCATGTTTTTGTATGCATGGATTAGCTTTCCTGTTAATGTATAACCCCAAAAGGAGGAACAAGAAGCTCAGACTTTAGAAGGAGCTAATATTTAGCCTATAAATAGAGGATATGGTTGGATAAGGGTGAGAACAGTGATAGAAGCAGTCAGGGTGTGTGAGTGCAGGTAATGTGCAACCTTCAGTTAGATCCAGGCTTATTTAGTTTTAAATGTCAACTTAGATTTTGGTATTTGTCATGAAATATGCTTCAAGCCAGAGCGTCCGATGTATTCTAGAAGCGTTAGTGGCTGTATTTGCTTAGTCTGACTCAGCCGATGTAGATTGCGGTACAAGCCTGCTATTGACGACATTTCTCACGGCTTTCTACCCTCCGCCATCGACACATTTCCATTTTCAGAGTCCACTTCACTACAGTAAATAGCAACAACTTCTGAGCAGAAACCTACCACCAGAAAGATTTCATATTTTGGAGAGCCTTTTCAATAATTCAAACCTGCTAGTTTTCTCAATAAATTATTAATTGTAATAACAGTGCTCATGTTGTTGTGTGAAAACGTTCCACCAAAACAATTCCACTCGTCACTGTTGTGCAAAGACACCGTTGCAGCATCCTTTGCGTGGCTCCACCCTAGCAGAATGGTAATGAGGTGGAGTCAGACCATTCTAACCAATATTAGGCTCTCAACCAAGACCAATCAAGACTAAAATTTGCTGAATGTCTCTGTAAATCCCAACGTTCAATTACTCGTAATTATGTTTGTCATCTGTGACAGTCACATTCCTGTAAGTAATCTTTCCAAACATTGCATTCGGGACACATGATTCAACTATCTACATGCAAGCATTCTTGCTCTTTCAGTCACTATGCGTCACTGGGGTCTTTGCAAAGCTAAGTGGCTACATGGCTAGAGCTAATGGGCACAAAAATTGCAGACAAAGTTGCAGCGACAGACAGTTCTACCTAAACCCACATTGTACGCTCAGCCACACTTGCCAGATGATCGCATCCGTTTGTTTTAATGCGTCTTTCTTTGCTCTTTGTGGTCTCCGTTCTCCTATGAGGAGGCTGAACAGGAGACTTTGCATATTTGTGTCTTTTTAGATATGAAGTAGTTTTAGTCTTTTCTCCACCAGCACTCGTGCAGCTGGACTCGGGCAGTGTTTGTTCTGTTTTGGAGGAATGGCTTTGGAGGGAGACCTAAGGAAAGGGGTTGTTTTGTTTCTTCTTTTCCACTTATATGCTTTCAAAATCCAGTTTCCTCTTGATGTTTCTACGATCCCCCATGTTCTAGCTTTAAATTTTGATTTTTACTTGATGTGCTGTATTTCACAAGCGACAAAAAACACCATGTTTAAAGCACAGAGGCAGCTTTGCTCGTGACACCGTAAAAGCCTGTCAGGAACAGTTGGACAATATCACTGTAAATCACAGTGGCTATAATAAGTGGTTGGGCAAGGTTTAGATTGCTATGTTCTTTTGGAAAATATAGGTTTTCACGAAAGCTTTTATTTTATGGAATTTAAAGGCTCTGCACTGTGTACTGGTACTTTTCAGTCCCTAGTCACCTGTAGTCCCTCATGCACATGTGTAGTAAGTGGTACAGTGGAGTTTGAATAATTTCAGTTTTGTTTTTTTTAAAGGTACTATTGGAAAGGTGAAATCCAGGATGCAAGTGAAATCCTGATGGTAAGCTCACTGAGAAGCTCCTCTTGTGATCAACATGTACTCAGGCATGTTGAAATAGAACATCTGTAAGATGAAATGTCATTGTTGTTGCAGCTGGTGAAAACAAAGACCTCCAGGATCCAGCAAGTCATAGATTATGTGAGGTAAGAGGTCGCTTAATGCATTTGGGGTGACTCATGTTTAGATCTTTGCAATCTGTACATGGCCCGTTGTCAAACTTAATGCGTCGGCTGTGCACGCTACTGTAGATATGAAGTTTAATTCTGGTCATTTGCAGCTCAAGCGTTATTCGCTTAACTTTTCATCACTTCACACTGGAGTTTTTCCCCAGAAGCACAAACAATTACAAGCCTAAAACATAAAGCATATTACTCAATAAAGTGCTGTTGCGCGCACATTTTTCAATTTACTGTTGTTTGTGTAAGAGTAATTGCATTTTATACTAAGAGGGCTTTGTTGCTTATTTTTTGAAGATATTTTTACTCAGAAACAAAGCCTGACCAATCGAGAATTTTGGGGGCTGACGACAATACTGATTATTTGACCGTTAAAAAAAGGAGAAAAAAAATCCATGATATCGATATATTAGCCGCAATTCTTAGCAGCTTATCATGAATCATGCGACATGTGCTGCTGAAAGTGCTATAAAGACAGCTGGAGCACTCTCTGCAGGACAAACTGATGACACCAATAAAAAAAAAGTAAATAGAAAATTCCACAATACAAACATGTTCATATTATTGAGAACAAATATGCAGATATCAATGCATCCTGACAGGCCAACAGTATTGAAATCGGCCAAATTAATCCATGTGTCAGGCTTCAGCTCAAAGATCACATTTTAAAGCAATTTTTTTTTTCATTTTTTCCCTCAAGCAAGATTCTACGTAAGATAGAGAATAAATCAGTAACCACAACTAGTTCACAGCTGTAATTTGCCACACCACCCATAGAGATATAAATCATTGCACATGCAAAATTTCAGCTAGATCAGACAACTGGAAGTGGGTGTTCTCTACTCTAATAGAACATATTTAGACAAGCTCAATTGTAGTGTCACCATTTCTTTTAAAAAAGTGTTGTGAAGCATCACAACACTTTAGATTCAACACGTGAAACCTTCTCTTAGGTGTTTGAGTTGACAAAAAAGGGAGGTGAAATCGCTACATTAATTCAGTAATCTAGTACTAAGGATAAGCATATGGAAAGCAGCCAAGGTTGAAAAGGAAAAAAAAAATACCACTGATGAGTTTCCCTGCACTATTGTATAGTACATGTCCTAATAGTTTGGATGTTTTTCTGTGGGTCCCTTTAAGGTCTGTGCATCCCTATGCAAACCCCGAAGTCCTCAGTTTCCCCGTGGAGGACGGCAGCCTGGCCTACATGAAGTGGATGGATGAAGCCATTCCAGATGACTGAGATATCGTTAAAATCAAAGCCAATCCCAGCATGGACTTCTGCCAAACAGGGAAACTGAGCCATGTGTGCAAGCTGTTGATTAAACCTTTGGATCGAAGGGCTCAGGAAGCACTCTGCTGAATTCATGTTGTTACATGACATTTACGCTTTTTTCTGCTCTGGCATTTTCACCAGAAATTCTACGTACTTCAGAGATTTTATTTTAGATAATATACCACTGCCAAAGAAGACACTTAGTGAAAAATCTTAGAGTGGAAAGGGCCAAGTTTCCAGTGGACCAGTTTGTTTTAGATACAGGGACCAGCTACAACATGAAAACCACGTGACTAACACCGTGTACGCAACCCTTGTGCTGTGAAAATAGCTGTGAACCATTGAACCATGGGACACCTGTGGTGCCTCACACCAGGATTTTGGCATCAGATCCTTTGGAAAACTGAGGTTTATGTGGCGAGGCCCTTATGGATCAGGCTTGCTCCAGCAGATCCTACATCTGTAGGATGCTCGATTAGATTGGGATCTACGGAGTTTGGAGACCAGGTCAATGCCTTCAGTTCTTCTCAAGCAGTTTTTGTGGTTCTGCTTGGGGACATGGCAGCCATCGGAGAGTTCAGCTACAATGAAGGTGCATGTTTGATCTGGAACAGTGTGTAGGTTTGTAACGTGTCAAAGTAACATCCACATAAATGGCAGGATCCTGGGTTTTCCAGCAAAACAGAACATTTAACAATGTGATCACTGTTAGACACTTAGCCTGTCAGTGATTTTCATGTTATGGCTGAAGAGTTTGCATTATGCTGCTGGTAAACAGAATGATGCCTCCGTTTCCTGCTATAACTGGAAACAGAAGCATCATTCTATAACTGTTCCCAGTCATAAAACAGATCAGATGGTATAAACATCCCATTTAAACAATGGCCAGTTTTAATACACTGCCTGTGCTTCATAGTGTGAGTGAGGTAATCAAGATGCCTTGGATTGTATTCAGAAAATAACTGACTCAGTAGAAACATCACCACTCTGAGTCATGCATTTCTTGCCTCATGCATTGTCAGAACTCTTCATTATGCATTATTGCTTGTGCTTTACTGCTATTAGAGAATACAAAGTGCAAACAACAAACTCAGTATGTGCAATTTATAGAGCACATTCTGGCAACACTTGACTTAATGTCAGCCAGTTTGGAATCAAATAAAAATTTAAAACCAAGCTCATAGCACTCTGTAATTTAGCTTTGAGCAAACATAAATGTTTATTACTTTGTCAGCAACGCTATCACTTTCCTGTGACCCATGAGTAGATATTGGTGTATAAATGAATAAAGAGTGATAATATAGTGAAAGAGAGATATATTTTATAATATAAAATGTGTAATCATAGTAGAAGAAACACTGAAATCTGTCTTGTAAATGTTTATAAAAGGCTCCTACATGGTAGATGGGATCACCAAAAAGCAGACTTGCAGGTTTAATATATGATAGAGTTAGAGCGCTCTATACTGATAACATTAGTACATTTGTCATGTACTGCCTAGTACTGAAGCTTATGTTTATCGTTAGGATTTATTTTAAAGCCATTTCCAAGGTCTAACAAAGGAAGAACAACAACATTCAGACAGGCAGAGTAATCTTAGTGTACCTACAGATCATCTAGCAGTAGAGGGAGGATGCACAAACAACTGTGTACACATGGTGTTTAATTTCCTTTACTGGTGCGATACCGCTAGCAACGCAGAGCAGTTTGCCTTGTGCAAGTTAAACTTCAAGGGCAATACTTCTGAATTTCAACTGTGCTCAGCTCCTGGTTGACTCGGCTTGTACTAATAAAACATTTACTGCATCTTTTACTACCTCAGGTGAAGCTATAGAGAACTATTGAGGATAAATTCATAGATAGGTTCACAGTGCTCTGCATTAGTGGACATGTTGACTGTTTATAGATCTGTCCCCCCCCTCACATTTGCTGTTTCACACGGGGCACATGGAACTGCAACTGATCGGAATGGGTCTTGCCAAATAATTGAAATTAAATAACCGCAAATTAATTTGTTAAAGGACAGTATCAGGAGTCAAAATCTTGTTATAGATATACCAAGCCATATTTGCTGTTACACAAAACTCGCCGGCCATGCGAGCTTACATCATTAAACAAAAATACGCACCAAAGCCTCGGTCTGCAGAAAGCGTTTCCGGCATGAGGCCCCAACAAAGGAACTGCAGACATGGTTTAGTGTGGTGTTGTGTTGGTGAAGCCAAAATAATCCTCCCTGTCAGGAGCAGACATCAGGCCATGTGGTGGCGGTGTGTTTGTGTGAGCATCCAGTTCTTCAATAACTCCGTACAACACAGTAATGTACAAACACATCAGGATGGACGTTATATTTTAATATGCAATGCCGCTGACAGATGCCTTGCTGAGTGATCATTATTGTGTAATGACAAATGATGCTCTGCCAAATAAAGATTGGATTATTTTGTATCCTGCAATTTTATCAAATGTTCACTAGATGGTGGTGTTTCAGCAAAACATACCACTTATCAAACATTCACACATGAATCAAACTGAATTTACATTGGCTGCCTGTTGGGTTTTGGTACTTAAGCATAAAAAAAACAATTAAAACAAAATCCATTTATTTTCCTATGGTGTAGGAGTTGCCTGATTGGTTAAGGCAGAGACATGCCGTCTATATTTCCACATGAATATTACCCAAGTTGTGTAAACACAGAGACATATGGCTGACTCTTTTGTGTGTTATTAAATTCTCCATGGGATGCAGAGTTAGGAGCAGGATAATTAAGAATCATCTGTAAGAGACAGACGCTGACAACATGTTCCTGCTGAGCAATTCAATAAACGGAGGATAAAACACACAAGACATCTAAATAGTCTGCATTTTTAATTTTGATCTACACAATGTTCCAGCTTTCCAACGTCGCGGCCGGTATTTTGCTTCCTTATTCCTTTTGAGCTCAGGTTGCCTGCATGACATATCCCGACATTGGTTTGAGGAGTCATTAATGTTTAATACAAATTTCGACTGATTTAGAGATCAAGTACTAACTTATGGGTTGCCAGATTTTGCAAAATCCCTCTGCAGCATTAAAGACTGCAGGGCATCTAGAGGAAAACCTGTTTAGAAACCGTTTAACACGTACAACTGGAGAGTTGATAGATTAGAATAAACGCTTTGTCACTGATTTGACATTTATAATTGCAAATTTTGCTGGTGGCTTAAGGTGCCGAAAACCCTCCAATAAAAACTCAAACATTTACGAACCGCTGATGTGTGCTGTGAATATGTGGTGTATTGGTGAATTAAACTAAACCATGTCAAGAATAAATAATTTAGCACTATAAATTGTGCTTTTATGTATTAGTGCAAGCAAGTGCAAAGGCATCATGGTTGACTGGTTTTTAAAGTTTCAGAAAACTCCTCCATCACAGCAGCAGTGGTAGTAAAGTGTATGGTACATTCTGGAAAAGGGAGAGGGGTGAATACATTGTAGATAGGAGGAATATATTAAACAGTTTAATAATGGGCTGGGAGGGAACCGCTCTTTCTTGGGGAAGTGGAACATGATCATGCAGCACCCCAGATACACTTCCAAGGGCAGATGGTCTACTTTTATTTAATAATTTTGCAATCACATTAAAATTCTCTTCTTTCTACAAATTTTGCTATAAGAAAAAGCTGAATATCTACTAAATTGCATCACAGAAGATGGAATTTTTGAGCAGACGGAGAACATGCATTTAACAAATGTAGTGCATAACATGAACCCACTTGTCAAAGGCAGACGGATTTACTGCAAACGGTCCTTTTGAATTGTCATGGAAGAAGAGGAATTTTGCTCAAGATGCCGAGATTCTCTTCACCAGTGTATTTTGAGCCAACAAAAACGGGAGTCAGAGGGGACACCATCGCAAGAGCTAATCAATCAAATCGTCCAATAAGTTCACAGATGACAGGCTGGGCAATTGTCAGTTTTTTCGACCCGTTATCCCTTCTTTTTTGGCCAATGCAATTCATGGAAAAAGTTGCTGCTTGAGTACCCAAGCATGCATAATGACATGCACACATATTATCCAGTGTTTTGGAAACATGGTGTATATCTTGATTGAATGCACATACCAAACTTGATGTCATCTAAAGGTTATGGGGTTTTAATCAAGAGACGAAGAAGACCGTCATTCATCTTGGAAGCAGACAGGGACAACATTATTAAGAATCTGTGATTAATCTCAACAAGTATGGACTCTTCAATGGAGAGTGGAATGTTGATGAATACAGAATGGAACAGGAAAAATTTTAAGTTCTGCAGTCAGTGACACAGCCTTGAGAAACTCATCTGTATATTAAAGTTGCACGGTTTTCTCCATTAAAATAACTCCCACATGCCTTAAAACAGCTTAAAACAAACTCTACATCTTTGCATCTTCTAAAATATGCACATCTATGAAGTCTCCGCCTTTCTCCCAAACTACTCCTCTCCACTCGGTGCAGCTCAGCACACCAGCTCACCTACACTGTAAAACCACTCTGCTATGCAAAAAGTTGCAATACTGGAGTAATTAATGTTTAAACTGGGAAACTAATTCTGATTAAGAACATGATGGAAAAAAATCCCTCCCCACAAGTGGGCAAAATTGGTTTCCATTGATTTATTATGTGTAAACAGATTAATTTGTAGTGTGTAAACATAAGTGACTGGTAGTAACTTTCCAGACTGTCTTCAGTACACTGATATGACACATCTAGAATTTAAAAAAAAATCAACACAATATGGACATGCTAACAAGGTAAGAAAAAAACAATTGTTCTTTTAACTGAATAGCATGCCAAACAAGAAGATCAGCTACAGATAAACCAAAATAGTTTGTGCTTGTCACTTTTGCACATTACAATGAGCGGCATAAGCTTCAACCGTGACTCTGGTTTTTTTTTACGTGTTGTCATGCTGGAATTATGCCATTGACACTGCAAATTCGCTGAAGATTAGATCTGTCACAACCAGCCACACTGGTGTCGAACACGTAAGCTTTCAATTGGCTTAGTGTTCTGCGTTGCAAGGTTACGTAGAGGGGAGGGGAGAGTGATGGCTCGGCGCCTGAGTGAGTGAGCCTACACTAAAGGTGATTGCTTTCTTCCTCTCTTCAGCACCTCCTCTTCTTCGGTCTCTACAACTCCCTCCTTTCTCACGCTCCTCCCCTCTCCCTGCCTCTGTGTACCTCATAAATCTCCATCTGCAGTACATGTGCTTTGTGTAAGACACACACACACACACACACACACACATCCCACTTTCTCAGCAAATGAGAACAAGAACGAAAGAAATGGAGAATGAGATTGGAGACACTTGGCGAGGTGATAAAGGAGCTCATTTCTTCTCCCATACCTTCCTCTTGGCTCTGTTGCTCACTCGCTTGCTCGCTCACTCCCTGAGCTGCTACACAGACTCCGTCATCAAAACACACAGTGAGGCGTGCTGGCTTGCTCACTCTCTATAGCTTGTGGACACACATACACAAGCTCACACTGGAGCAAGCATTCAAGATGCAGCAGCAGGAGAGCATGTCTTCTGATTCCCTGTCAGGTAAATTCAGAATTAGATCTTCCTGTTATCTTTTCCCTTCTTTTGCATCCTCATCCATCATGTTTCCCTCCTTTTCTTTCCCGTGTCAAAATGCTGGCTTCCCTCTCCCATTCTTTCTCTCTCTCTGTACCCATCTGTCCATTTTCTTGTTTGTGTGTTTCTTTTCCTTTTAGGCACACTTGCGAGTACATGTGTAGTGATCTAAGAGGTGATCATCATGATGATTGTTACTGTAGTAAGCAGGAGGTGTGCCTTTTTTCCATATGGCACTGCTGAAAGAGTACATTAAGGTGGAGTAGCTCCCGCTACTACAACTGCTTCACTTCCAAAGCGCAGCTGTGAAAGTGCATATGGACTAGAGAATATTGCATTCTGACCTAGATATAATGACAAGGCTTGTGCCTCTTCAGCCGGGATCTGCTCGTTTTCTCTTGGAGTTGAATGCCGCAAAGTAAAGTGTTGTTCTCAGTATCTCGAAACAGAGTGACAGCACGATTTGAATGCTGGCTGCTATGGAAATTCAGGTCATATGTGAAATTTAAGCCGCGAATGATTAAAGCAAGCGGTTTGAGCAGAGGAAGAGTATTTACATGAGCAGTGCTTGGCCTGTGAGGCTGATAGTCGTCCTTGGTGATGAGGACGAATCGACCCTGCTGGGTATTGAGTTGGGAACTGGAATGTTCACTCATCTTTAATTAGTCATGCAATCCATTTGATTGGAGCCAGTAAATGACAACTGAGAGGTAGAAAAACAATGTCAGTCAGGTTCACTTTGATTTACATCAACTGAATACTAAAGCAGACTTTGTTTACAGTATTTAAAAGTGGACACAACAACCCCATTAGGGCTGTTTGATGTGAGCACTCCTTAGAAGTACAAAAACTTGTGCAGCAAATAATGAGACTTTGTATTGTGTCGGGAGAAAAAAAAGAAATCAATAAAAACTCAGAATGGCACAGAGGATCAGTAGCTAAAATTATGTCTTGAGTAGTTGTTCCTGTACACATAAATAGTTACCTCATTTGGTGTTGACATGACCACTATTTCATGTATATGTTTCTTTTGGAAGTCAGGGAGGTCTTACCCCAGCAGGGAAATAATCTGTGATAGCTTGCCAGTTCTTCACAGTACAACATTGATTCTTGTATGGCTTTAGATTATGACAATGTGAAACTCTGACAAGCATAAAAAGCACAGACATCTTTATTCTAGTCACATTCATCAGCAGTGTACACATTAGAACCTCTTCAGAATAATACAAAGCAGCTTTTGTGAATGTCAAGTAGTTTTACCCTTCTGAAAACATTTTTCCTACATTACTGTATTGTTCCTGATTATACACCAGTATTCATAGTTTTCATCCTGCTGTGTTATCACATGAATACAGCCATAATATAATATTCATAAATGGACATTTACATAGAGTCCATGTGAAAAGTTCTTCTATCCTTTCAAGGATCACAATAGCCCACAATAACAAAGCAAAAAAAATAAATAAATAGTTGAGTTTTCTGTAAATTTCTTAAAAATGAAATGTCCTATTTATGCAAGTATTCAGTTTAGTACTTTGTTAATGCGACTTTTAGGAGCAACGCCAACCTCAGGTCATCTTGGTAATTATTCTACAAGCTTGGCACACTTCTGTTTTGGAAGTTTCTTTTTTGGCAGAATCATTCACACTAAGTCAGGTTGGATAGGAAAAGTTGATGCACAGCCAATTTTAAGTCTCTGCAGAGATGTTTGTTAGGTTCAAGTCTGAACTCCAGGACTTTGAGTTGTCTTTTCGCCAGTGGTGATTATGTTTTAGAGTGTCGTACACGTTCACCTTAGCCTAAGAGCCTTTAGCACTCTGAAATAAAGGTTTTCACTCAGGATTGCACATTAGTCTGCATTCATATTTCTATCTATCCTTACTCATCTCCCAGTTTCTGTTGCAGAAAAACATCCCTGCAGCATGATGCTGCCACCACCACCACCATGTTTGACTCTAGGGATGGTCTTAATGAGGTGAAACTCAGTGCCTGGTCTCCTCCACATGTGCTGCTGGAGACTGTGGCCAAAGAGTTTAATATTTACTTCGTCAGATCAGAGTTTTTCTTTTCTTCCTTCTCAAGGTTTTGAGAGTCATTTAGGTACCTTTTGACAAACTCCTAGCAGGTTTCCTTGTACCTTTTCGCCAAGGGTCAGTCTGACCACTCTACCATAAAGACCTGGTTGGTCGAGTGCGGCATTGATAGTTGTCCTTCTGTAAGACTTTACCACATCCAAAGGGAATCTGGATATCAGTGAGCATTGGGTTCTTGGTTAGTCTCACTCCATCCATGTGTTCCAGCTTTTTCAGTTTTCCTAGGGGGACAGATTTAGAAACTTTTGGTCGTTCCAAGCTTCCTCTATGCTGCCATGCATCCGAGCACTGTCAAGACTGCAGAAATTTCCTTCTGTAGCCTTGGTACAATCCTATCTCAAAAGGCTACAGACAATCTTGCCAACCTCCTGACTTGGTTTTTACTTAGACATACTCCATTAACTGAGACCTTTTATAGACAGGTGTGTGCCTTCCCTAATCATGTTTAATGAGCTCATTTAGGTAAAAGGCAGACTCCAATCAAGTTGTAGAAGCAGCTCAAGGGCCATTGATAGAGGTAGCATCCAGCAGAACACATTTGCATGTGTCATAACAAAAGGATTTGAATACTCGCCTAAAAAGGGATGTTGAGTTTTTTGCTTTCCATAAATTAACAAAACACTCCAAAATTTTTTTTTGCTTTGTCATTGTTGAGTGTTGTCTAGATTAAGAAAATGAATCCATTCAAGTTGGAAACAGAATGTGGAAAAGATGAAATGGTTTGTAAATTTCTACTAAATGCTAGGATTTGTTGTTTTTTTCAGAACATCTCTTCCCTCTTCGAATCTTGATGCTTGTTTTTGTCAATACACAGTATTTGGCCATTTATAGTGGTTAATGTGGACAAGGTTTCCTGTGTCCTTCCAAGCTGACCATAGTACCATTTATTTGTTGTCAGCCACAGTGCAGCCAATCAGTTGAATCAAAGAATACAAATGAATTGATGGCATTGAGGGAAATGAAAACTAATGCTAGCTGTTTATGATGACGACCCTGATCTTTCACTCTACCCTGATCCGTCTCTCTCCCCGAGTGTCACACGATCACTTAAGTTAAGATCCAGTGAAAACTGAATGAGCAGTCAGCGACAATCATTGTGCTCTAAAAATGGAGACTTCACACTTGGAGTTTCTTTAAATGACTTAAAATAAACTGAGTTTTAAACTGTGACTACATGTTGTGCAGTGGCAGTTGGAAGATAATATATTGTTGTTGCCAGTGTTTGTGATTTACTGACACCTCACCGCTGCTCTGATACGTCGACTGTCACCCATCACCAGCTTCCTCTGAGCTCCCAGGCGAAATCATCTGTATATCACATCGACTTCGCTGCACTTCATCAGCGAACAAACCAGCAGCGGAAAACATGCGCAGTACAGCTCTAGTGGTATAGATGCACTCTGTGCTTCATGGGCTTTTCAGACAGATGGCTGTTAGTAGTGCAATCTCAGCATGAACAAGAAAGGCATAATTTACCATTAAGTGTGTTGCTTGCCTGCAGCAGTGACAATAGTAAATGGCAAGCAGGATTACATAATGTGTGAGAGTGCAAGAGAAATGTGAAGGTTCACAGGAAGTTAAAGAGCAAGAAAAATAAAATCTAAACTCTGGAAAATTGCTCATTTAATGCAAGATGGAGGTAAACAAAATTCCCTGCTCAGCTTCTTTGTGGTACACATTTCAGCTGTGTGCTACTCTGGATTCCATGTCGACAGCAATGCCTTTTTTTTGGGATTGCCTTGGCACAGTTTCTACAACAGTTTGAATGTGAGAAACTCTTAATCAAAGATCCAAACTGCAACTGAAAAGAACTGGCAGCAAACATTTCCTGAAATAAGCTGCACTTTTATAAAAGCATGAGCAGCAGACGAGACACACTCACTGTTTTCACCAGACATTGTACATGGCAAAATGAGAGCACTCGATACAAAAAAAAACAAAAAAAACCACAAGCAAGTCTTGATGAAGCACACAAAAAAACATGTTTTTGCCACCATTACTGGCAAGAAGGGGGGGAAAAAATAAAGAAGTGAATCTGGGGCTGAGTTTGTTGAGCAAACCATTTCTCACCGATTCTCGTTCAGGATGCATTCAACAGCACCAATATGAATTAGTGTATTGCTGTAGGGAGGATTTGTATGCATATATAAACAGATTTAGGGGAACTTTTTCCAGACTATGTGACCATGAAACACCAAACAAATAACATATCCTTGGATCAGGATTGGGTTGTAGTTCAAATTTTAGAGTCAAGTGGACTTGCAACTTCCTCACTCATGCCATGGCACAGTCATTAAATCAGATGACACTAGGAAAAATTCTACAGATCGATGTGTAAGATTACACAGTCATTCAACTACAGCTGAATGCAAAAGACCCAACAACCAAAATTATTCATTCCATTTCCTCTTGTTTGACTGGTGATCTTTATCAAAATCACACAGGACTTTGTGTTCACAGAACAGATGTGACATTTTAATTCAATATCAGTTTGATTTCAGTCAATATTAAAATTCACCCAACTCACTCCACTCAGGACAATTTTACAGTTATTTTTATTTATTTATTTTTATGTAGCACACAAGCATTTCAAACCTATGGAAAGCTGGTGCATTAACACAACAGGTTCAAATGCTGTAGTTGCAGCTCCCTGCGGCTTCTTTGTTAAATATACTTGAGGTTTGTTTTCATCTCTTTCTGTGATATTTTACTTTGTGGAAACTAAATGGCTAGGGTGAGAAAGGGAGAACCTTGAGACTGTCCATATAAATTTAATTTTCATCCAGTTTTCTCTCAGGTTGCGAGCACAACAGAAACCAATAGAGAAAAGAAAAGGCTGTTTTGCCCCTAAGTGATGCAACATTGTCCCTTAAATAACTAAGCTTCTAGAGAGAAGCAGCAAAGTGGTGAAAAGCAATGGACAAAATAAAACAAAGACATACAAGGGCAAAGCTGTAGCAACTATCCTAGGAATAGAATATAAAAAAATCCTCACAGGACCTTTAACATAACTTTAGCTTCTTCCCACAGCAATGTTTCCTCCACCCAGAACACAGCATAAGATCTCAAAGATTGTAAATGGGGAAATAAAATTGCACACTCAAAATAAGGTTAATAAAAATGGGTTTTTGTTTTCTAGATGGTGATAATGATATTTGTCCCAACTACTGCCCACTGAATCCATCTAGAGAGGACAGAGCTGAAATGTGCGATCCAAAACACAGGTTATGTGGGGGTCTCCAGTTTTGTAAAATAACTTTATTCCTACATTGACACTCAAACTCAGTATTCCCAAAGAAAGCCAGGTGATGAACTTTCTCAGCCACCCTCCAACTGAGAGGAGTCAAAAACCTCTTTATACTGTATATTCTCCTAGCCAGGCTGATCACCAGTAACCCACAGGTGAGCTCTACCTCACAGGTTCAGCTGATCTACCTGATAAACAGGGTGAGCTGTGTTCTGGTTTTTGTTCGGGGGGGGGCACGTTCGTATTAATCCAAAACACCTCGCCCTAGAAAGCAGAGAAACAAAACTTGACATTACACGACCCCAACATTTATTTAATTTGAACAAATGAGCTTAAACCAATCATATGCTCAACTTAAAAAAAAAAAAAAAAAAAAAAAATCAGTCCCCACAAAAAAAAAACAAAAAAAAAAAGGTTAAGCATTTCTCTAGAATCACCTTTGGCATCTCTGTGAATTCGCAGATAATCTTGATAAAACAACTGCATTGTCTTTCATTCTGACATGCTTGACTTCCTAAGGCAGTTCTTGCAAGGCTAAGCTCCATCTGAGTAACCTACAGTTACTGAAAGCCAAAAGCTGCAAGAACAGCAGAGATTGTCGTCCATATAAACCACCAGTGGATCAGAGTTTAAATTGAAGTGTTCCAAGGATAGAATCAGAGCTAGCATCTCATTCTTAATAGTGGAGAAGCATATCTGGCTAGGATTTAAGATCTTTGAGGTAACTGCTACTGGGTGATCAGCTCCATCATCTGAACAAGCACTGCCCCCACAGCCACACCACTTGTATCTGGCAAAAGGTGACCTAAGTTAGGAACCATCAACACAGGATCAGTAGCCAAGAGTGTTTTTACATGCTCAAATGAGATCTGTACGGAGCCCCTAAGGTGCCACGGAGGAAAAAATATATAAATCGTGCTCATGAAAACGTATCTCATGAGCACGATTTATATATTTTTTCCTCTGTGGCACCTTAGGGGCTCCGTAGCTCTGCCACATTGGGGTTAACTGAAAAACGTATCTTAGAACTGGTGAAGTCAGTAAGTGGGGCAGCTACCTCTGTAAAACTGCAAGAATCCACTCCCACTTCCACTCCCACTCCATATAGTCTCCCAGGTGGGCTGATCACCAACAGCCCACAGGTGAGCTCTACCTCACAGGTGCAGCTGATCTGCCTGACGAGCAGGGTGAGCTGTGACCTGATTTTTGTTCAAGAAAAAAAAACTTTGAATATCTATCCATAAGGCACCAAAAACAAACAAAACAACAACAAAACAAAGCAAAAAAGAAAGTCCTACAGCTTTTACTACCGTCTCAATGGCTTTATCCCCCCCAAACGCCTGCATTTCACACTGCAACAAATGGGAATCCACATATGTGTGGATCCACAGTGTGGAAAGCATAACGCAGCATGAACCGAGCTCTTATTGGAGCTTAGGAGGTACCAGTAATTGAGCCTGATTGCCTGAAGAGAGAGGCATCCATGTGACACCTGAGCCAGAATTTCAAAATGGCAGAATGGCTCATAATTACAAACATATTGGAGCAATTTCAGAAAGAACAGGTTGTCCATTAAAAATCTCTTACTTTTAGAACCAACATTTTTCCTACTTTTTTTTTTCCTCCACAGATGATGCAAAAGTCAGGTTTTGTATTAACTGTTGGACTGAAGTTGTAAAGCTGCCACATAGTTTAAGGTTACAACTTGAAAAAGGTTAAAAAAAACAGCCAGTGTCTGTTATTTCGTATTATCACCACATTCCTTTTATCTGCATTAAGGACATTTCAGCTTGAGAAGGGTCTCACAAGGGATGCCTTTGAAAGAAAGATGCTATGGATATTTTATTCTGGAGTTATGTTTTCTTTTTGAAATCTAATGGATTTGATAAAAAGTTGCTTGTGCTGTTTCCCCTCATATCCACAGCTCTGATCCAAAAACCTATTTTTCAGTCTGGAGGGACGCCTTTCTTCCTCAGCATTTGTATTCATGAGTTTTAACTGAACTCGTTCATCAGATCGTGTGTCCTTATTATGATCAACCAATACTGTATTAAGCTCCACCAAATATATTTGTAGTTTCCAATTTTGTGGCAAATTAAGCTGCAGTCATAATAAAGGCTAGGTGGAAGAATTGCCCATCTGCAAACACGATCAGAAAGCAACTCATCATCATGAATAATGACCAAATACACTGCTGCTTTTTGCTATTATTTCCTAACAAATCAAATTTCATGACACACTGCAGCGATGTAATGCTTCAATCATGAAGTGATATGTTTACAAAATGTTTATGTAAAAACAAGAAAATAACAATAATACAGTCTGTTGTGTTGGAATCTAACGCACTCATGACCATCATCTTCTGCTGAGGATCCTGTGGAACTGAGGATTACAGCAATCCTTTCACAGTTTCAGAGAAAGTCGTTGTTTAGTTAGTCATCAGACACATAGTCATGCATGATCAGATGTCTTTCACTATTATTTAATTTAGCACAATTCCAGTTTGTCTGTTCATCTTTAAAGCATGTATCTTCTCATTGAATTGTATGTGGGACAAGGCATGCAAATGATCGCAGGGTATAAATTATGCAAGGACATTTCAGGACATTGTGCTCAAAAAACTTTAGGCACCAGCCTTCCCAAATACCTCTCCAGCTGGTAGAAATACCCTACAATGTCCTCTATCTTATTTTTCTTAATTTTCTAATTTAATTTGGTCATAGTGGAATCAAGTGGATTCATTTAAAGCATCCTGACATCTGATGTGCTTTGACATTGTCGCCATCATTACTTAACTAATTCCCAGAGTTGCTGAGATGAAGACTGTCTTTCGGCTAAACCTTCCTGTTCACTTGTCTTGTGAGCGCAGTCGTAAGGTTCAGTGTTCTGAAATAAGGACGGAGAACCTTTCAGTCCCGACGGAGGGCCAGACAAAGCATGTTCAACCAGCAGCTTGGAACTCTCTCAGCTGTGAGAGGGTTCAAAGTCTGGGTCAGTTTGTATGTAACAAAAACATCCTCCATTACTGTCAAGCGTTGCACTACCTACACAACTCCCACTCACAAGCTAAAAAAGATGGCTCAAAATCTACTATTTAGTCGAGCCTTGGAAAGCGAGGGTGATTGGAGGCTACAAAATAGAAAGTAAAACTTTCTCCTTCACAATCCCGTACCTGACTGTATTGCTTTGTGTTTGGGTGTCATGTATGCTTGGCTTATGGACTTTTATGTTGTTTTGATTTGCTTTCTTTCGTTTTGTTTGCTGCCTTGCCATCACACGCTGGTACACAAGGACACAATGTTGCTTGCAGACTGTCTTTTTTCACATATAGTTTTCACAGTCCAGTTGTTCTTCAGAGAATGCAACAAACTGACATGTTTGGCCATGTAGTTCTTTCAATAAGAGCCCATAAACTAAAAAAAAACATTTAATATTTATTAGTCCAGAGAAGCAGCCGGCTGTCACTCTCTGTTTCTGTGTACACTGTGTGTGTGTGCTGACTCAAAATAGATGTGCCAGCTGACAGAGTAGGAGGAACCAACTCATCTTTCTTTTGTCAAAAGCCTGTTCTGTGAAATAGGATTGGAGGTTAGCGAGGTAGCTTCAGGTTTATCCCCTGACAATGCTTCACTTCTTAGTGGAGTACATTGCTATAGTAACTTCTGCTGCACACCTAACCTGCTCTGGAGCAAATCATGTTCCAGGTGTATAGTCAGACCACTCTTTGGCGTTGACACGACACCGTGTAGAAAGGCCCGGCTGCACCTCATCCTACTGCTGATGAAATATTTGCTTACAAGGAGGCGCCACTATTATTAAATTAAAGTAGATAATAAATTAAAAAGCAAAGAAAAGAAAAGAACATAAATAACCTAGCAGGGCTGCTTTATTGCAAAATCCAAATCTATGGCAAAGCATAAAATTTTGCTGCCGGGAGGTTTTTCATCATGAAACTAAATGTATGGGAATTCTTGAATTTTAGATTTTAGAAATGGTTAAACGCATGGGAATTCTTCAATTGGTCCCTGGGGGATGAATAACGTATCTGCATATGTATCTCTATCTGTTTAGAAAGTCACATAAAATGCATGGCCAATGGCAGGCTAATGCTCACAATCTACATCTGGTTAGTTAAGCATGGCTGCATTCCATATTGCCACCTTTTTTTTAAAAAAACTTTAAATGCATATTACAGTACATACTGCAATATGACAGTATGCACTGTTTTTGCAGTATACATAAAATTAGTACATTCTACATTGTCATATTGAGGTGCTTTAACCCTTAAAAAGCCGGGACCGAGTATACTCGTTCCCGCTTACTCGTACACACAGCCGAAACCGAACATTCTCGGCTCAACATGTGTGACTTGTTTATGATTGCTAATTAACATAAAATATGCACACACCTGTATGTTTAAGTCGACCAATGGTAAGATATAAACATTGGCCCCAAATTTGCTTATTTCAAATGATAGAGCTGTATGAGCCGTTATAACGAAGCCGCAATTACGAAGCTCTTATAGGGGCCGTGTACCGGCCGAAATTCAATATGGCGAATGTCTACGACAATGCCACCTCGCAAGACTTGATCGATATTTTGATGGATTAGGTGGTTTTAGTATATGTTTTAGTATATGTACTTCTCCAGAAACATGGCCTTGTAAGGGTTAAGCTTTGACCATTGCAGTTTGTCTCAGTAGCTCAGGTTAGCTTATACGCACACAAGACTTTGTGACGTATGTGACATAACTGCATATGACCAGACAAGCTTGACTTGCACATGGATGTTTTAAGCAAACTACATTTGATGTACTATCTTAAGGGATATTCTAAATATTTTTTTCTGGCATACTCTGCAGTATAGTAGCATAAATATTGGAATTCACGTTATGTTCAAGATATCAGATCAACGTGTACAAAAGCATCTCCAACTTGCCAATGAATTCTCTTAGAAAATGGCTTTACCATTCCTAAAAGCAAGAGGGTCTCTGAGGACAGCCATCTAACTCCTTTTCTTTAACTGACAAGCACAGATATGAAAGATAGAGATTCTCAGTGGAGGAACCCAGGTCTTCTTTGCTTTATCTCTTTTTTTTCTGTTGACAGCAAGAAACGTCAAAGTCATGTCATTGTCCTACAAGCCTTTGTGGAGCAATATAATACTAAAGCAGGGACTGATAAAGCACAAAAGGCTTGAATTTGTTGACCTTTTAAGATTTGCAGGTAAAGACTGCTTACTGGTTTGAACCGTGTTGTAATATTTGTTCTTTACTTGCTCCTAACGCCATTTAACACAGTGAGGGCTGCAGCTGAAAGAAAAAGGATGAAAGAATCCATAAGAATAGGCTGCAATTAGTCAGCAATAATTAATGCAATACACAATTGTAATTATAGCCCCATCTGCTTAGGCCTTAATAATGGGGCAGTGATATTGATAAGCCTATTAACTTACACATTAACACAGTCAACAGGGTTTTTTTTTTGCTAGCTTTCTTTTCTGGCCTCATGTAAATAAATCACAGAACTGGATGCAGGCAGCAGGTATCAAAGATTTTTCCTCACGTTTATTGTGTTTAGGTAAACCACTGATTGTCACATAATTCATAGTATTTTACATAATGTAAAATTTAATAAAAGACTACCCAGGCCAAGTATTCCTTTACATTTTATGGTATTTATGCATATTACAACCTTTTTCTTGCTTTTTTCTAACTTCTAGAATCTGATCAAATGCATATGTCATAGTTATGTACTCTTCAATGTACTTAATACTGCAACTATGATTTAACTAATCCTAGATGGGAATAAAAGCCAATTCCAACAACACGAGAACTTCGTTCTTGTCTGAATATTTTGATATCCAGAGTAAAATCAGTAACAGATACAAAGCTAAGTAACTGTAAGATAATTCATGAACCAATACAAACAAACAAAAAGTAATACTAACAAACAGGAGGACTAGATTGTTGTTGCAGATTTGCTACATTGCTGTATTTATTATTACCCAAGTTTTGTTTCATAATCTTGATTTCTGTATAAGATACCTTGTGTTGATTCTTTTAAGGTAGTGTCTATAGATACGGACCCGTACCCGTAGCCTGTGGCCTACGGATACGGCACTTTCCATTTGCCGATAGATACGGACCCGTATGCAAGTCTCGAGAGTCAAGAAGCTGCGAACCACTGCAAACTGTTGAAAGGTAAGCAAAGGTTAAGGTTAGGGTTAGGGTTAGGTTTCGGGTCCGTACCTCTGGCGTCTACCGGGAGTCACGTGACCAGATCTCGCGTATCTGATTGGCAAATGGAAAGTGCCGTATCCGTAGGCCACAGGCTACGGTTACGGGTCCGTACCTCTAGCAACAACCTTCTTTTAAAGGAGAAAGTAGGCTGGAGAATCACTACATTTCCCGCTACAAGAATATTTTATACCATGCTGTTTTGTGCACACAAATCTTGCAGGGATTGATGAAGGCTGACGCATGACATTCTCTTGTGATTGTGCCATGTTTACTTGAAATCCCCTAAAGTTGCCAGCCGGCAGGGTTGTTGCTGTCAGAGCGACTCCTGTGTGTTTGCCAAGCATAGGGACAGCGATTCACAGGAGCCTGAGCACATTCACATGTAGAGAGCTGATTCTTGATCATTTCCCCACTCGACGGAGCTGCAACTGTAGATTACTTTTTAATTGATGACCAGCAGCTACAAACTGCTCAAGCTTCATATTTATGCCATGTGCCAGAAGCAGAGAGAGCTGCAGAGATTTTTCTCTTCTTTGTTCCATTGTGCCATTGAGTGGTTGAGACAGCTCTTCTGGCCTCATGTCAGTCGCATTTTCATACTCCTAGAGTGCATTTAATACGTCCATCTCTTTGAGCCTGTTACTTGACAGCTGCGCTTCAGTGTAAATGAGTAGTTGTCAGTGCTAGTGTGACATCTTCCAAAGCTAAAAACACTGCTCGCTGAATTCCATCTCGGTCCGTGTTATGATAAGACTGACAAACCAGTGTTTATTTGTGCATTTGCATCCTTTCTCTCCACTGGCATTGGACAAGTAAAAGTTGCGTTTGCTTGCATGGCATTTCTGGAAAGCTCTGAGAGGAGGTTCAATCACCATCTCTGCATGTGGCTTTCCCAGCGCTGCTTCGTATGAGCAGGAAACAAGATGAAGATTTCCATCAGCAGTGCAACCAATCCAGGCTCTAAATCTCTCAAAGCTGCATCGGGGCGTAGTGGCGTAGCCAGCAGCGTGCAGGCAGGCAGGCAGGATTTATAACTTGCTATTTAAATGGATGCATCTCTTCTTAAGTGCTTCTTCAGCGGTTTATGATTAGCACATATCTCCTTGTTCTAGAGCCAATCACTTTATTAATTTCTATCTTTGATATTTACTGTGCAATATTGCTTATACATGAAACACAGGCAAACATTTCAACAAACACGACTCCTCTGGTCATGAATATTAAACCAGAAAATAACCGATGTATGCTGCCCAATCAAGTGGCATACCAACTGTGAAGAATGATGAGTGGAACAAGAGGAAGTGAGAAGAAGAACTGAGTATTCACAGACAGACAGTGTGAATACAGACGCTAGAAATATGCAGGAGCTGGTTTTGAACCGTAATATCATATTATCCTTTGCTTGGCCTCAAGTCAGTGCGCATTTCACAGTGTCCACCCAGTTTTTGTGTGCAGCAGGAAAAGCCCAGCTAATAGAATAAATCATGGCTGCACTCCCATTTTTTGGTGGCAGAAGTCATTCCAGTTAGACAGCATGTGCAAACGCAAGGTCCTGGAACTGACCCACCCGACTGTAGTGTGGCCAAGTTTAATGGAATTAGTTGCACCTGTGTTTGGCAAGTCCTTGACGGGAAAGGTCTTTTTAACATTTTTTGCTTGTGCAGGGTGGAACTGAATAAAAACAGGCAGTGGTTTCACCAGAAAGACATGATTAGTATGGATTTAAATGCACAAAACATGTGGATATTGTCCATCTAAAAGCAATACTTTCTTATATTTTGGTGAGAACACTGTCCTGAGTGTTCCTCCTATATGCCTCAGAGTCCTAAAAGAGTCTGGTTGAGGTGAGCTGGCAGGCTGAAATCCATAATATGTGGGAGTTGAAGGTGCACGGACCGACAGGAGATGGCAAGTCAATAGCAACCTCTGTGTTTTCATAGTATTTGTGTGAAACCTGTGAGCAATACCTAGAATATCCAGAATAAAAAGGCCTCTGTATCAGTTATTGTCTGATTAAGCTCCAGCCAGAATCTACTTCAGCAAACCGGCCTACATGCTGTCTCATATCTCCTGTGTTTGTACTTCCTCTCTCCCATTTTCTTCCGTCACTCACTCATGTTGGCATTGAAAATGTTTGTGAAGTATCTCCTTCAAACTTAAAGTATTGATCTAAAACCAGAAGGGCTTTTTTTTATATATATATATTTGTTCTATCAATACCCGACAGAAGGACTCAGCAGCAGCATGTGGAAAATGAGGTTTATTGTCGTACTGCCGAGCACAGCTATCGATGCGGGAGGGAATAAAATGCTAATATTGTGCCGTTATTGATTTTCTCGGTCAGCCACCAATATGTAAAGCACAGGAAGGAGCAGCACGGCTGTAAGTATATGCAAATACAATGTGGCCATGCTGGTCATCTCAGCTAGATTAGAGCATCTAGTTACTATCTGATTGGAACACCCCTTATCTTTTATACACAGAGCGAAACACACTCATCCGTGGCACTGTGCTTTCATGGACACACAAGCATCTATGCACACACACACACACAAGCCCAATGAATACGTGATCTATTGTCTCGCTCCCCTGCTGTTCATTTAGACTTCAATAAAATGTGCTTCATTACATAACTGCCCCCACAATCAAAGGTAGCACAGCACAAAGAGAGCAGACTAATGTGTCACCTAATCTAGACACCAGAAAGGGATTCTGTGGCTTCAGGACAGAAGCACCTATATTCAATATATCAGAGAAAGAAATATAATTTCTATCATGAATTTATATTTAACCATAAAAAACCAGCAGCAGACATGGCTCTTTTATATGTGCGCATGCAGCTAGAAATGCTATCCTTCATAGCAGAGATATAAATTATGTGAAGTGCAAAGCGATTACATCTTTCCCCTCTGGAGTTTACTGGAGTGATGCTCAAATAATAACGTCCAAATAGGGAAAAAGTTGTCAGATGTCTTAGGTCACCAAACTCGCTGCATAATAAAAGGTGTAATTGATCCACGATGGTCATAACAAAGCTATAAAAGACAAAGAAATGGCCACAGACTCCCACTCCCACATAGTCTTGGGAGTGAAAACCTGTGTAAAGCTAATTATTATACTACATGCTTGTGGGTAATGAGACAAATCATTTTTACTATAGCTGAGTGTCACTTTGACACCATGGATATTCAACTGCATACTATTGGTATAATAGTCCCACTTGTTAATGAAGCTCTGCAGTCCCAGTGTTCACCAGTAGTAGGCAGTAGCAGTTGTGAAACAGCATGGGCCTTTTGAAAAAACATGACTGGACATAGCACTGTTCATAATGGAGAGCTGCTGTGAATGTTTATTTATCCCATGGCTCTGTTTCCGGGTAAGAAAGCGTAGACTAAGTGAAAACACTCACGTTCATTTTCCGTTGGTGCGCCACTTGGAAGCATAGCAGGTTAGCTTAGCACGCTAACGCACTAAGCGAGTTTTCTGGGATAGCTAGTCTACCTA
Organism: Acanthochromis polyacanthus; assembly: GCF_021347895.1. Taxonomy (NCBI): domain Eukaryota; kingdom Metazoa; phylum Chordata; class Actinopteri; family Pomacentridae; genus Acanthochromis; species Acanthochromis polyacanthus. The sequence goes on from NC_067130.1 coordinate 15,030,495, forward strand.
GCCGAGCTCATGTGTTGAAGGGTGAACGTTTTAACATTAGCTTCTCCACTGTAGTGACTATATAGCCATGACATTCTTTACTTTCGCCTAACAGTTTCTTTAATGTGAGAACATGTAGCTCCTGTTTGTACTTGGTGTACTTGTACTTGGTGTTGACTGGTAGGGATTTTTTTTCAAGGTAAATATTTGACAGCAATGGTTAGTAATAAAGGAGACAGATAACCACTGTTTACAAGATATTTGTTTGGAGAAAAAAAATGAAATTTTTGGTGCAAAAATTTACAGTAACAGAAAAAGAGAAGTTCCTTTGCTTGTTTATGTTTTACATGTGTGTCATTTAAATAGAACATATAAACATTTATGCTTGACTGTTGACAGGATATTGCTAATCACATGTAGTCAGTGACTACAGAGAGAGAGAGAGCTGTCACTGAGCCAATTTTTGGAATAAATGTATTTACACGAAAATCAGATAATACAAATAACTGTAGCAACCACTAGTTGGAAAAAAGCTGAAAGTCTAATTGGATCTTCAGCCAATTATTAGTCAACCCCTAGTTTATACTACAGGATCTTTTGCATAGCTAACTTTTGAGTCAGTGTTTATAGTTTCTCTTCTGCCAGGTTCATACCATTTCAGGCCAATTCACTCAGTTTCACCCTGTCAGAGGAAGAAATCTGGCCCAGATTTGTTGGTAATGTGAAGAGTTTAGGGACTTGCACAGTTGTCACGCAGCGCTAAACACCGTCACCCTTCAGGCTAACATTTGCTGCAGATAGGTGTGTTAACATCTCCGGTTTTCACTAAAGGATTGACAAACTGAGTTGAACGAATGCAGCCTCCCAACCTTTTTTGTTTTTCCACACAAATACTCGTTTAGCCTTCTGTCTTCTCTTCTCACGGCTGCAAGTTGTTGCTCCATAGTTTTTATTTTGTTTACATGTGCGTCCCATTGAGATCACATCAGGTGGCACACGGCTCCCTGACTGCTCCCTCTGGCACCAAAATCAATTCCTGTAGAGTGTGATGCATCTTTATTTTCCAATCTTGTAAAGTGTTTGTTTGTGAGATTAGAGAGAAGAATATCTGTGCGTGATGAAATCCAATTTTAAAATTTGTTAGGCTTTTAAATCTCCTGTAATGCGAGCCGGGCCATGTTAACCAGCCATGTTGTGCTGACTGTATTTTCAGGATCCTTAAAGACATTGTGAACAACTTGGATGAGAGAAAACTATTCCATTAGCTGCACTATAAAAAAAGGCTTTTAATCATCTGCCCTGGTTGCAACTCTATTTTCTAGTCAGGTAGCACACTGGCTCACATATTTTATTGAATTCAGAGACATCTTGGGAAACGTGTTTAAAATCTTTATTTTGTCATTCTGTGTTGTAAGCTTTTGGTTGACTAGAAAGTCTGTGGAAGTTCAAGAACTACTGTTACTGCTTCTGGAGTTTTTAAAGATCATTCTTAATGATCTTGTTGAGAAACCAACAGCTTCTGTGACCTGATAGTAATACATCAGGCACAATCTGACCAGAATATCCATTTGTTGTGTGTATTCTTATTGAAAATCACAGGAATTCATAACGCTAAACTTCGCATGTAGCAGGGAAATGTCTTTAAGATGTGTTACTGAAAACAACTGTTACTGCGCTACAGTTTTCGGCCAGTTTTTCAGGGTACTTGGCAAGTAAGCTGTCCCGATCTTCCTGGAGAGCAAATTTTTCCTCTAGATTTAGGCTGTCTCAGTTGCTTCTCTCTACTCATGTAATCCCAGACAGACATGATGATGTTGATATCCCTGCTCTGTGGGGACCATGCCATCTGTTGCTGGACTCCATGTTCTAACAACTGAAGATAGTTCTTTATGGCTGTGGCTGTGTTTGGGGTTGTTATCATGCCGCAGAGTGAATTTTTAGATAGATCAAATGTCTCCCTGGTGGGATGGTGATGGATAGCAATCTGTGCTTCTCAGCATTGAGGAGGATAATAATTGTAACCATATCGCCAACTCCAAATCTGCAACAAAGTAAATAATAATAATCATTCACTGTTGTCAGCTGAGGCCCATCCTTGTAGAAAGTTTGTTTCAACAAACTGAGTGTCTTTTGTCAGAGCCAAATGTTTTAATTTCATCAGACAACTGACGCTAAAATTTTTTGCAAATGCTCCAAAAAAGCATCTGAAACATTTACACATTACTGCACAGTAATTCTTAGTGTCAGTGACATACATGTTGGATACCAGAAGAGTAGTTGTTCCAGTCCCTTATGAATGATATCAGGTTAAAATATCCCACACATTTACCCATATTTTTCCAATTGTAGTTGTAATGAACATTTATTCTGATCACATTTCAGTACTGTGTATAGTAGTCTTTTTACTTTTAATGTTTTTAAATGTTGTACAGCACTTTGCGCTGCTTTCTTTGTATGAAAAGTGCTTTATAAATAAAGTTGGATTGATTGATTGATTGATTGATTGATTGATTGATTGATTGATTGATTGATTGATTGATTGATAGTTTCACACCTGAGCCTTTGAACCAATAAATTGTTTTCTTGGACACATGCACCATTTACATTTGCAGCTGTTATCCGTCATGAGCGCCACAGATGCTCCATACACATATGCTATGCTACACTATGCTATGCTATGCTGTGCTATGCTAACTTGTATGTAATTCTCAGATCCAGAAAAGATTAAAAAGAACATATATTTTTGAAGATGTGCCACAGATTAGAATAATCAGACAACCAAATATTCTAAATTGAGAACATTAGACACAACCAAAAGTGTATAAATTTGGATAGTCATCAAAGAGTCATCAAAGAATAGCAAAAAAACGAGTCACTCTAATTACATCTTGTATCCTAACAGTTGGTTAAAGGTTGGTTAAAGTGCCTGACTCATTAAGAAATTCTAATATTGACATATCAGCTAATGTTGTTTGTATATTGGAGTTATATGGCAACAGGTAAATTACATTTTTAATTAACTTTCCAGCAATGCATTTCACAATCTAGTTAGCAATTTACCATGAACACAAAGCTTGACTTTGCACCACCATCTGTTCAGCGGTGAAACATGCTCTGCTACCTGTGCTGCAGACAGTGCTGAGAGGATTGTAAACACTGGAATCGATGCTGCTCTGCAAAGCAAACCACGTGTTAAAGCCAATGCTAATTCCTTCCAAGGATCTTTTTTAGACTAATTTCCTTAAAAGAAACTTTTCATATCGACATAACTTGCACAACATGCAGTACACTGAGATAAGATATTGACTACCTCATATCGTAGTAGGTTTTATTTCTTTAAAAAAAAGAAAAATTAGTTCAGCTTATAGATCTTTGCAGCTTGCAGGTATATGACTACAGTATGTTGCTGTGAGGAAAATGCAGTGTGTATGTAAGCCTAACCTGCTCCTGCAGACAGCAGTGTCATATTGATTGACTGAATACGTGCTGTCATAACCCAAATCAATAAATCAGGCAGGCCATGAAAAAAAAATCCATAATTTATATCCCATCCGTGAGGTGTCCTTGGGTCTGTCTGTCACTGAGAGGGAGCGGGTTCAGTTGAGGACCTCCTTGAGAAACACGGTGCATGGCTAAACTTGGCTTGTTTTTAGGGTAGTGCCACTGTATGACTTTAATTTTTGTCCTTACATTCTATTGTAGTAGACGCTGAGCAGCTGTGTTTGCCAAGAGATTTACACCGTGAGAGTAAAAGACTCGGAGCTCATCTGCTTCCCACATGAGTCTCACCCCTGTTGCTTTATTGAAGGAAATGAAGCTAGACATACCAAGCAAAGCGGCATCAGTCAAAAGACTTCCTTCATTTTTGTCACTCGCCTCTCTCGTCTGTCTCTCTCTCGAGCCTGCAGAGCCGATTCTGAAATGCATAATTAAATCAACACAAGGATTAAAAACCCATCTCTAAAGAAGCTGTGCTAAATTGAAAACTCCGTGTGCTTGACCTGCTCCTCTCCACAGCATGACTGTAAGCTGATCAGACAGTTGCAGTGTGTATGTTTGTGCATTAATGTCTCTTTGCGCGTAGTTTTTAATAGCACAGCCATGAGGCTACCTAGAATGTGAAGCACTGAGAGGAAATGATCAAAGAGACACAAGCAGCAGGGTTGTGACGACCTTAAACCCAAATGGGTTCATTAAACTCATTTCGCATACTCGTGGAGTCAGTGTGCAGCAGCTCTAATTCCACAATAATGTAAATGAGATTGTTAATAACAATAAATGGAAGGAAACAATTAGCGTATCCATAAAAAAAAAAAAACATGCCTCATTGAGTATTCTCTGTGTAGTTCAGCATGACTGAAGAGTGACTGAAAGCACACTGAAAGTTTTCTATTATGTTTTCCCAATTTTACATTTCCAAGAACAGAGATGAAAAACTCCAGTTTCAGAGTTGCTAGCAGAAGCACAGGCACAAATTCTATTTGGTACAAAAGGAGCCCTAACCCTGTCTTCCCTGCTTTCAGTTAGGTTTTAATAAGCCTTACTATATCAATACAGCATGTTATGTAACACGATGAAACACACTGAAGCGTCATACAGTAATGTTTCTCTGCATGGAGTGACACTGTTAGCAGTGATATCGGCAACATTCTGTATCATGAGAACAGAACACTCTGACCCAATTACTCCACTCATTAGGCTCTACCTGAACTAGACACAGCACAGCTCGCAACAAATCCATCAACAAGGGATCTAGATGTTGGGGTGGATGTTTAAGTCTTTCAGCCTAGTCATCACACGTGTATTTTCCGCCTTTATCCGGTGTTCAGAGAATATAGCTGAGACGCTAATAAGGTTTTGTTTCACAGGACCTATCTGTTAGAACTCTGGGAATATGCTCTGCGTTGATTGACTCAGTTGCAGTTTCTCTGTAAAAGTGAGCCACGTGTGAGACTTGATGGATTGCGTTTCCTGTGAGAAAAAGCATGTGTGGTGCTTTTCTGAGATTTATGTCACCTTATCATTGCAGATGCTAGAAAATCCAATTTATGCCTGTCTCAGTGTCTTTTTAAATTCATGCTTTCTTCACCTGACATCCACAGAATGATTGAAGTGCAAAAAAAAAGAAAAAAAAAAAACAAAAACGTGGAGAGCATGCAGTAGTCATCACCTCTCCAGTGGCATTTATAATTAGGATGAGAGTTTTTCCATTCGCTGAGCAAAACATTTATTTGCACAAGCTAAAGAGCGATTCTCTGTTCGCATTGATGAAGGGCTCATTAAGCAAAAATCGTAATTGGCCACTCTCTTCCTGCCTACTTCACTGCTAATTCTAGGGCTACTTTATTTTAGGTTAGAACTATTACAACTATTGCTCTTCATTCTGCCCCATTATTAAGCGCACAAACAGCGACTTCAATTTGTCACTTTGTCATTTTGTCTACCTTTAAAGCTCATTGTGCGTCTTCTCTTTTCTCCTCTTTAGATATGCAGTACCCACTGAGGCACCGGATGTCACGTGGTCATTCCTATGAAGAGCGAACTGTGTGGAACCCAAAGTACTGTGTGGTTGCCGACAGTCAGATGCTGCTTCTGAATGAGGAGGAGGTGGTGAGATCAGACAGTACAAACTCTTGTCTGTCATGTCCCTCTGTGTCATCATTGTCTTCCTTGTCTGTTCTTCTTTCTTTCCCCTCATCAATGCAGTTTCATTTGCTTTTGAACTATTTTCCATCCACCCATTTCTCCATAGGTGCGTCTTTTATCACATGTTCACATGTAATAGGTGCTGACATATTTAGTAGTCACACTCTACTAGTGATATTCACCTACTACCAATGGCAAAACCTAAGCTCCTGAGTGAAACTTGTGCTGTGTGATCGCTCATTATGCATTTACATCCGTCCGTCTTACTATCGACACCACCAGTACCCAGGTTAGCTGAGGCTGGCTCTTTGCCTCCATTGTTTTGATCAGTGTCACACTAGATTATGCGAGTTTCTGGGAGATTAGACGTCCTGTCGTTAGGCGCAAACCGGGATTCAGCGGGGTAATCTAAATTGCATTGTTCACTCAGCAATATCCTTGAGAAACAGCTTTGTGTGAGCTCATTTTCAAAGCCCCCGCTTACCCACAGAACTCCTACACCTGTTTTGGCTTGTTAGGAGTCTTAACAAGACTGTGAGAAATTGCAAAAATTGTGCAATATATTTTAAATCAGTATCACAAAGCATCCGATATTTATATACAGTACATAAAGGTTTTGAATTTCTTCTTTTTTATTTAATTTCTCTTGCACAATAGAACAACACAACTGAAACATAATAATAAAAGCCAATTTTGGGGATGAGGTTAACAGCTGGAGGCTCACAGAAGAAATCTCATCTCAATAAGCAGTATACACAAATACAAAAGTCATGAATAAGCAGCCGTCGGATAAAAAAGAAAGTAAACAACAGATAAATAAAATACGGTAATAGGTGTGTGTATGCCTAAGTGTATAAATGTGCATATCAGTGTGTAGCTCATATGTGTGTGTTAAATTCTAGCTCACTTGTGTTTATCCAGTGCCTTATAGAAAAGCAGCTATGTCACTAAACTGATAAAGAGTTTCAAAATCTAATTGTGAATGCAAAGAATTATTCAAACATTAATCCTGCAGAACATACCTTTTGAAATAGCTGAGGAAGTTAGGCAATAGTAATACGATCAAAGATGTGTTGACCTCACAGTGCTGATGAGGAATGAGCAGTGCCATAGTTAGAAACAAGAAAAGCACTAAGAGAGCAGTACTCCGACAAGGCTGCTCAGTCGTTGGATCATTTCCGACAGCTGAAATCTTGAAAAAATTTATGGCGGAAATCACGGCACTATATATTGTGACCATTTGATATAGATGCACCCACAAACAAAATAATCTTGCACTGAGCACAGACATGTGTTATGCATGTGTACGTTATGTGCGGATACCGAATCACATGACCTAAATATGTAGCGGGCGGGTGGAATTGATGGGACTCAGAAACACCCTCACTATTTATTCAGTTGTTCCTTGTATAATTTCCGATGGATGAGTCTCGATAAGTCCACGACGGTCAATTTATAGCAGGATCGCAATCATGTGATCGTCAGCAGGCAGGTGACGTAGCGTTCATTTGTTGTCATAGTTACAGTGATGTCGTGCCGCTATCTCGCAATGATACAGAAATCTTTAACAAATCAGTGGATCCAGACAATAAGCCACATCACTGCCAAAATCTAATCAGTTGGTCCTTGTGTCATTTCTGACCTTCGCTGAAAATTTCATCCAAATCCATCCGTCTGTTTCTTAGTAATTTTGCTAACAGACAAACAAACAAACAGACAAATGTACACATAACTCCACCGCATTCCTTGGTGGAGTACATATGCCTTAATTTTATTGGAATACTGTTGTGACACAGTAGGGCCTAACTCTTGATAGTGTAAAGGTACGATATAAAGAATCTGACAATTGCAAAACTTTCCTCATATACACTGTACTAGATTGATTTCCCTTGTGGTTCTGTTAAGTCAGAGAAACAACCGTTTGTAATTCCTGGCATGCCTTTGCCCAGATTTAAATTGAGCCCATGTGCTGCAGTGAGAACCAGATGCACCATATGCCAGTCACTTATGCCCATTAGTTTGTGACTGAGCCTGGATGACTGCATGCACGTATAGATGGCACAAAAATAATATCTGTTATGACTCCAGGTGGCTTTTAAATGAATGGTGTTAATTGTTTAAATGGCTCACAGAGTCATTTTTGAATAAGCACAATGCTCAGAACAGTTGCTTTGTACCTGTAAATATTTTTTTTGTCTTGTATGTGTAAGGTGAAAGGTTCAATTTCAACTAATGCCATCATCTTAGATCCATCAGCAACAAACTACGTTATAGCTCTCTCAGGGAATTTTCTCAATCCCACTTCTGTGACTTTTAACAGGGAAAGAACACAACCTCTCTTAGGGACTCTGGCAGGTTTTGCTAGAACTCTTTGATCTGTGATCATAGATTTAACCTCTGCAGCTCACGTCTGTCAATTAAAGTTACATATTTGGACGTTTTTCAGTCAGATTAATACCTTCCTGTCTTAAAATGGCTTAGATATAATCCCTGCCTCCCTCTAACCTCCCTTCACCCTGCACCCTTACAGCTTAACCACACCACATCACCTCCAGCTCACCTGCAAACAGTGTAAATCTGCTCTACGGTGCACAATGGCAAGTTAGAAGAATAATCGACAACAACCTGAAAGTTGACAGGGTTGATTTGTTACATTTGAAATGCTGGTTTGAATCTGTTTTTGCATCTGTGTTTTTAACAGTCATCTCCATCTGATTCACCAAAAGCTCAACCATTCCACTGATTGCTTATTTTGCTCATGATATCCCTTCCATCATATAAAAAACACCATATGGGCATGTTAACAAGATAGAAAACTTGATTTTCACCCGAGGGGGTGTTTAAATGGGCAAGCACTCTGCTTTAAAGTCACAAAAGCTCCTGGACAGGGCATCATTATTAGACTTGCCAAGCCTTTTTACACACCAGTGTGACTACTGGAACTGGGGAGAGCAGCGGGGCGTCAGTCATTCTTTGTCTGAAATTACTGAGGTATGCCGTGCTGAAATTGAGTAATAATTGCGGGGAGCAATTATTTCAATCGACCTGCTGGCAGCCTTTCCACTACAGTGCTTTTTGTTTCACAGCAACAAAGAACAACAGCTTTTAAATGCATCCATCTCGAGACCCTGACTTGGAAAGGTCATCTCTTATCGCTGCTGGATTTCTGTCATGTCAGCAAATTGCAGGTCAGAAGAATGATACAGTCTTCCAACAGTTCCCCCCAGATAGCGGTGTTTACACATAGAAACAAGCTGCGGAAGAAGGTGTCAAAGCTCCTGTGGACAAGCAGTGGAGGTCAAACATTTCCATACACATAAGGGGCATGCATATCATGGTAGTTATTGTAGTCACTCTGTATCGTGTGATTAGACTGTGTATGTTGCCACAAAGTGACAGATTTGATCCGAAGTTGACAGCATTAGTGCAGCTTATATAGCTATAAATATTTCAGCATATTTGTAAATGTAATCAAGCAGCAGAAAAGGTAATAACATTAATTTCTGTGAAAAATGCCCACTTGTTCCCTTTTTCACGCGTGATTCAGTGTTTTTCAGCATACAGCAAGGGAAGGGTTGTGACATTTCAAAATACACTTCGATGATTAACATTTTGCCACAAATTAAAAATGAAAACGGATTTGGATTTAGGCTGATGGATTTACTTTATTGCCTGCTGAGCTTTTTCGTGAGAATTAACTGTATTTATCAAAGGGAATGTGTGTAAGTGTATTCCTAAATCTGTATAGATTAATTAGTTAATAATTGCATTTGCCTTTGTTCATTCTTTACTTGCCTGAGTTTGGTCTGTGTGTTCCTCTGTTCTGCACTAAAGCCACCAGAGTGAACAGAAATGTGAAAGCAAGAGGAATGAAATCAATGTTTACAGCAAGACTTTAAGTCTCTGAACAAAAGTTGTGATTGATTGTTGGCTGTAAAGAAGTTACTGTAGGGGTTTCAGTAAACAGTCACTCTTTCATGTCTGACCTTTTGTTTAATCTTTGTTCTTATTCTGTTTCTCAGTCTTTACTTTCTGTTGAAATCTTTAACTCTCTTTCATTAGTCTTTCTCCTCATTCCCAGTTCCTACTTCTCTATTTGTGCTTTATGAAGAGATATTATGAGAGTCATTATGAAAACATAGAATTAGAATGTATCAATGACAACACATGATGCTGATATTGTCATTGTGATTGGCTGTTTACTTAAATGACAGGTTCTTAATCACAAGACAAATGATGCTTCTGCAAACTCAAAGAGCCAAAATGAAAAACACAGAGAGAATGCCAAAATGAGGGGATAACAATCTCCACATTCAGCAGGCGTGTCGCATTACTTGAGGGCTGCGGTGTGAAGGTAATAAAACTGAAAGAAAGGTGTGATTCCAGAGGGGGTTTCTAGTTTACAGTTTCCTCATTTTCACCTTCAGTGTGTTGTGCAGCCTCCGCTTGTTCCTTGGGCCCTCGGAGCACACTGTGCATGCACTGATCCTGCAGCTCGTTACTACATTTCTAAGCTGCACTGAGCTGCCAGTAGAGGGGGCTGATGATTAGAGACTTTTTTTATTTGCTGTAGTCAACACTCAAAAACTCCTGTTAAATTCAAATTGTGTCCCTGTTTAAACTCAGCCTCAAGTCCACTAGACTTTGTTACTTCCTTTACTGTTGTAATCCGATCAGTGCTTGCACACATGGCAAAAGCAGTAATCTTAACTTAATTGGCAAGAGTGTGGAAAGAAACATCACTGCTTCCTGTTTGCAGTGTTTTCCGTAGTTCATTGTTTCATGGAGCATCAGTTAAGTAGCTTTTTTTCATCAAAACAATTGTAGTTTAGCATTTGAACTTATATGGCTTTCATCCAGAGTGGTAATCATTTATTTCAGGCTTCATCTTCAGCTCATACAGTCACACTGCACTGATATCTGCAAATAAGTTTTGTAGTGGCAGAGGTTCATTCCTCATATACTGTAACTCACTCAAACTTCCCTGCCTCGATTTTTCCACTTAGCCCGGGGAGTTTTCATTCATCCATACGATTTTGCTAGCATGCCAGCCCTTCTGACCTTTACTCACTATTTCAGAAATTAATCAATTAAGTTAATTTAGTGCTCTGTGGATGTGGATCTGTAATGAATTAGGAACCGGTTCTACAAATTCTACACTGAAAATTGTTAAAATACAGGCAACAGAAACTAAAAATGTGACTGTTTTTCCTCCACTCTTGATATTTTAGACATCTCAATGTAGGGTACTCTTCAAATAAATTATTACTCTCTCACTGAGTGTGAAACATGAATAATTGGATAAGAATCTAGTAATGTATTATTAAATGACAGATTATACTCAAATCCTTGCTCAGAACTAGGGTCCCTGGACAGACTCTGGCTCTCACTGTACTGTCTATGACACTACAGATTGTTGCAGTGAACAGTGGTTCAAATTACAGCGTATATTGCTTAGTCATTATGGCTCAGACCACCAGACACCGTCTTTACGTCAGAGACGGTGTCGGTGAGAGCTGTCCTTAAAACCTAAGTCCCACGAGGCAAGTAAGGAGGCGACTCGCAGAGAGGATCAGAGAGAGATAAGCAGACGGACATGGAAACAGAGGAACAGAGAAAACAAGACAGACAGGGTGCTGCATTGAGTTGAGAGGTGTGAGGATGTTCGATAAGCCATTATCACTCCACTTGGAGGACATCAGGCCCTTTCCCTTTTTATTTGACTCACCACTTTCTCGCCACAGCCATTCTTTTTTCCTTTGTGTGTCTAATCTTTCGTTGCCAAACATTTGGTATGCAAGCTATAGGAAGATATGGGCTGACACAGACTGATGTGCTGCTAATATCCTGCTTTGTTTTATGCGACGACCACTCATTTATCAGGACGACTACAGCTATTGTGCACTGCTGGCCCAACACAGTATAAAACATGGTGACCAGAATAACGACAACAACCCAGATAAGGAGCCTCAGTCACTATTGAATGTGCATTTTATACATTTTTGTGCGGCCACCATTTTTCTTCCAGCTGGCTTTCATTCTTCCTTGGTATTCAACGCACTCTGTCACATTTGTTAAATGTATTCAGGACTTGGTCTGACTTGAATGTCTTGCTTTCTGTAAGTGTCTCTACTTTTCTCTTTGTTTATCAGCAGATCTGTCTCTTGTTGTTGCAGGAGAGGCGCGCTGCATCATGCAAGGTCCATCTTCTGCGTCGCACCATCAGTGTTCCAGTGGAAACACAGTTTCCAGAATTCCACAGCCAGCTGTCCACCGAGAGCGGTAAGCAGCCTGAGGACATACCTCTGCAGTGATCAGGACATACACACACACACACACAACCACACATATGCATATACTGGAAATAAATAATGTGCGCTCTTGTTTCTGTTTGTTCAGCATAGTTGTGCACATATAGAGATATAATACAGGGTGTCCCAAAAAATTGACATCATGTCGAAGGCCAATAATTTTGGCAATTCATGTTGAAATAACCTCAAATTTTCACAGAATGTATAGAAAGAGATCAAGACTTTATATTTAATGTTCTATTTTTGCTCGGTTTTCAGGTTGAGCCGTGCTGTTCACTCTCAAAAAGAAGTTATTTTGCGTCTTGGAATATGCTCACACACAGTCACCCAAGACTGTGCAGCGTACCTTCAATGCAAAATGTGGAAAAACTTCACCTACTGGCAAACAAATTTGGACTCGGTACAAAAAATTTAAAGAGGAAGGCTGCTTATGCAGGGCTAAAGGATCTGGTAGACCATCATCAACATCAGCATATTCCAAGATGCAAATTGACTTCTCTTTGGGAGTGAACGGCATGGCTCAACCTGAAAACAGAGCAAAATAATAGATTAAATATATTGTCTTGATCTGTTTCTATACATTCTGTGAAAATGGTTGTTTCAACAAAAATTGCCAAAATTATTGTCCTGCGAAATGATGTCAAATTTTTTGGGACACCCTCTATATTGTTAAAACTGTAAGGAATCAGAAGAGGTTGGTGCTTTTTTATTTGTTTGGCTCTACTTTTGACCTTTTGGGGCCCAAAGCTGCTTAATTTCAGCTTAGAGTTGAACTCAAGGACTTGTATGCAGATGCTTGTCCAATAAAAAGGTCAAACGGTGAGTGTAACTCAAGAGAAGCACTTCTTTCTACTCCTCAGTGATATGACCAGTCATACACTAACACATGCCAGTGAGCTTTGCATTGCTCGCATGCCTGGTTGAGACTCATGAAATTCTTTTCTTCCTCATATCCACTAGATGGAGAGCTCGCTGCTTTGTGGCACTGCTCTGCACTTCAGCACTAAGAGAGACACTCAAAAATTCTTTCAAAGTGCTGTTGTTGTGTTGCACTTTTCCTGACGCTTTTACAAGAACACGATTGTGCCGTTTATTGAATAACTTCAGGAGACGCCAGCATACATTGTTAGTCGACAAGACGGTAAAAGCTGGTGGAGTCTGTGGCCTTGAATAAGATCAACACATAGTCAAAGTGAAACACTAGGTGGTGCTGAGGTTTGACACTGAAGCATTTGTAACCCACAGTTACCGTTGCTTTGGACGTTAGCTGGCGTGTATCCTCATGTGACCCCCCTTTAAATCAAGTGAGTTCATGGTTCATTGATCTGCTGTGGCATCTTCAGGTTTGCCTAAATTTCACCATTTTAGGGAGCCATTTAATTCAATTTTGACAAAAGTATGACTGAAGGGCACTTCAGAGTGTTAGCATTTTTTTCCTGGTCCTTCAGCTAAAAAGACTAAATGATGTTATTTCTCAAGGAATCTATTCTTTTAGTTAAAGCAGCACGTCTTGTTTGTTGGCACACCATAAGAAGTCTAATTTAGATGTTTTAAATCTCACCAGTTTTCTCCTTTCTTGCACTTTGCTTTTTACGCTTATCTTTTATTTGTTCTTATACTCTTTGTCCCCCAAGTAAGGTCACATTTTTGTTGGTAGTACGATGAGGGCTGGGTAATGAGACGAGCAGAAACGTCCTTCTGTCCTCCCAAAGTTATGGCTGTTACCCAGCATTCTCTGCATAGCGCATATTTGGTTCCATAAACAGGACGTGCTGCAGTTGCTCAGTGCTAAATCACTCATATACACACGATCAAAAATCAGAGCAGAGTTTTGAAATATGAGCATCTCATTTTGTCATCTGTGCTCGCAGACACAAGCGATGACATGATGATGAGAAACCAGCACAGGAAACATCATTATGCTGGGTGTCTGTGATTAAGTTGAAGAGACAGAGGCTAAAAGAATAAACACAGTCTGCCAGCTTCTTCACTAATTACAGGTTTAGCTTTGCAACTTTGCCAATGACAATCGGAGAAATTTCCATGATGATTATGTAAGATAATTGCTGAATTGCTCATTCAGATTTCCGTAGTCAACATACACCGTTCTGCATGTAAAATAGGATACGTTAGAATACAAAAATATGTTACTGTAGTGGTTATTCTGTCACCCATTTAAATAAAATGTCATACTTTGGCTATTGTATCACCTTGAAGGTGTTTAGCTAAATTAGTAATTACAAAGCAAACTTCATTTCACTTCAGTTCAGTTATCACTGAAAACATACTTGCAATGGCATGAAAAAGTCCATATAATAGCTTTTAAAGATCAGAAACAGCATTGTCTGAACACACCAGATGGGTGTTACCATAGCAATGCCTGTGGAAAAAGAATCTGATACTTGCTCCTTGAATGCAAATACTTCTTGTGGTTAAAAATTAAATTTCCTTTTATAGTTTCAAAGGAGCAGCAGATATCCAGTACAAACATAAATGCAACTTAGAATAAATTATATAATAATAAATGAATTTTATTATAGTACCAGGTTGAGATAATACAAAAGCTTAATTAAAACACACTTGTTCACTCGCCGAATAATTTTCACCTGAACAAAAACAAATGCGCTTCGAAAACCATAATGACAGAAGCGTAGCTAAATTTATTCCTAGAAACAAATCAGTAATATGTGTTCTCATCCTCTCTTAAGTGTCTAACCTTTAAAGCTGCTCTTTGCATGTGTGTATGGGCACCTGTACAGTTTTCAGATCCGGATCCACATCACAACACTACAAACACTGACACTGCCTGTGTTTTCCAAAATGATCCGTTGGTGTCCCACCTGCTCTTGTCCTTGTGTGACGCTGGCTCTAAATAAGCAACGTGATGAATAAAAACTGCACTCGGATGAATAGGAATCCACAGCAAATCAGAGAGCGCTCTCATCTCGTCTCATCCTCAGACTGAATAGCGAGCGGCTCCCGCTTCTAGTCTTTTGAACTCGTCAAGGTTTCGGTACAAACATGCATGAGACGGGGAGCGCTGTTGTGCTCCCACCAGAACAACTGAGCTTAATTTTAGTGAGATGAAAGTTTTTTTTTTTCTTTTTCTGGATGCAGCTTTGAAAGCGTTCTCAACTCTTTGGTTCTTGGGCATATGCTGCCCTATTTTCCAGTTTGTACTCGCTGTTAGCTGGAACATTTTAGATAGGATTAAATAGAACTGGATTACTGACCAAAGGCTGTTGAATGAGTTTTAAGTGCCTTGTCGTCCAAATGCTGCCTCACATGTGTTTTAAGTCCTGCTAGCCATCTTCCTCCTCAGAATGTATAATTGCGACACCATTAGCCAGACTGTTTGTTAACTTTGTGCCAGCCACTATGGTAGATCTTGCCATTACACCACTAAATATTGGACTATTTAGCCCTAAAGATAAACTCAGAACCTCTCAGATGTGGAGCAGTTCTAAATTATCAAAAAGTTGGGATAGTTTGGATGAAACTTTTTTCACTCCATTTGGCTCTCTTGCTTTGCTGACAGGATGGTGAAAAGTATCTATAAACTGATACTAAAGCAGACACTGGCTATCCATTATTGATGATAATCAGCTGTACAATTTATTCACTGCAAACTGGTAAATATTTACATTTATTTTCTTATCATTTATATTATTATTTTTATTATTATGTAGCTGTCCACCTGTTCTCTCAGTCTAACTCAAATTTCCTTTCATAGTTTTTACGTGTTAATGATACAATACTTTATAAATTTGTTTCCAGCCATGACAACACATGATAATACGTAGTGATTAATACATTATTTGTCAAATGTTTTTTGCTTTGCTATGCTGTGTTAAATACAACTGAACACTTTTTATACCTTAGTGGATTTGTTGACTGAAAATGTATTGATGTATTATTTGATAATCCACTAATAGTTCTGATAATTTTTCTAATAACAAATCATACACAGGGAAGATGTCCCTCTTTTGTATCACATACAGGGATGGCAATTTTCCGCGGATCCGCGGATTTCCGCCGATTTAATTTTAAATTTGAACACTTTATTGTCGCTGATGTTAACGTCGTTAACATCTCGCGGGAGTCTGCGAGACTCCCACGAGACTTTCACTGAAGCTATCGTTTGATTGTAAATGGCCCAGCGATTTGATAGTATATATACTATATATATATACACATATATAGTATATAGTATAGTACTTGCATATAGTGTATGTAGTGTATTTTGAACTGAAGATATTGAAAAAAGGTTGAAGAACATGTAAGTTAATTTGCTGACTTAAACAAGTCTAGTATTATTATGTTTTTGCTCATTTTTCAGGCCCCCGGTCAACAACTTTCAGCTGAAATCAGAATTTCAGTTGCCATCACTGAACATAGACTGAAGTTCATAGAACAAATAAACAAAACAGAAACATGAAAACAGGAAATATTTTAAAGAGCCAGTAATGAAAAGAACTGTTAGTTGCAACCCCTGATATTAACCCTCTGAGCCCTGAAACCTACTAAAGGGTTTAAAAGCTATGTTATCTCTGAAGAAATCTCCCTGATGACACTATCTGAGGCGGAAACGGTGAAATCAGAAGCAGTTGTTGGAGTTTCAACTTTCTGACGATCCTTGAACTACTCATCTGTTACATGCTGTTCCATCTGGAAAAATAACCAATTTTTTTTTTTTTGTTGTCAAAATCACTGTGCCATTTTAAAATATGCCAAAATGAAGGGTTACCAGAGCCAGATTCTTTGAAAAAAGAGAAAAATAACGTAAAATGTGGTCTTCAGCGCAACATAAAAGGAAATAGGGAATTACCTGTGGCCAGCGACCAAAATTCAGGGAATTTTCATCTAAACTTGGCTGAACTACAGGCTGTGTTTACAGAATAAGGACGAGTATGAAAACACAAGTTATTAGTAACATATCTCTTGCATATAGAGTCACCATTTTTTCTAGTGTTAGTAACACATAACACTTGGGAAATGGTGCACATGCTGATTTCACTTTTTCTAATTAAATTCAGCTTTATTTTTTTTTGTTATTTTCCTTTTTTCTGGTTCATGATATTTTAATAACAAAAGTCAACAACTGTATGCAGGTTGAGATTTTGCATAAGAATGTCGCCACAGACAGAAACGGCCTTTCATATAATTTCATGAGTGGGTCAAAGACTCCAGCACCACTTTACTACCTCATTTGGCAGTAGATAGCGATTTAACAGACATTGAACTGAATGAAAATCTGCCAGACTTAACTTAAAAGTGCCGTTCCACCTTTCCTGTTCCACCCGTTGTTAACATCCAGGCTGCAGCACTATATATGCTCCCAAACTCTTCTGGCATGTTATTTTTTCAAAACTGACATTACGAAGTTCTCTTTATGACGAGAAAAAAATAAGCCAAGAGTGTAAAATTGATCAAAGTGGAAACATTCAGCCCAGCCACAAGCTTCCTCCACCCATATCTCTCTCTCTTCATGTGGAAACTGCTTCTCTCTCTCTCTCTCCTCCCGCCCTCTCGGTGCTCGGTTATGCTCTCTCTCTCTCTCACCGCCTGGTCTCCGGAGAGGGGCTCAGTCAGACAGATGTAACACAGCGGTAGAAGGCTGAGCTGAGCTGGCAGGCTGCAGGGGCCAGACCAGAGCCAGCAGCTCTGACTGGAGAGAACAGCAGAGCGCAGACGGCAGCGGCGCAGGAGATAAAACAGTAGTTGTAGTAGTAGTAGTTGCACTTCAGTTATTGAGTTAAGTTTGCCCCGGGATATGGGTGTGTTGATCTGGGCGCTCTTCACCCTGTGAATTTATCATGGACCCTGACACGAGCACCCATCCAGAGGCACAGCATGGTAAGTGGGATTTGAAGCACCGGAGAAGGAGGAAAACATAAGGAAAGATGAAAGTGATGCCGTGGAAGCAGCATTTTAGTGAACAAGGGAGTTAGATCACATGGTTTTCTTGTTGGCTTGCTGTTATGGGCTAGGCACTCCATTTGGCTCATAAGCTACTGACTAGAGCCTCTGTGGTCAGTCATGAATAGGACTTCAGTCTGTTATGTTGAGTAGGGGGTTAAGGGGTGAAGGGTGTTATATGGCAATGTGATGAAATCAACTGCCTGCTAAAGACATCTCACTTTAATGACCTGTTCATCATCACTTTACCAGGGTTATAAAGTTTCAGGCGTTGGTGTAGCTGAGAAGGTTAAAAACTGTATGTAGAAAGAATTCTCATGGATGTTTGGCTGCGTTCAGTGTGAGCTTCATGGAGCAGGAAGCTCTCCTCTTGGTTTTTGAATAGAATAATTAACTGTGGCATATGTGAGGGCCGTGGGTGTACCGTTTCTGCTAAAATGCGGCGAGATAATTCCGTGGCTGTGCGAATTTGTATATTTGTAGGCCGTGTCGTGGTTTCACCATGTGGGTGTTTGCGTTAGAGACACATAGCAGCACGAAAGAATGAAAGTGGGAGACAGAGGGATAGAGAAGGGGAGAGACAGAGAGCGAAAGAGTTATGTACACAAATAAATCCAGGGGGATCTAGACTGCACTGTAGGCCAGAGAGTGCTCACTCTTTCTCCTCTCCCTCATTTTCCGTTGCCTCTTTTTTTTTTTTTCCAGCGCTCCAAATGTTAGAGTCTAAACTAGATTGTTAAAAGGCAGAAAAAAATGGTGTATTATTAACTGGGCCAGAAAAGACGATGTTTTGTCTTCATGGCCAACGGGAAGGACTCTGCTGTGCTGCTGATGAAGAATGTGGTTAACAGAATGAGTCAACACAGAGCATATTTCCAAGAGACCGTAGTTTCTCTTCGCCAGCGTCTAAGCCACATTTGCTGTATGCACTCGGCTTTCTGCCACGAAGGAGAAGGAGAGACAAAGAAAAGGGAAAGAAAACTACTGAACACAAAGTTTTTATCCATCACTTGAGACATAAAGTGTCTGTTAACAATCTAACCCAAATAAGTGAGAACACTGAGCTATTTCTCACCTTCACAGAAAAGTCTCCCAAAATACAATGTCAACTCCATGCAGTAATATTATGTCTCCTCTCAGCCAGTCAGCCGGCCTCTCCCAATGCATGCAGCCCCAAAAAGATTCCTTCTGAAGGTTCAATATAAATAGAAAAGTGAAGTTGAAAGGGCAATAATCTGATATCATCCGATTACATTCTCACCTCAGGCTTGCACGCCACAGGAAGAGTTCACGCTTCCCAAGACTTGCCGGCATCAATTTTCACTCTCTCTCACACACTCACACACACACTCATCACCATAGCTGTTATTTGTAACAAACCTAAGAGCAGATCCTTGCCTTGCACTTCTATATGCATGTTGTTTGCTCTGGGTATTTTGCATGTAAAGTAGATTTAGATCTGTTATCTGCATCTAGCTGACTGTTACAGTAAAGGCACTGTGACTGGACCTATTTCCTGTATCTGTCTACAGAAGGCAGAGAAGTGCTGATGCTGGACATCCTCCCCCACTGTTTATTACTTTATTGAGCATTCTGAGTGGCATCGCAACAAGACCAGCCAATATAACACGGGTCGCCTGAATAACAACAAGTACCACTACGACCAGGGATGTAATGATCAAGTTCTTTAGTACCAACCGCAGTTCTTTTAATCCTTGACACCCAGAGCTTCTGGGCGTTTTGCTCATTTTTCCTCACTGTGGCCTTATTTTTCACTGCAATTGAAAGTCCTGCACCATTGCTAAAAGACTTGACAAAGTTGGAATGTCAACAGCCATAAAAAAGGAAAAAAACTAAAGCAGAATATCTTTACTTATTAAACAAAAGCTGGAAAAAAAAAGCCTTGAAACAATAAATTTTTTCCAAGTGCACACAGGTGTCACCAGTAATGAGGAAAATGGTAGCTCAACATACTATACATGTTTTACTACTTATATTTTTATTTTTTCTGCACGTACTTGTCTGCTATCTGCTCTGTTTAAACACTGCCTGCAGTTCAGTCAAAAAATTCTTTTGTGTCACATGTGTGTTCACTGGAGTCATTAATGGCTTCACAGTTGCACCCAAAGTTCAGAATTTTTTCATTTTTCACAGAATCTGGTTGCAACAAACAATTTCTTTGTGGGGATTTTTTTTAAATGAAACACACAGAATGGTGTGGTTTTGATGAAATGTCATGATTTTAAGCTTTGATTTGGATGGATTTTCTGATAGAGTGGAATGTCCAAGATGAACCGATCAAGGGACATCAGAAAGTTGAAATTGATATATAGTGTACTGTTCAAATGTAATGTTAAAAAAAGCCCATGCTGGTGAGTTTTGGAGTTCAAAGGGTTAATACTTCTGCTGATACCAAGTCTGATCTGATATTTAAATGTACCTAAATAACAAAGCTCCTCAGTGCCCGGTCAAATTAATATAAGCGGTCTGATTTAGATAGTGCTGCATGTTTGACAGTTTAATAACTTTTCATTAGCATAAAGCAGTATCACGGTTTATTTTCAACAGTAAAAGCATGTGCAAAGAGTTGGAAAAGCTTGATAGCCTCATATTATCCATGGCTTTTTCTTGCACAGTCTTTCAAAATGACATGGACGCTTTGCTTGTTAATTTCCCAGCGGTTTACCATTTCCTTGACTGAATAACAACATTTTCCACCACAGAAATGTGCTGGTCATCCAATGTGATGAATTCCATCAGCTTCTCGGTAATGTTTTTAGCCTTGTCAGTATCTCAGAGAAACGTTTTTTCATTGTTGAAAGCTACCTTCCAGCATTGCCTGCTTTATGCCTGTGTGAAGCCGCTATACCCTGTTTGTTTTTTTTATCAGAAGCCATATTGGTTCAAAGTGACTTTTATATTTCCATCAAATGAAATGTTAGCATTGCACATAGCTCCTACTTTCCCATTTCCTGATGCCATAAATTGTGGGCAGCATCCTCTAACGTCCCACTGAGGATGGTTATCATAAAAGCAATGTGGAACAAAATGCAATAAACACTATCAGATTTGTTTTACCTGATACTGATCCATTAAAATATACTCGAATTGGCCCTGATATTGGTCCTAAGGATCAACTTGGAGCCTCAGGATTGTTCACCAGAAGAGGTTTCTCACAGATAAACAGACAATCCCACTTCAAGTATGTCTCTGTACAAACAAGCCTGGCTTTATTAGGTATCAGAATGAGTACATCTACTGTGCTAGTTTATGGGAGCCTGCAGAGATGAGAGGAGGTTTCAGGGAAGAAAGTAAAAAGGGAGATCCAGAAGAAGTCCTTATCCGTGGCGGTCATTGACATGTAAATAGGTCTGCCTGTTTTTGTCCTAGATTAGAAAGGTTGAATTCCTGCTCATGTACCAAAGGAGAAGACACAAAGACAAATTTTAGTTCGAGTGTGTGTTTTCACTTGTGTCAGACAGAACTCTGGGTAGACGGGGAGATTAACCCAGCTGAGATTTCTCTGGAAAAACAAGGGGCTTTTCTCTTTCTTTCCATTTTGAAGTGATTTAGGCATTTCTGACTCCACTTCTAAAATTCCCCGATATTACCCAGATGAGACTGTGGTATTATGTGTGAAAGTGCTGCAGGGCTTTGTCATGAAGAATGTTCAGCTTTTAATGAAAGATTTATTCTTGCTGGTGCTGTCATGTGCTAAAACCTTACCAGACTTTGGAGCTGGGTGATACAGCGTGTGTAAATTTAGGAACTGGGCTGTCAGCTTAGAAGTTGTAATCTACTTTTAAGAGAGGAAACATTATCTTGCACCAGGCCTCATGGTCAATTCAAGTTCATACGGGAGACTTTCTTCACACTGGGAGGTTACAGCCTTGGCAGATTAGTATAGTCTAAAGGCTTCAGAGACTGATAAAAGCATGATGTTTAGTCTGTCTTGTTTCCATCTGTTATCGTATTTGTGTGTCTAGGATTATGTGTAGTCTGTATGTGTGTGTATTTCTGTGCTTGCATCTTTGGGGAAACAAACTTAGATTTGAAACCTTTTGCTAGAAAGACAAGGTGAGTTCATTCTGACCCGTCCCACTTCTTTAAAGGGCTGTTTCATAGTTTCAGGGATTGGGTTTGAGGTTATAGGTTAGACTGTCCCAGAATTCCTCATGAAAATATCTGGGTATCCGACTTTTTTCACTTGCTGGCAGCTACAGTAACTCAGTCAGTCTGTCTGCTGTTTCTTTGGGCAGACTTTCTATAGTAAGTCTTTTTGATACTAAGCAAGACACAGATGAAAGGCGAGACACTGATGCAAATAGGCTTAAAAGTAAAGTTGCAGAGCTGGCTAATTTTGCTCTCCGGGATTGTATTAGTGACCCCTGTTTCTGCAATGAGCTGATGAATACTGTCATTTAATTCCCTGTTTAACAGTCGATTATTGCAGCTTTACACCTGCAATAACAGATTTTTTTGCCCCCTGGAGGCAGCAAAATCAAGTCAAGAACACACCCCTGGCATTATTATAAACTTGAGTTTGATATTGCAAGCTTCTCAGGAAAAGTTGCATAGTCACACATCCAGCATTTATGGAGCAACATTATCAATCATATTTCTAGCCAGCTGACGAATATAAATGCTCCAGTCACTTTCTTTTAGCTCTATTTTGGTCTCCACCAACTCCTAACAGAAATATTTGGCACCTGAGCTGCTAGATGCTCCACTACTGTGTGTTCTTCAGCTAGTTGGTAAGTGTTTGTCAAGTAGCATGGGTTTTCTTGCAGCTTTCTTGCATAATTTTACTGCCCTTTGTGTTCAAAAATTATTCTATAAGAGCAGTGATAGCAAAGGCTCTGTCATGCTTTTTGCGTATGCGTGTCCGCAAGACATAAAATTCATCAGAACAATTGCTTGTTTTGAGTACAAACTGTGCAAAGAGATTCTCTCTCATCTACACCTTTTAAATTCACTAATAAAAAGATTGTAGTTGAAGTAGTCACGGTGCTACAGTCCAGTCTCTTACCAGCTGCTGTGTTCTGTGAAAAGCACCAAACCACAGCCAGCCTCTCAGAAACATCCACAAGAGCTCTGTTTGTCTGTGTTCGATATGAGGGTCACTGTGACCGTCTGTGTGCAGGCAAACATGTCCCTATTTTCGTATGAATAGAGCCGCATGCGTGTCTGCTTTCAAGGTCTGCATCAGTCAGTGCACAAGGATGCAAAAACCATGAACTGAAAGTGGTGACCTGAACAGCCAAGCAGTCTGTACAGCAATAAAGATATTTAAAACTGCACAATCAGGTGAGAATTTCTTTCAGTGAGCAACCTCTTTCATGTTTTTACATCGTTTATACATTGTCAACCCAAATTTTGGAACAACTAAAAGTATATTTCAATTTTCCTGTTCATAGATTAAAAAAAGCAAAGATTTCACCTGCTGTTATCAGGTAAAAATACACATATAATGCATATTATAGGGGCTGCCGTAGTATACAACTCCAGGTCAGCAACCAGTAAGAACAAAGCACATGTATGAATGTCAGATGGGATTTCTGAATATTGATGCCTCCAGGTTTCAAGATGACTGCTTTATACTGTAACTGGGGCAGCCTGCGTGTACGTAGAGGGCACCCTGCTGCTACAGCATTAGTAAAAGAGCAGAAGCATATAACAAGCAAAACCTCTCTAGCCTTAACCTCCAGAGGTTGAGACAAGTTGCCCTGCATTAGCTGGGCTGGAAAAGAATTTCAGGAGTAGTTTTAAACGACATGCAGTGTGTTGTGACTCAGGAGCTCCTTAACAGAAATAGCTCTGACGTTATTGTGAAATGAAAGCCAAGCATCACCTGTACACGTTTTATTTCAATAAAGCAGCTGTCCTCTTCTCATTAGCACTGAACCACGTGCTTATTGGAGAAACCTTTCTAACTCTTATGACCTGGTATCTTTCACATTCGGATTGTCAGCATCCACTTCACTGCATTTCACACTTGGCTTTAAAATTCTACTCAAATGCATCTCAAGTGGCTGCTTGTGATTGGATTTTGCTTCCACACTTATATTTGACTTTACCTGTGGGGAAAGCCGTGAATATTTCTGAACATAGAGGGAGGAAAACACACATCATACGCATTTGCAGCAGTGGAGGTAAAAGAGAGGGTGGCGCTAACTATTTGCATGAAGGATACATGCTACATATAAAAAGAAAAAGTGAAAGTTAGAAACAAAAGATACTTGAAAACACATAGACAGAGAGAGACTGAATCATAACTAATTTC
Organism: Acanthochromis polyacanthus; assembly: GCF_021347895.1. Taxonomy (NCBI): domain Eukaryota; kingdom Metazoa; phylum Chordata; class Actinopteri; family Pomacentridae; genus Acanthochromis; species Acanthochromis polyacanthus. The sequence continues at coordinate 15,054,633 of NC_067130.1, forward strand.
ATATGTGATTTTTACTACAAAGTAAACTAGGGGATGCTTCAGGTCAGGGACACATTTTGATCAGTGTACCTCTGATCATGTCCTAATATGGCTCGAACAATCATCCAGAGGAAGGAATGAGCACAGTGAAAATATTCAGAATGCCTTTTGCTGTCTTTTACAGTTTGCCTTTTGACCAATGTGCCGTTGGAAATAAGGAATCTCACGGAACTAAAGTCAAGAACAAATATGTTCTTTGGCACAATTGCATTTGCCTCGACAAAGCAAGTCGAACTAATCAAACATCATGAGCGACTACTCGGTTCGAGCCCTAATTTGTCAGTGTGGAGAAACGGAAAAGTAAATATAGCTGAGTCTGAAGTCATTGTGCTGGTCTTTGTATTTTGCCTGTTGTGTGATTAGCGATGTTGTGAAGGAGACATTCAGTGGATGAAATGCCACAAACATGTCTGTCTCCAGAGTTGCAATCTGCTGACTGTGATGTTCCGTTTCCATGTGTGTTGCAGTGTGCAATTTGTCTGTTTGTGGTACAAAACCACAATAAAGCGATTGGCAAATAAATTTAACTTTCAGTTCTGTTTCTGTTGTGCCTTCTCTCTCCCTCCCATTTGTCCTCTCTCTGTTTATCATGATGGTTTATAGGCTCTTTTGTTTACGGCTAGATAACTGTTTTACACGTCAGCAACACACAAAAAAAATCTTATGAGCATCACATCATTGTATTGCAACCTACTCCCACAAAACATGCACTCCTACGCAACTAAACTGCATTCTCAGTTTTGTTTCGAGGAACACATATTTTCTTTGTTTACATTTCTTTGTGATATATCATAAATATGTTTTGAATCAACATATCTTTGATTTTAGGTTATTGCTGTTCTGTCATCCCTTTTCGGACAGACAATCATATGATAGATGGGGCAGAACTTGCCACACTGGTAACACAGGAAATGATATTTTAACCTAAATCGTGATCTTTTTCTGAACCTAAGTATGTAGTTGTGGTTTTTTTGTCTGGTCACTGACCTACGTTTTCTCTTAAAATATAAATGAGAATGCAGTTTAGCTGTGTAAGAACATGATTTTGTGGAAACGCTTTTGTGGAAATTGCTTGTAATCTCAATAATCTCTGGAGTATGACCAGGCAGTGAAGCTCAGAACGATTTCTACTTTACCTCGATAGTCAAATGTCGGCTGAAAAACTTCTTCCTCCCTTGGAAATAGAAATAAAAATTTGAGCTAGCTTCCTCTGATCGAAGCAAAAACAAACCACTTGACATTTTAAAAAGTTTAATAAAAGGTTATTGACTCTGTGCTTTCACTTATAGTTTATGACCAACTGTATTTTGAATTTATTGGAATGATAAAAGTAAAGCGACTTTCATGCATTTTTGCACACCTGAATGCGCTGCAGGTTACAGTACGAAAACCGCACAAAGTGCATCCAAAACTGCGAGGTCCACGCAGGACATGACACATGAAAAGTTCATCAAACACTTGAAGCTCGTCTGGTGATGGTGGATATAAATAACACTGTAAAAGCAGAGCTAAGCAATAACCTCAGAGAGCTGACTGGTGGCCAGCAGCAACAGTGGCACGACTCCATTTGGCCCCATTTGTCAGAAAGCCTCCCTGATGGGACACTGTCAGTCAACAGAGCCCTGCCGGGGAGGGGAGGAGGGATGAAGAAAAACAGTGCTGAAAAAGAGAGAAAGAAAATGAGGCAATAGAAAGTAAAGGAAAATTGGAAAGTGCATGCACAATTAGATATTTTGCCTTTAGTAGATGTGATCATGACAGCGTGGTTGTGTACATGAGAGCTTTCACGTACTTTCATGTCTTAATGTTTGTCCATGGCATGTAGTGTTGTTCAAGAACGTGAAGTGTGTCTAAGATGAAGTGACTGCAAAGGGCATAAACTGAGCCAAACACAGCCATGAGCCATGAGCTCACAACAAATAGATGCTGGAAATGTGCTTCTCGCATCTCTGTAAACCTTTTGTAAATGTACTGGTCCCACACTGAGCAGCGAGTGCCAGACAGGCTGAGAGCGGTGGGGGGATGAGCTGAGGGAAGAGAGACGGAAAATATTGACTGTGCGATGTGAAAAGGTAACTGCTGAAGTCAGAAGGAGGATGCATGTTAGCAGGCTTATGCTTTTCCTTCTAATCACAGTCTAATCAAAGTAGGATGCGGGGATCGCTAGATAAACTGATTCCAATCAGTGTTTTGTTTATCCCGCTTCATTGTTTATGTGACTTACACAGTTACTGATCTGTGATAATCCACATGAGTATTTATTTCAGGATCAACGCTGGTGGGAAAATGCAGCGATCTGAGCCTGAAATTAGAGCTTTGGAGAAGCAGGAAGAGAAAATCGCAGATGACATAAAGAATTTTGCTGTTATATTTCCTTTGCTTTCATCATTAGATTTGCAGCCTACCTAACCCATGATCAGACTAAACATTACATCACGTCACATGTTGTTTTGTGTGTACTGTGTGTAGCAGTCCCACATGTGGACATTTAACCATCTGAACCCCAAAACATGCTGGTGTGTTGAAAGGCATGTTATCTTAACAAAAAAAGACAAAAATTGTGGACACAGAAAGAATCCTCAAGCTTCTATGGTCCTTGAACTGCTCATCTTGAGGTGCTGTTCAATTGGAAAATGTAAAAAATGGAATCTTAAAATCCTGATATGTGTCTTGAAAATTACTTAAGCTGTTTACTTTAGTCAGAATTTGTAAAAAAACAAAAACAAAATATATCTGCATTCCTCTGCGCGATTGTGAATTTATTAGCAACTGGGCTGCAACCTACAATCTTGTGACAAAAAATCTAGGACTTTATGGCAGAACTACAAGATGTGTTTACACAGAGCAGAGAGTAGATAATTATGAAATTAAATAAAAAATAAAAATAGTACAATATTAAATATTTAAATATACTTAGTATGTGAAATGAGCATTTAATTCCAGTATTGGAGGCTTTTGGAAATATGTGCCTGTTGCTTCCATCTTTCTCCATTGTTTGGAAAAATAATCAAATAAGCTTAACTGTAGATTTTTCTTCCTGGTTTGTGATTTGTCTGTCCGAGATACTCCTTTAATCTAAGGTGTTTGTAGTTGATTTTAAAAACATCATAAAAATGATACTTTGAATTAAACTAGGCATACCAGTTTTATATCTGTTTATTTTATGTGCCTTTATTCGTCTTAAGATTACGATATTGTGTTTGTCAGGGACGCTTTCATCTATTTGTACCAAGGGAAGGATTTGCTCTTGAAGAGAGCTCTCAAAGAAGCATGGAGGATTCCTCTAGAACAACTAATCCTCCCAAAATAACAGTGTCTTGCGTGATCAGATCAAAGTAAAGTCTACAATAGCTCATACGGAGGATGCTGGGTGCTGGAAGGCTCCAGGATGGCAGTGAACAACATTTGCATGTTGGAATCTGTGAATAGTGAGAATTTCAGCGCTCCTCTTATGACAAGTTGCTCAGAGCATGTTGTTCTGTAGGAGGTGGTGGTTTGGGGGATTTAGATTTTTCCTTGATTAGATGGTTGACAGTAAACATAAGGAGTAAGAGGCGTGAGAGAAGTGCGATAAAGCTTTTAGTGAAATGGGGGTTTTCTGTTCTGTAGCGTGCACGTTACATTGTGCGTCCCGCAGTTTTCGCCTTTTATGAGCTGAATTCCCCTTTGAATCTCTCTACAAAAAGCACTTGCTGGCATGGTAGGCATGGTAGCACTCTGACCCCACGTGCCGCACACAAGTGCCTTTGTCTCTAAAATGGCAGATGCTGGCATTCCTGATGCCCCATGTTCAACTCTACCTCCAGTTTAAATACACATTCCCTTTTTTTCTGCCTCTGCGAGCCAGAGGAAACAGGAGACAGTGATAATAGCGAGGCCGTCACTCTGATTTGTATTGATGTAACTTGACCATTTTATGTGGTAATTTTCCTCTGACTCAGCTTTCCGAGGAGCACAGTGTCATTTTGTTTATGCATTAAGGTGTGCCTCAGCACAAACATTTAAAATTTGTTTAGTGCCCAGGGACTCGATAGAGTATAGAATGACAGAGGCAATTCTTAAGGCAGATCATACTGTAGATACATATTAGACACACCATTTCTGGCTTTTGTCATTGAAGGTTCATCTCTTTTCTCACACTGACTCTCTGCTTTTCTTTCTGCGTACTGCCATCATGCACACTCTGTTTTCTCCATCCTCCCTTTTCTTCTCTATTTCCTTTTCTCCACTGATGCTTTTATTTTCTTAACTCTATTTTGGCAGCAGCATCTCTGCTTTAAAGCGCAAGGAGATTAATTATAAAAACTCTCATTTATGCAGATTTCATTTCTGTTAACCTGACTTTCACATGCTAATAGATAAAAATAATAATCTATGCACGGATTAGACAAGCACACATTATATTCACTGCTCTTGCCATTAGCTTTTCACACAAATCGACTCAGGAAAACAAACAAAGCGACAGGGGATGAGGGATTAGAGAGACAGAAAAGGAGACGAACAAAGAGGAAGATAAAAGGAGAGGTGTGTCAGAGTTGTCTATAGGAGTGGACGTCACTGCTTCACTTTATTGTCCCTGTGTAACTCTATAGCCTACATACCAAAGCACTCGCTCACGGTGTCGCTTCAGCCTTGGGGTTTCTGCCTTTCTCATTTTTACTCTCACCCCCACTTTTTCACTGTTTTTCCTGCTAATTGTTTGTTGAAGGTGGGATTAGATCTTAGCCAAACTCTGGCTCAAACAGCTGGCTTGAGAACACTGTTTTGCCATGCTAAATTTAAATGTACTTATTTTAAATGCTGAAAACAAACAGCTGATAGCAGTTAGACTCAGGTGAAAATTAAGAATGCCATGCAACTTGGAAGCTATTGTGCTCAAAGTATGTCACCGTCTCTTTAGTCAAAGCTTTAACCCTTCACTGTCATTACTTCATGAGATTATGTAAGTCGAGCTCTAGACACCTGTAAATGCCTGTGGACATCTGTGTTTTCCACCGTTGACTGGCATGTAAACTGATTTTTCAGCAAGAGAATGTAGATGAAAAACCCCACAACTTGTTAGAAACTGCTCTGGAAATGTGGAAGTCATTCAGTAAAAGAAAAAGCAGCAGTCATTCGGCAAAATGTGTCGAGTGATCAGGGTTTGGTGTGCTACAAAAAAGACAACCTCAACGACAAGATGTTTATCTGCAGTTGTGCTGAATGCCTGAGAAGCAAGAAACATATGAAAGTAATAGATCAACATATTTATTCCAGCTCTGACAATGTCACAGATGGCCTCTGTGCCAGAGCAATTTGTATCATTTTACTTTTATGGGATGTGTTAAGAAACAGGGCCACGACTAAGTAAACGTGAAGTGGAGGAAACATGAAGCAGGCTATCATTTTATTCTAACCTTTTGACATCCTGGTTAGCTTAATTATAAATGCAGACGTAGATGAATAAAGGAAACATCTTGTCAATGTAGTCTTTATCAGATCATCATTTTTAACTGCAGTATGAAGTCCCCCACCTCTGTGGAAGCAGTAGAGTTATAGATAGGAAAAAAACTTTTTTGTACAAGAAACACAAAAAAGAAGTTGATTGTGTTGATTTTTAAATTAAAAAAAATAAAACAACTTGGAATCAATATGCTCAGATGCCCACAGCTGTTACAAGTACGACAGAAAAAAATGGTGGCTCAACTCAGTAATCACTGCCTGCAGTTCAGCCCAGTTCAGCCAAAAGGTTCCATAATTTTTGTCACATGACTGTTGGTTGCAGCTGGATCAGTAGCAGTTCATGGTTGTATAGAGGAGTGTAGAATTTTTTTTGTTTTTTACAGAATCTGGTTAGTGCATATGATTTATTTTTTCTGAATATTAGAATATTAGAATAAAGGGATTCTGATGAAACAGCAGCATTTTAAGTTGAGATTTTGTCAGACATTTGCAGACAGAATGCTGTGTAGGGCTGAGTACCGAACTTCGGTTCTTTAATGGCACCGACCGAAATGTTTCGGTAGTAATGAGTATCGAAATAAGCCTCGTCTTTCGATTCCATGTTCCGGTACTTATCACGTGATTATGATAAAGCAAACCTGTGATTGGCTGTAACATTACACGTGATTGCGGCAAGCCTGAAAAAAACATGCTGTGGCACGCCCCGCCCGTTCACAGACAGGTTTCACGTTAGGTACATTGACTTTACTGCAGTTGTGTAGCGTTTCGTCGAAGTGGGAAAAGATGCCTCTGAGTTCTAAAACGTAACTCTACTTTTGTAAAATGAACGTCAATAGTGCGCGGTGCAGTATATGCCAAAGCGGGTGGTAAACTCCATCTAAGGCTAAATACCGGCACGATACCGATAGTCAACAAGTACCTTAAGGGAAAGTTGAAAAGAACTTTGAAGAGAGAGTTCAAGAGGGCGTGAAACCATTAAGAGGTAAACGGGTGGGGTCCGCGCAGTCCGCCCGGGGGATTCAACTCGGCGGGCCAGGGACGGCCACTCGGTGCGGGAGAATCCCCTCGCGGGATCTCTCCCCGGGTGCGGGCCGTCCCCGGACGGGCGCATTTCCTCTGCGGCGGTGCGCCGCGACCGGCTCCGGGTCGGCCAGGAAGGGTCCGGGGCCGAAGTTGGCTCAGTATGTACTGAACTGTACATTGATTGCAAATGTTCTTTTGCACTGGAAATCACTGGAAAATTAAACTCAAGATGTGAAAATTAATGTGTAATGCAATTTTCATTCTGTTAGAGTATATATTGTAAAACTGGTATCGAAAAAAGTATCGTTTAGGAACCGGTATCGAAGTGAAGGTATCAGTATTGGTACCGGTATCGAAACTTTTAGATTGACACCCAGCCCTAATGCTGTGTCTCAGATTAGGAAGTGAAGAACTGTGAGAAAGTTCCAAATCTGGCAATTCTTTCTGTTTTCACAGCTGCTGGCTTTTTAAATTCTATTATGTTGGTGATTTTTTTTAACAAGATAAGATGCCTTTCAAACACACTGTCAACACATTTTACCTTTTAAATCTCTGAATTAGACATTCAGAAACTAGTTTAGTAAATGTTACAGTCTTGCCTATAATACATGTTAAAGCAACACTTTTAAAATTTTAACTTTATTGCCCAGCATCCAGCAGAGGGGTGTTACCAAAACATATCACAGTTTGGCCCAAAGCTCACCATATGATATTATCCTCGGTACACAGCCATGAAGAGTTAGTGTGACTAGATGTGATGAGAAGCGTGAGGAGACAAGGTGAAGCACAAGAAGTAGCAGGAGGAGGGGGAGGTCTGCTGTCACTTCTGTGGACAAATGCCTTGCTTGACAAATGTCCGTCCAAGGACGAGAGCAGAAACGCGAGAGTTTTGTTCTTCAGCAGGAAGGAGAGCAGGACATGGGAGGAGACGAGAAAACATCTAAGCACAGGTTTTTCCTGCTTTATCAAACCTATCACCTCTGTAGCTTTGGAATGCTCATGTGGTGATTAGATCTTTCATTCTAATACAGTTTGCAAGCTGGCTTGTATTGGTTTCCACATTAAAAGATTTGAATAATTTGTTTTAGCACCTCTCATTGTATGCAGATGTAGATGATCTGCTTTATGCCATTTCCAGCTTACAGAGAAGTGTGTTTTCAGTGACTTATAGAGTTTTATAACACTTTGACTTGCTTTTGTGCCTGAAATGGAACAGTTGAAACAGTTTTAATAAGTGTTTAGCATTGAGATATTAGGCAGAGCTACAGGCCAACAACAAAATATTGCACAAGATAGAAAGACCAATGAGCATCCACTATTCCACTGTAGAAGGTAGCAGAAGTGCCCAGCAAACTTCAGCTAATGCTTTAAAGCTGGAGTGTGGTCGTGAGGCCCGGCCTGGCCCCGCGGTTTTTGGTCAGCCGCAACAAGGCGTCTGATTGGTTGGATGTGAGGTAGGAATTCAGCTCTCTGATGCCTAAACTCCTCCTCCCTCTCCTCCTCCCAGCCCCGGGCGCTGAGGCACGACGGCATTCCCTGTGCACGAGCATGTGCACACGCATACACAATCTCTCTCTCTCATTCGCTTTCCATATGAAGGGGGGCTGTGGAGCAGGGAGTTACAGACATTTGAAGACACAGCGCAAGGAAGTGAGAGAAAGCAACACCAGACAAAGACAGGACTCTCTTGCCCTCTGTTTGTGTGTTTGGGTGAGCTTTTTTATTTTTTTTCCTACTGTGTGAGTCTGAGAAGTGGGAGGACCTGAACCCTGCTAAGAGTCAATACCCCTGCAGGAGTCCACAGGACCAAACACACACACTCACACACGCCCCACAAGCACACTTTATTCAGTCCACTGCAGCTACTGCAGGCTGAATGAGTGCAAGGCAGAAGGAGAAACACAGCAAGGAAGCAGGAGTGTGAGAGGGGAGGAGAAATCTCAGGAGTTACAACTTGTTGCTCTTGGTTTTCTGTGTGGATTGAAGATGGTTTTCCTTCTGTTTTCCCGGCAGCAGTGGGACCTTGTCTGAGGTGAGCACCAGCTCCGCTCTCTTTTCTTTTTTTCTCCCTCCTCCTTTCACTGACCAGTAACTCTTTAAGAGGAAAACGGGGGTCTGAGTTTCAGCATTTGTGAGGTTTTGTTTGGGGTTGCTGTCTTGGTACAATGGCGTAGGGGGGTTGAGGAGAAGAGGGAGGTGTGGAGGGAAGCTTTTCACGTGCCAGGGAAGACGCATAATCACTCTGATCTGTTGATCTGTCAGAGAAAGGGGCAAAGTGTTGGTGCACTTTTATGGAAATGTCTTTTGTAGAAGAGCCGAATGAGGAGAATGTTTTGATCCAAAGACACAAAGAGCTGTAACATGTGATTCTGAGCTGTGCTTCTACAAGTGGGGCAACAGAAGATGAGAAAAAAAAGTGCAAATCCTAGTCTCTCCCTACACTTTCTTCTGATTAATGCTTCTCTTTTTGTGGTGTTTGTGTGTGCAAGTTAGGGCTAACCTGCCAGACCAGTGTAACATAAAGATGATATTTATTCACCTTCTGTGTGTGTGTGTGTGTGTGTGTGTGTGTGTGTGTGTGTGTGTGTGTGTGTGTGTGTGTGTGTGTGTGTGTGTGTGTGTGTGTGTGTGTGTGCGCAGAAGGAGTAGTCCTTTTCCAATAATCTGTCGCAAAGGCACAAGGTAGTGTTTAGCTACTTTAGCAGTGTGTAGTCTTCATTTATCAGCTCCTGCGTGATTATAGTGTCCTGGTAGGTAGTAGCTCAGTTGTGTGTGCAGCCTCATCATCATTCCTCCACCAACATGTGTTTACATGCTGCAGTCTGTGACCCACACACAGTAGGGCTCAATGTCAACAATTTAGAAAGTTGCTCTTTTAAAGTTAGATGTCAGTAATTGCAGGGGCATTAAACATTTATGTTAATTAACCGTTTTGACCTTTTTATTTAAAGCGATTAAGCTGTTACAGCAAACTTGTTTCAGACTGGGGAAAACAAAAAAAATCGGATTTAGTGCATGGTTTTAAGATGTTGAGTTATTTTTTCTTAAGTAGTAGTGCAGCTCTGTGTGTCCGGGCGTGGGGCGGGCATTGTTGTCCTATTATTAGAGCAAGCCGGGCCGGCCAGCAGCTGTGAGGAAGGAAGTAGGCTCAGGACAGCCGGAGAAGAGGGATTACTGGGAACACTGAGCGGGAGTTATGGACTGACTGGTGGAATGGCATTCCTAAGGTGGCAGGGGAAGATGAGTGAGCCAGAGTACCAGACAGGGATCAGTGCGGATCACAAGAGGCAAAGAAAGACGGAGAGGTTGAAGGTCGGCAGTGATCGGGATCAGTACAGTCTCCTGTAATTGAAGATTACAGGTGTTGTTCACCGAGATAACTTAGTTGCTGATTTACTGACTTAGATTTGTTAAGCCTGCAAGTGATTATTTGCTCAGCCAAGTAAATTAGTTTTGACCACTTGATAGCAGAGTTGACTTGTGTGTTTTTTTTTTTCCAGGGTTGATACCACTTGATTACCAATTATTAGTAACCAATGATAACTGATATTTAAAGTGATATACATTATAACAGTAAAAAGGAAAACCTCTGTGTCAAAATTTAGAAAAATGCACCCTCCACCACAAAACTTAGTTGTAATATAATTTTGTATTTATGTTTCGCATGTCTTTAATTAAAAGAGAGCTTTTCAGGCTTTATCCTTGAAAGCTGACGGGCTGTTATTTGTGATGTGTAATTAATCAGATGGAGATTCAGCTGCATCACAGCCAAAGTACCACATTTATAAATTAATTCACTTTTATCAGTAATCGGTTAAAATATAAACACGGATAATTGGCTGACCCTTAATTGATGGAACATGCAGGTCACTTTCTTAGAACAAAAGGTGGTAAATTCAACAAACAATCCAAAACAGACATAAAGCAGATATAAATCAGACCAAAGCAGCTGTTTTTACAACTGAGATGAATCCAATCAATGCATTTATTTTAAATACTTGATTTGTGTCAGTGAACTTTACAGCTAATTGTTTTGGAACTGTATTTTTTTTTTAAGTAAACACCTCACCCAGTCCGCCACATTTATGGTACTGCAGTGTGCTTATAAATCTTCGTTAAATAAAGGATGGTGAATAAAGCACGACCTAATGCAATCTGTCACTGAGCCCGCTCACTTACTCTTTGTAACATCTTTATCTTCAGTGGCCCAGGCAGTGGAAGCTGACTAAGTGTTCTTAGGCAGTGAAAGTGGAAGGAGTTCCTTGCAGATAGTGATTACTTGGTGATTGACCGCTGTGATAAACTGCTGCCACACTGGCTAAAGAGATAATAGCATCCCAGTATTACTCACATATCTCTGCTATCTCTCCCTCTCTGCCCGTGTAAATCTCTGCTCTGTATTCCGCTGAAGCACGTCTGCTCGGTGCTATTCAATAAATATGTCAGAAAGAGCTTTGTTTTCTGTAACTTCTGTGACTTTGTTTTAATTTACATTTCACAACATAGTGGTGCTTTATATGTATAACCACTGCTGAGTTTGTCTGTCGCTTCCTTCATCCCTGTAGTGGTGAATGCAGGCTGTGTTTAATGAAGACTGATCTCTTTGGTGATAAAAGCAATACACAGAGCTATTGTGAAACGGTCTCACCAAAAAATCCGGAGCAGCACAATAGAGAAAAGATTCAAGGCGAACATCTCTTGTCTTGATCGTACTTGTTTAGATATTTTTGATGGTTGTGAAATCAAAGAGCACACTCCAGCTGCATTTTCTCCAAGGACAGAGACAAGAGTTTGTTTAGAATTTGAACTTTTGTCATTACTAAGTATAAAAAATGGCCTATTTAAGTACAATTCTAAATAAGATATGTATATATTTTATTATATATGTGTGGATGTGACATAGTTCTGTGGATTTTGATAGCAGTGTCTTGGTTCAAAAACTGTCCAGTGTCTCAGAAACACCTGACTGTAGCTTACATGCTTTTAACACACCAAGACCTGCCCTCATTTCTCCTTCTTTTGAGCTTTTGTTTCCGCCTCCCGACCCGCCTCCCTGCAGAACAGCTATGCAATTAGACCGAGTCATAAATCACAGACAGCAGAAGGGATTTTGATACATGTTTGGCAACAGAATACGGGGGTGGTTTCACCGTGCATGTGGATCTGGGGTTTAGAGGGTAGAAGTGGGTATGGAGTGTTTGTTATATGGGATATCATAAACATATACTTTGCAGAGTGCATCTATACATGCTCTGAGTGTGATCATGTTTGAAGTAAATGATCTGCATAGTGTGTCTCAATTTCATTCGGGTGGCTTGTCCGGACATGTTGGTGCACTTGTAGCCTTCGTGCACTGATCGCTCGTTAAGATCAAAATCAATTGGCCATTTCATAGTTTTCTGCCCTGTAGACCACTAATTCCTACTGTTTAGCATCTTAATGTTCTTTGTTTTATAACTTGCTATTGCAGCCATAAATGTAGAGTTAAATCTTAGTAGGATGACACTAAATTTCTTCACATATAAAACTCAAATTACATTTAAAATTTTTTGAAAAGAACAAATCAGCAATGCATGTGAAAACATGACAGATGAACGGCATTTTCTTAAATAAAAGTACTTTCTTCTGCCAAAACATGAAGGTCATTTGTTTATCCTTATCCCTTTTTTTGTCAGTTGTGAACCTAAATAATACACAGCATATTTACGACTGTGTCTGTATTCAGATGTGTACACAGGTGGAGGAAGCGGACTTCAAGGCAAAGCTTCTTGCACACGCCTCATAATAGGATAATAACATAATAGTATGCTGAAATATTGACTCTTATTATTAATCCAGCTGGAGTCCATATGCTGTTGATAATAACTGAATGCTGTGGCCCCACTTAGCAGATGTGGCTCTCAGCAACAGCTTTAACTGAGCCTTTTGACACACACACTCCACTCAAACTCCAGATGTATGGCCTCATTGTGTGCACTTGTATTCATGTGGGCTGAGAAATTGACTGAGCACATTTCTGTGTCAGCATATATACTCTGTGCCACCATCCTGAAGCAGATGTTGTTTCAGAAGATGTCACTATTTTGTCAATATGTCTCTGGTGCTGTTATTAAAGGCTTAGTAGAAAAGTCAGTCACTGCTTCTCTGTAATGGTAACAACAGAGCCTTTAATAATCCGGTTGAGCATCAACAGATGTTTTTTTTTTTTTTTATTTACGTCAAATTAGTTTAATTCAGTTGTTCTATGATTCACTCCTTTTTCTCTCGTCATTACTGTCTGGCTAGCTTAATTCTTTAAACCCACCAGATTCTAAGGGGATTTGTATTCCTAATTTTCTGTTAAACTACTCTTAAAAGATTAACTTTTCCAACACTGCTAGTTGCTTGTCTGTTCAACGTGTGATTCAGTGACAGAAAAAAATCCAGAAATTAATCAAATGTAATCATAGTTACAACCTTCACGCAGTCCTCTCTCCTCCCCGTTCACTCTTGCTTGAATTTCTCATGAACTTGAAATTGCATCATCTCGATGTTAATATCTACCCGAGGCAATCACTACGTGTTAATATCATTTCTCAAGAGAGAGCAGAACCGGAGCTTGTTGCGTATTTGTACGTAGCAAAGTATTCATGTTATCAAGACAGATCGCACTTCTGTAAAGTGATGTGTTTGCTAATTTCCTCAAACATTTTCATACTCCTACAAGTCAGTTTAATGAGTTACAAATTCCCTCTTATTTCATAACATAGGATTGATACATGCAGCAGCAAATACTGCAATATCTCCAACACATGACAGACAGTACATGAGCAAAGAAGTACTTAATTACAGTCATTCAAAGTTTGTATTGAAAAGATTGAGTGTAGGTCACCTTTGTGCAAATAGGCTTTTGGTGTGCCCAAATTGGCCTTTGGAGGATCCTTTGTTTGAGGCTGAGGGGACAGCCATTTGCTTGGTCTGCCACTTCTGCAAATGGGCTGCTGTATATGAAATAGCACTGCGGTAAAATAATGACAGATACACTAAAATAATGACATTTCTGTTAGGCGTTAAGTATCCCACTATCGGCATTTTGATAGACAATTTCCCCTACATTATTATGAAACCTTCCCTACTGCCAGTGTTTTATGGTAAGATACATGTACCAACATAACAACTTCACATTTTTTCCCTTAATTTAAAGGCTAATATAGAAAATGTGGACATATTATTATATGTTGAAAGATCTGGATAGTCAAGACAGCTCTGAAAATACCAAGATACAACATGAATCCCTGTAATGACCAAGATACAAGCTTTACAGTAAAGGCAGTGAAACTTGAAGTCATATTCAAATTCACATGTTGCTGTGCAGCATGGAAGAAATGATGAGGGTAAATTCAACATGTAAAATGTTGTCACTAAACTCATGATGATTTTGTAGCATGGTAAAATTGAATGTATTGCTAAAGCAGTGACTTATAATTAGTTCTGCATTATGAGGGCTTAACCACAGACTGTATATAAAGTGGACGTAGCATCTGGCTCCAAAATTGAAGCCCACCCGGAAGTGTCAAAAACTTGCAATATCACGCTGTCCGCTAGGGTTGGCTCCAAGAAGCTTTTGCTCCATAGACCCCAATTCATTTTTGGAAAAAATAAAATCTGATAGACTGATTTTCTGCAGCTCAGGATTTTTTTCCTGTTAGTTTTCATGGTCAAAATGAGAGATCAGGTGGCCGATCTTAAAATAAATCAATACTGAATTTTAAATAAATCGTTAAAGTTGGCGGAGCCAGGGGGCGTGGCTGTACTTGATTGGTCCTGCCCCTAGTTCCTCTCCGGTCCAGTCTGTTTGGTGACGCTTTTTACGTCACTGGCTTCAAAAAATCCAAAATGGCGACCAGGAAGTAGCAAAATCCGGACTTCATTTTCTCGGCGTTGAAACCAACGGGTGACGTCACGGTTAGTTTACGCCTGGGCTTAACATACACCTAAAGGCAGTACCTATTGCTCTTTCGCATTAAAAACGCAAGTCTGGCATGCAAGTATTTGACAAGAAGTCGATGCTTTCTGGGATTCTGTGAATTTAGGAGTATGTCTGTGTAAAGGTGTGACATTTTCTGTGTTTAACGACCTGTCCGGATCAAACCTTAGAAGGATCTGGGCCACCCATCTAGTTTCACTGCCTCAGGACATAACAGAGCAAAGGTCAAAGTCAGAATAGGAAGTCTGTCTATAGACTGTGGTGAATGTAAACAATGGACAGTTGGGTCTAACTTTTCTATTTGGCTTTGTTTCAGCTTTGATTTATAGAAGGGCTCACTGGAGTTCTTGCTTTGTCTGCCTTTGTTTTTAGAGATGCTGTTGTGTTCTCAGTGTTACCAATAAGAATTACAACCCTGTCTAAGAAAATAGGACTCAAGTTGTAATGAATCACAGCTTTTCTTGAATGGAAAAATGTCCCATAGTTATTTAGAGGTTCACCGATTAGGGACTTTGCAATTCTATTTACAATGAAAGTGAAATCTTTAATTGTAACAAAGGTGCCATCAGTTTCCCGAACCTTTCTGCTATAGTGTGTTAGCACCATTATTAGGATCATCAGCTTTAACACATAGAAACACAGAATAATGGGGAGAAGTAATGTGTAAAATAGCGCTGTGTGCTTCAGCCTTAGGGATCTTTTACTGTAACAAATTGCATTACAGTGGAATTCCCTTAAATCCCTCATGACGTTTGTTCCATATTAAGTAGGAATTCCTGAACATTTTCTTCCTAATGGTACACCCAGTCAAGAAGTTGAGGCATTTTCAGCCATACAAGCTGCAATGTAAATCTACAAAAAAAAAAAAACTTCAACTGAGTTTTGTCATTGTCAAAACAGATGAAAATTGTGACATTTACGGCAACTTCAACACCGTCTGCATCAGCTTTGAAGAAACAGCCTCTGGTTTCTCTCTTTCCCACGCCCCACTCCCAAACACAGAGTACAGTGTTGTCTGTTTTCTTGTGATGTAAAAACCAGTCCAATATTGCTCTGGGCGGGCCTTGAGCCAGTAACTGTTAGCCGGAGGGAGCTGAATAAGAAGTTGACTCCGATTTACGGATAAACAGGCTGGGATCTCAGATTTTCAGACAAACAGGTACCAAATAAAACCTTTCTGGTGCTTCTCCCTGACAACATGAAGTCTTTTAAAAAACAACTCAACGTACTGACCCCTCCAAAACACAGCTTTTAACAGCATATACACATGGTTCTCAAGGCTGTTTGACTGCAGCGTTGTCGTGGGTGTTCTCTACTTTATGAGACGCCACAGATGAAAATCTCCTGGAACTGATTAAAGTCTCATGTCACAGAGCTTTCAAAGACCTACAGAAACAACTATTAAACTTCTGTAAATAATGTATTCATTCCAGACTTTGGGGTCAGTAAGGGTTCAGTCGCAGTAAATTATTAAAACAAACAAACATGATGTTTATGTATATTTTACGTACGCATACGGAATTGGGGAGATGGGGTCAGACTTCTCCTGACCTTTCTCATTGCTTTAATTCACATTCTCGCCTACAAAGTGTAAAATGGCAACCTCCTCTGAGTTTTGTAATGTCTTTGAGCAAATTTAACTCACATGGCTCTTGCAGAAGAATTTCACTGTTTCCGTGGTATGCAGCGAGGGGATCAGTGGATGTTCCATAGAGTTATTCTCCAAATAAAGAAAGAGACACATTCTGCTTGCAAGACGGATGGATTAATATTATGAATTTACATGTACTATGAGTGATTGTTTAGTTTTCATGGACAGTTTATTTTATGGATTAAATGGAGTTTCTTTGTTTGGTCCATAGTAACACATGAGAGGGTGTCTTGATAGCAACTGTGTTGTCTAACACACATTTTTGACATTTTTTGAGCACCTTTAATGATGGAGCACTTTATGTAGAAGAGAGACATACTGAAGTTCTTAGCTTATCAGTTTTCCATCTCGGTGTATTTGACAATATTCTCTGAGTTTCACACACACTGTGGGAGGGAGTGAAACCAAGTTGATGATGTAAGAAGGTGGTTTAACATGCCGAGGCAAAACAGGAAAGAGGAGAAAATGTACTCCACTCCCAAAGGTTCCCCTTTCCCTCCAGCGTACCTCACTTCCCGTCACATAACTCCCCACCTCCCATTTTGACCCTTCTCTCTCTCTCTCTCTCACACACACACACCCGCATTCCAACAAAACGGCCCACAATCCACAACTATTTTAATGACAAATGACCAATTTCGCTACTTGTGTTTTTTGAATTTTGTATATGCAAATATACAGAGAGAAATTGCAGTTTACAGTTTATGGATATGGGCACATTTGTGAGAGTTATATTAGTCTGATTTTAACTGCAGCACTGAGTTACAGTTGTGTGGATGTTAGTGTCTTCGTAGAACCAAGCAGTGGAGACTGCACTGTCCCAGATAGTTATGCTCCTCCTGTGTCCTGCCCTCGATCTCTGTGAATAGCTACATATATAAAGTCACGCTGCATAGATGAAGATACAGTCCCTGAGATGAGGGAATGAAGCTGTTAAATTACAAAACTACAAATCTGCTCGTTTCCTCCCTCTGGCTTTACTGACAGCAACCATTTCATCTGCGGAAGGACACAGACACACAAACACACCCACAATGTGCATGCGTGTTGGAGAGTGAGACTGTGAGATTACTGTTTATAGTTTGGATGTGAATTCCCACGCTAGATAAATGTTGCCGATCAGAGGGACCGACAGCATTCACAGGCGACACTTAGTAGTGAAAATATTCCCTTTGAATGCCTGTTTTGATGTTTTTCTTTGCTCCATGTTTCACTTTGTCTTCATGTGTCCTCGGCTTTGTCAATGCATCTGTGTGTTTAGACTTGTTGGCAGATTTCACTGTCAACAGTGTAGCTGAGATCAGTAGACTTCTTGCCAACTCTGTTTCCACATAACAGGAAATTAAAAAGTTGTAGCTCACCTTGATCAGTTCCAAAAGCTTCAAGATTTTCCTAAACAGAAATAAGTACTTTTCTGTTATTCAAGTTCATTTCCTCTTTGAGGCTTGTTGTTACCATTTATGTGACAGATATAAAGGAGCCATGCTGTTTCCTGAACTTGTTCTCTGAAAACAATCACCTAAAAATAGACGGAGACCAACTTTTATGGTGCCAGCAATTAATTAGGTCCTGCTAGCCAAGAATGATAACTAAGCCAGTGTTTCTGAAGTCAAAATTTCCTGCTGCTACTTCTCAGCATATCCTTCCGATGTTTCAGGGAATACAATGGCACATGAATGCATAATATTGGTTTTGTCTATACGTACAGTCAAATGTCACCAAAAATAACCATGATATTATAATATACGGGCTTTGCAAAAGTTGTGTTACACTCGGTTTCATGATCTTTAGAGACGTTTACATGTCGGAGTGAAAAATTCCATTAAATAAACTGAAAGTTCTACCTTATAGGCAGGTGTCCTTAATACAAATTTTTTTCTCCGGTGAAGTTGTATCAAGATGGAAGTCAAAAGAGTTGAGATATCTGCTCTCCTTTGTGCTGAACATCAGCCAGATGACCATCCACAGAGTCGCGGAGAGGCTAAAGAATGGTGAAGATCTTTCAGGTCTTCACCATTCTTGAAAGATCACTGAAAGATCTTCACCATTCTTGAGCCTCTCCGCGACTCTGTGGACGGTCATCCGGCTGATGTTCAGCTGCTTGGCTCTGTCAAACTTGTTGTGGCCAGCATGAAGGAGAGCAGATATCTCAACTCTTTTGACTTCCATCTTGATACAACTTCACCGGAGAAAAAAATTGTATTAAGGACACCTGTCTATAAGGTAGAACTTTCAGTTTATTTAATGGAATTTTTCACTCCGACATGTGAACATCTCTAAAAATCATGAAACCGTGTAACAGAACTTTTGCAAAGCCTGGTATATTGTAAAATACAAATAAGATGTATGCTATCGAAAGTTTTTGAAAGCCTGCTGCTGCTCTACTTACTTACAAGACACGCTATTCCATCTAGACATGGTGTCTAGAGTCTGCAGTTGTGCAAGAGATTGTATCAGTCTGCACTGAGACACAACTAACAACCCACATCAGGATGCAAACTTGCTCACATGACTGACATTAATAGCATTTTAGTTTGATAATTAACCAAATTATTCAACACAGTTCTATTCAGTTTTACTCATAGTGCCAATTCACCGCTTAGGTCGTCTTCAAGTACTTCACATAGACACAACCCCAACAATTCCAAGCTGTTCCCTTTATGCAGTTCCACAGCAAGAGTGGAAAGAAAAAGCTCCCCCTTAACAGGAAGAAACCAGAGCTCAGCGAGGGCAGCCATCTGCCTCGACTGGTTAGGGTGAGGATAAAGAGGGGGTGAGCAAAAGAATAGCAGACAGAAAATAGACGACGCGTAACAGAACAATAAACATTGGAGAGGTTGGTGAGACCAGTAACTGCAGCTGACTGCAAACCTGCAAAGAGAGAAAAAAAAAATACAAACTTTGTGGCATACAGTTGTGGCATGGAGACTGAAGGAGAGTTGCTCAGTGCATCATGGGAAGTCCCCCAGCAGTCTAGGAATATAGTTGCATAGCTATGGTTCATGGTCAGTTGAGCCAGTCAGAACTATAAGCTGTATCAAAGAGGAAGGTTTAAGGTCTAATCTAGTAGAGGACATATCTGCCTCCTGAACTCAAACTGGGAGCTGATTCCACAACAGAAGTGATAGTTGAAGGCTCTGCCCCCCATTTTAGCGTTTAAACTCTAGGAACCACAAGTAGTTCTGCACTCTTCTCAAAGTGCTCTTCTTGGATAACACAATAGTACAATACGGTATTAAGCTACAATGGAGCCTTGTCATTAAGGGCTCTGTATATGAGAAGGATTTTAAATTGTATTCTGGATTTTATAGGGACCTATTGGCCAAATTCAGAAAGAAAAATGAAAAGTAAGAGGAAGAGACACAAATGTGTGTACCAACAACTGAAAACTGAACTTAACTTTTAATTAATACCTTCTCTTATCTCTGAGTCAGTCCATTTCATTTTGACCCTGCAGCAGTGCCCAGAAATTCTCTGCTGTGAGTTTTATACTGAATACAGATCAAAAGGATAAATTATTACTGTATGTAGGGCTCTGGGGTACAATACCTTCACACAACTGAGTAAATCTCATGGTTGCCCTGTCCTGGTCTGAGCTGCAGGGCTATGAGTTGTAATAAACCAACAGGAAAAAGATATATTAAGAAATATATTCTAGTAAAGAGTATATTTTACATTGTTTTTTTCAGGTACACAAACTGTGCAGGAGGAGATAAAAGTTTGGAACTATGCAAGGAAAATATAAAGGTGGCATAATGCAAGGGAATTAGTATGCTAGATGACAAAAACTATACTCGCAAATACCATCTTTAGAACATCAGTGAAGGACGCTCTCTGCAGTATTTTATTCTGACCTTCACTTTTCTCATCTGAATAATTATCTTATTCTTGGGAAGTCAGAGCAGGAAATGAGAGAGTTTTAAGAAAAAAATTAAGAGCACATTTGAAGTAAAACTAAGTGAGTTATATTGCCCGCAATGTCATCATTTGTGAGTCAGCAGAAAAGCAGACCTTCAGTTATATGCAAAAGAATGGGCGCCCCGGAGTTAGTTACATATTTTGATGCAACAGTACTGTGAGGTACATTCAGAAAGCTTTTGCTTGCACCTACCAAGGTGGTTGCTGCTTCAAACAATTGTCCTGTAAAACAGTCTCTTCTTAGTTTTTAAAAAAAAAAAATTCTATCCAGAATTTATTGATATTTGGTGGAATCTATTATTCTGTGTACACTGCAATAATTACTCAACAACAAACCGTTAGAGTAATCGCTAACTTGGGGGAGGTGGATCTTATCTGATCTAACATAGGGCAAAAGCCAATAAAACTAAATCTAAATGTTGTGATTACAGCTTCTTCAATTTGAATATTTCCTGGTTTCCTTCTTACTGTATGACAACAAACTAAATATCTTTGGAGTGGACAAAATATGAAATTTGGGGACATCCACTTGGGCTTTGGAAAACATTGATCAATATTTTTTAACCATGTTCTGACACTTATTTGACTAAGCAACTAACAGATTAATCTGGTTGAAAAGCAATGTAGCAGTGTGTTTGAACTGCACATATGCAGTGCAAATCATCACAAATAAGCAATTATTAAACTTTTCTGAACATTTATGAGTCATTGCAGTCATGTGGATATCAGAAAAGTAAACAGACTATCTTGTCTGTGAACGGAAATCATACAGTTCTAGCTGTGGTCATTATTGTTTCAGCGGACACAGAGCATAAACATTGCTTTTAAAACTCGTAGGTCCTCATTTGAGACTAAATCAGTACCATTATATTATTTATTCAATATGTTAAGAGAAAATAAGATCACTGTCCTCTTTGGAGGGAGATATGTTGCTGCTCTTTCTTGTTGATCAGTATTTTAGCATTGCAGCTTGAATAGAATTCTGTGCATTGAACCTGTCTAGGGTTTGTGTTAAGTGATCTCTGCGAGTTGATACCTAGAACTACAATCTTCTGAAATCTACAGAGATCTCTGGGAGTTTAAAAGTACAACATTTGGAATTAGAAAATTGTGTATAAACCTTGGGGTGTAAACTTTTGCACACAACTATATAGTTTATAGTGCTCATAAAATAGCTGATATACAATATGCGTGTCCACTCATTAATTTTAAGTCATCGTATGCATACAACATGTGTGTGTTTGCTCTTTGTTTGAGAGGACTACCGCTGTAAAATCCAAGGTCTGTGTGCTCATGCATAGTACTCTTTCCACTACATCGACTTACTGGAGCCGCTACAATTAGAGAGATGAAAGTGGGTGCTTGTATGCCAGACTGTGTGCATTGCAGGTGAGAGCTCAGTTAACAGTCAGCACATTTGCACATATCAAAGGTCAGCGGTTGACGGAGAGAGAACTTTTACAGTACCATTAATTGCTAGCCTCCGTATTGCCTGTATCGCTGCCAGATCTCTAGTCACTCCTCCGTAGCCTCACTCTGTGGGCCACTTAAATTTCACATGGCCATTTAACAAATTATGCCTATTGTTCATATGACAATGGAGTCTCTGTGGCTGAATGGGAAGTAGCGACCCTTACGTGGGCCGTGACTGAATTCCATAAATTCCAACATAAAGGATGTGAAATATTACTGAAAAACGGAGGGAAACGTGGTCAGATGTTATCTGTATGATTTGTTTTCTTGCATATTAGGTGCATTCGAGCAGATGTGTGTGTAAATGGGAGCTTCAGTGATCGAAGAGAAAGTGAGCAATTAAAGTAAAAATGCAAAATGGTGATTTTCTTTCTTGCATGCACAAACTAAGGGGAAGGTATAAAGAGCAGCAATAAAACGCTGAGGAATGAACTAAGCGGAGCATAATTGAGGCACTACAGTCCCACTTCAGTAATGACATGTTTCGTTACCTATAAAACCAGCTTCCTGGCTCTCTCTGTCCTCTAATTTTTTTTCTACATCTTTACAGCCTGTCCTGTCAAAGCATAGACAGTTACAGATGCCTTTAGAGGAAGAATTTGTGCGCAGTTTTTCAGCACCTTGTGTAAACTCATAGTTTTGTTCAATTGCTGCAGGTTTGGTTGTCGAAAAAACAACAAAGAAATAGTTCATGCTCCACAGTCAGTTCTAATTACAGTAGTGTTCATGGTAACAGATTTGAGTTTCGTTTTTTTTGAGCTGCCAGGCATCACCCTCGTTCTTGTAACGACGGATTGTTTGGGTTAATTGGTATGCTGGAAAGTTTCTGAAAAGTGCCTAAACACAGTACAACACTTTCTGCTTTTATTCTTCAGTCCTTTTCCCAAAGCATGCTATTTGACCTGGGATTTAAAGGGGAGTTTCCATCTGGATTAAATAAGATTGGGATTACTATGAGGAGATGGACAGTAAAAACTTGTGGAGAGCTTAGAGTGTATTATGTGTGCATGGACTCATGACCCCCCAGTGGGATCAATGAAGTCTCAACCTGTTTGTCTTTGATGGAGATAAGTATGTGCATGTGAGTTTATGCAAAGCGAGAATGTTTTCAGCGATCTATGGCTCGTTCTCGTGTTTGTTGTTTTGCTCTGTGTTGGCAAGATGGGTGGTTATTTGTTTAATCTACAGAGGATTGATTGGAACAGATTTCACTGTGTAAGCATTCGCTTTAAATGTCAACAACAGAATGTGGGCTATTCACGCTGTAATCCTGACATTGTCTCTTTGATATGCATAGCACATGGCCTCACTGCGTATGTTTACTGTGGCACTGTGTGTGTGTCACTGTGGGAAACAGAATAAAAGTGTGCGGTTGGTAGAATTACAACCGGCTTGCTTGGAAAATCCAGACTGACTTTATTTATGTATTAATATAAATACAAATAAAGGCAGTCTGGCATTGTGATGATAGGAGACGATTTCAAAAAGGAGGGGCTAACGAATGCAGCTTGAACGAGAAAGAACCAATCAGCGTAACGCGGATGTGACGCACAAACAAATCGACCTTGAAGTCCATGTAGTCCAAACAACAATGGCATGCAGCCGAGAAAGCGTTGTGGTGAATGATTACTGCCGTTTTTGTCACAAAAATCTGCGAATACATGGGGTACTCTCAAGTACAACACTTATTTTTGAAAAGGCTACGCAACAAAAGGCTCCTTCCGAACGATTAGCGGCTACTTCTTGCTGTGGTTTTAAAGCTGCTGTCCGGAGTTTATTTGTGCACGCGCGCAGTACATGAGAGAAGTGCCCGGAGTGCTGCAGCATCTCGCCTGTTTTGCTGTTTTCCCCTCTTCTACATTTAGTAAATAATAAAGGAATTACGTTAGAATGCTGTATTGAGTCTAACTTGTCCTAATACCAGAATAACATGAATCTGCTAGGACGAACTAGTAAAGTTTCAATATGTGATTACACTCGTGTATCCCTCTCAATGACGTTGTTTATCAAACTTAGTGCATTTACGCGTGTATATGTGTTACATTGTTTATTTATTTCTATCTAGAGTTCAGAATTGCATGATTCCTCTGACGAAGAGTATGTCCCAGACGCCCCAACATCTTCCTCCAGAGGTCGGGCATCTAAACGAAGCCGTCAGGCGGGCTATGGAGGCCGTGGTCGGGGAGCGAGGCGAGCACCCCGAGCCAAAAAACGTCCTGCAGTCTCTTGGCCTGACAAGCCGTGGGATTGGTAACTTTTCTGGAAGTTGCTGATCCCTGATGCTCTCTCCTCCACAAGCAAAACAAATGTGCGCGCGGTTGCGTAGTGCGTAGCTCGCCCACCTCTGCATGGGCTTGCTTGCTGTGCGCGTAACCGTTGATTGACAGCATGACAAAGCTGAAGCTCGAACTTGATTGGTCGGCAGCAACCGGCGCTTTTTGGAATAACATGGGGGTCTATGAGAGGAAGGCGGAGCTCAGGAATAAATTTTCATATCGCGTTATACTAACTTTATATTATAGTATCGAACTAGACTAACACATTTAAGCTTTGTTAAAAAATGATACATAAATTGAAAACAAACAGATACTCCGGACAGCAGCTTTAAGGTCAAATCCAGCTCATTCAAAACAGAAGAAAGAGCGGTGGTGAAAGACCGATGTGTTGCGGTCGCCATCTTGAATGTTTGTGTTTGGTTACGGGAGGTGCGCAGGTGTTTTATGGGTAATCCAGGCGCTGAAGATGACGCAGCATTAACTCCCGCCTCCCGTGCTATGATTGGTTGTACCAAACTTTCCTGGGAGGGAAACGCGATTCAATTCGCCCAATGCCAAACTGATTCTCCTGTATCTCCTAACATGGAGATAGGAAATTACATGGAGATTCAGTTTGGATTTTCCAAGCTAACAACCGGCAGTAGTATGGTTATCAGATGATCCGCAGGTCCTGAAATGTCAACAGTTTTGATGGTCATTTATCAAGTAAAAATGCAAACATTGGTTTGAGGTTTTTCCAGTGTGAGGATTTGCTGTTTTTTGTGTGTGTTTTAGACTATTGATTATAAAGCACAGGCAATTAAGGAATGTTACCCGAGGCTGTGGAGAATTCACAGTCGTCCGATAGGAAATGATTAATTATTCAGATCTGTCTGTTTCAGATTGATCTTTACAATGGTAAATCTATATGGACTCTTTGCAATCTTCTATGTAGAATTTGTTTTGCAAATAAGTGGATGCAATTGAATTTGAAATTAGGTTTGTATTTGTTTGCACTTTTGCCTTGCAGCAAGAAGATCCCCGGTTCAAATCCCAGGGTGGGCCTGGGATCTTTCTGCACAGAGTTTGCATGTTCTCCCTGTGCATGCGTGGGTTTTCTCCGGGCACTCTGGCATCCTCCCACAGTCCAAAAATATGCTGAGGTTAATTGGCTATTCTAAATTGCCTGTAGGTGTGAATGTGAGTGGGATTGTTTGTCTGTATATGTAGCCCTGCGACAGACTGGCGACCTGTCCAGGGTGTCCCCTGCCTTCGCCAGAGTCAGCTGAGATAGGCTCCAGCACCCCCGTGACCCTAGTGAGGATAAAGCGGTGTATAGAGAATGGATGGATAAGACAGAAAGAGTTTGGAGTTATAAATAAGAAATTGGCCATTTTTTTCTTCTATTTTTTTTACATTTTTTTTTTTTTTACACATGTACGGTACATCATTCTAACAACAAGCATTAGTCAGACAATCCCAGGCTAGGCATTGTTGGTGTTGTTCTTTTCTACATAACATGAACTGGGTTCTGGTGAGGTAAACAGAAATAGTGTTTGCAGACCTTGAGTTCATAGGATTCTTCTGGTCTTTATGTGAGCTTCACAATTGTGTTTTGTGGTTCTTTGGGGGCCCATAAGATCCAAAGCCCACCAGTGGAGGAGAGAGATGAGAAAAGAGGTTCACAGCAGTATGCGAGCCATTGGTTAAGCCTAACTCCACACAATCAGCTACCAATAAGCACAGAATGAAATAACACTATCTCCTCTACGGTATGAAATATTTCAACTTATAAGTAAAGTATTACAGCAGCAGCAGTTTTTTAGCAAATAGAGTAGAAGGTAGAGTGTTTTCAGAACAAAACTCATTGCACATGCAGTAGTGATTTGGCTATTGTTGTTGTTCTTTGCTTGCCATTTACCCAAGGCATTTTTGGTTGTGTGCTAAGATAGTGTATGAAAATGCACATACAGATCTTCTGGTCATGTCCTACTTTCAGACTTTGTTTTCACTGTTTTCTGTTTTGTGACAACATGAATTTCTCCTCTTAAGTAGTGATTTTGAAAAGCTTCATTTTAGCTTTTCAGAAAAAAGTAAGAGATGTGTTTGGAAAAATAAGTGAGAGTTTTCTCAGATAAAAAGTGGAGACAGATACTTAACAGACTCATTAACCATGAATTGCCAATTGAAAAACGACTCAAAGATATTGTCGCAGTCAAAGACATAAGTGGTCCCTATTCGACAGGCATACTTCCTCCTAAATAAAAAAATAAATTAAATAAGGATCATGGTTCAATTCTACAGTATTAGGTGACAGTTTCATGCAGATAATATATTTAAGATACATAAGTTAATTAAAAAGTTGAGAATTATTTAGTTTTTCCAGTTTCACTGTAACCACTAATTCTCAAAACTTTTTTAAAGATGATATAGAGCCAATATTTGAACCATAATTCTCTGGGTGCGTTCCTGTACTTATCCTACAACACTGTATGCCAGGAAAAGTTTTAGTATGTCCCATACCAGGGTGTCCTATACATCTGGTCCCATTTAGCAGTATGCAAGCAATTATGCATTGCTGGCCATTCTGATCGGCAAAGGAAATGACCTCACATGCGCCACTGTGTTTAGTATTCAAAATGCTTGAGCTGCTGAGAACATACAGATAGACGACTTTGTTTCGCACTACAGACTGCAAAAGATATATGAGCAAGACGGCTTAAGGCCAATTTTAAGACAAAATAATAAGTCCCAATTCTATGCACACTGGATGGAACAGACAGTACTTTGTATCGGCAGCTGCAGCATGTATTGAAAGTAAAAAGCCTGCAATTTGGAATGCAGTACAAGATGTGCATATGATTGCCTGAAAAACAAAGGCTGACACTGGGACTGAAGGCTGAAGACCCAACGTCCAAATCTTGGCATCCTGTTCTGGCTCTGTGTTTTTGTGAAAGTTCTGGCCAGAAGCAGTGATTCGTGTCTCTGTTGCTTTGATGCTAGCTAGCTAAATCCCAGTGTCTCCTCACCTGCATGTTGCCCAGGTTGTGGCAGACCTCAGTATTATCCTGCCTCTCCAGTGACTTTTCCATCCACACGGACAGACTCCAACTCCACTTGGAGACTGTAGCATCCTTGTTCTGCTCTGCATCTTTGGTGAGCACTTCGCTGCACCTTCTCCACCTTTTTACGGTTCTGGTTGGAGTGGCCTTTCAGCAGCAGGAGAGCAGAACAAGGACTGCGCCAACTGCAGTCGTGGTGGAGTTAAGTCCATTCACAAGACAAAAGACTGACTTGAAAGGCAGCTGAATGACATCAAAGGTCGCCAGAGCAGCAACTTGAACATCCTGCAGGTAGGGAGGCATGAGAAAGGACATGCAGGACCTAGCTGTTTGCAGTATCTGAACCTCCAAAATTAAATACTATACTTACAGATACTTTTCTTAATGACACAATCTATACAATTCCTCTGAAAAGCATCATAATCGAAATTAAGATCACCAGTGATATAAGACACCCCACCCCTGTTTTAAAGCACTGTTTACTTGCAGTTTATAAAATGCCAGCTGTGAACAGTAGCTGCTTGTGTCCTTGCATAATACCGCTTGAGTGCAAATGACCGTTTGTGTCTTTTTTTGGCACATTTCATATCACATTTGAAAACAGCATTGTCAGAGGTCTTTCTGTACTCCTCTCAAGTGGTTGGTTCATTAGCAAGATCTCACTCATCTCTGTCTCCCTCCCTCGCTCCTTACTTGCGCTCTTTGTTCCTTTAATCACTGCAAAAAGGAGTTCACCCACTCTCCTCCTTCTCCTCCATCTTACGTATCTGTTTGTCTGTGGCCAACAGCGTCACACAGACTCCACTGTTCTCTGTCTGTCTCTCGCCTTGTCTAATGAGTTCTGCTTGGGACAGGACATTCTGCAATTTGGCCTTTACTCTTGGGCCAAGAGGGAGTGAGAGGCATGAATAAGATGAGGAAGAAAAGACAGCATGGATAAATGGCACCAGTCTGTCACTATAGCAGCAGAAGTGCTAGTTAGTATGGTCAAACTTTGTCATCACAGAGAAATTTTGTTTTCAACTGATAATACTGACTGCATTTGGTAGAAGATCCTGTCTTGAAAAGAAACCACAAATGATAGCAAAGTATTTTGATGTGAATATTCCTCATCTAACTACAAATCTCCCAACTTAGGAAAATGTTCGTTCAGTCTCTTGTTCTACTTAAAAGTCCCAGAGTTCCACAGTTAATATCAAGGTTAATCTTTCAGATATGATACTGACCAAAATCATTTTGTAGCTGGTAAATGATTCTCAGTGGCTGAAAGAACACAAGTCGAGAGTTCACAATGAAGTGAGGCCTGTTAGTCACATCCTTTGATATTGCATTTACTGGCAAACAATACTAGTGCTTTCTTACTTGTAATTTTGGTATTTAGAGAAAAGAAACTGCAGCTACATCTTGCAACTTTGGTTTTCTTAAATGAAATGTGCAATTTTATGATTAAGATGGGCACTTCTATACTGAAAAGTTTATACACTTCTTAAAGTGAAACGCAAAATATTGATAATCGGTATCATGAAAGATGTTTTTGAGCAAACAAATTTAAACATATAGCTTTAATTTATCATATAATTATTAATGAAGCTTGGTGTCTATCTGTGTACTCTCTCAATATCACTTCAGCTGCACAGACAAGACAGAGATGTTGCAGCTATAGTTAACACATCATTATAACCTAACACAAAATGCAACCATGTGATAACTTGTGTCTGTTTTCTGACTTTCTCACTGTGTTGCTGCAAAAACTGAGGTCCAAACACAACAAGAATACGGCATGTACAGTTGCAGTAGTTGGATTTTTACAGCTTTTTAGTTTTTCACACACTGTGGTAAAACATGTTTCTGTAATTACCCCGGCATGGTGATCCAGTTCCACTGTGTTTTATGTGCCTGCATCTGTTAAGACCATCGGCTTCAGGTCAGGTTGACACGAGGCAGAGCTGAGTTGTGCATTGCCATGATTTCCACAGGGGGTCAGTATGGATACAAGTTTGATCTGCCGTTTGGCTCACGGGGCAATTTTAGACTGAATGTAGAGTGGTATGTGTGTATTTCATATAATCAGAGGCTGGCCTTGTATTCTAAAATAGTGACTCTGAAAGTAATGGCCTCAGAAGACTTAATTTATCAATTATGACTTTGAGAAACACTCTTTTGATAATCAGTTTTGATCATCACAAAGAAATGCCAAACATTTCTTCATTTCAACTTGTTAATTGTAAGAATATTCTCCTTTGCTTTGTCTTACTTGTTCGTAAGACAACTTATCTTTTGATGTTTAAAACTTTGACAGGCAAAGCAAGTAATTTTATGACAGCATTTAGGAAATTAGTCTGAATATTCCATTGAGAAAACAATCTGAATTTCAATAAATAATGAAAATAACCTTTAAATGTGTCTCTCGTGTACCACATCGTCCACCTTTTTTAGGAGGAGAAACAGAGAAAAAGAAAAAGAAAAACAGCTCAGTCTGTCCTGTGCTGTTTGCACCAAATCAGTCGTGACTTTGTTATATATAATAAAGTCAAGTTGTCTTTTAGAGGGTAAACTATGATCTGCCCAAGGAGATTCAAGCTGCAGTAGCCATCAATTTAAGCTTATCCACTGCTTGTAATCCATACTAATATGTTTTGCTGTTTCCAGATGAAAAAGACTCTCAACCCTTGGATTTTTATGGTTTCTTAGCACATGCTGGTCTGGTCTATTATTTCAGTGCAGTCTAATCCCTGTGACTCCCTCCGAGGTGTTTTTGCTCTCATGGCTGGCTATATTTCAGGTGTAATAGCCAGTATGTGCCACTTTCTGTGCGAGACCTACTATCCATGTGGAGACAATAGCGTAAGCTGTGTTAAGAATCAATACGTCTCCCTTTGTCTTTTTTGTTTTCTCTGAAAGTGGAATCGGTTCCATTTTCGGAGCAGCAGTCTTTTAGAGCGTTAAAGGTTCAATCAGAGACTTAAGACTTATTCACGCACAGCAGTATGTCTGCACTTCTCAGACAGCTGTGCTGCATCACCACTGTTTTGTGCTTTAATTTAAGCATTTGGATGCATAATTCTGAGAATGTCATTAAAGTATGGATAGATTCCCATAATAGGTGTGAAATGTCAATGATGTTAAACAACCATCCTTCAGTTAACATTGCTGGTTTAGGCTTCCTACACTTTGCTAATTAAACTCAGACTCAGAGGCACATGTGAATACCAGATGATCTAACTTGCACTTTTCTTTTTCTTTTCTTGTTTGCTGCCGTGTGGATCTGACTCTTCCCTTTTTTGATCTGTTCAACAGGTAAGACATTTTTACTTACTTGTAATCTCTGATTTGGCAGACATTGTTTATTTTTCTTCTGTCAGAAAGCAGGCAGTGCACATTCTTCACTCGATTTTCTCAAGGATGTCTTTGTCTGTCAGTAAATACAATCATTTCGCCTCGTATACTGCAATACAGCCTCTAACAGCAGGTCCTTGTTGAATCACAAGTGTTTTGGTCCTGCAGAGGAACAGGAAGGCTTTCCATAGGTTTATCTGCAAACACTATTTTCCTCCATGTTTGTCTCCTGCTTGATGGTTCTGATGTTCTCACTACACTTAATGGCCTGTGCTCGTCCGTCTACTCACCTTAACGCATTTATCATGGTAGATTTATATCCAGTCATTAGTCTGTGTCCACCTGCAAGGCTTTTTAGTTTACAAGCCTTTTCCACTCCGCTCTTGGGAATTATCAATTCAGTTGGCTGACTGAGTGGAAAGTGAGCAATTAAATACCTTGTAGAAATGTCTGGTTTTAAGGGAAATGCTATCAAAGAGTGTAAATAAATGTTGGAATCAGTGTTATTTCCATTAAACCCAGTCAAGTATTCAAGCAGAAAGTGCATTCAGGTAAAAATACACAGCACCATGTTTGACAGAAAGATTAAAGCTGGAAATATACAGAGTTTATATTTTGCTCAGCAAAAAGACCGAAACTAACTTATCTGTCTTTGACATTCAGCCCTGAGTCCACTGGTTCCTACTGAAGGTGTGAACCTTTAAAATTGGGTTCCAGACATATCACTTCTAGTATAAAAGGCCAAACAGTTTACCAAAACAACTCAAGGTTTTAGCTTACTTTGAAAATTGTAAGAAAAATATCTTCACACCTGAATATGTTAACAGTTGCATCACAGGAAAAAACAACTTTTAAAGAAAAATGTAACAACTTCTTGAAAAACCTGATAAGGTTGAACAAATAAGTTTACATGCTACAAATGACCACAATTAATGATAAATGTTTGTGCTTAAGGACACGTTTCTCTTATCCCTTTACAGATAAAAGTAAGATAATGACTAGAGGTCAACTTTAAACTAATTTATCAGATTTTTTTTCCTGAAATGATTACACTCTTATGCCTCCATGCCAGCAACAGATGAGGCATTATGTCACCGTCTGCTATCAAGTTCTGCAATATCTCACCGTGAAGGAATATCTTTAAATTTGTCAATCGTTGACTTGGTGTCAAAGATGAGGTGATTAGATTTGGCAAGTCAAAGGCCAAAATCAATGCGATCTCATGTCTGTTTCATGCTTGTGTTCATAATAGATCAGGAAAACCAAGAAGGAATGTGATTACTACTTTGGCAACAATATCCATTTGGACTCAAGAATGAGTGGTGAGAATTTGGTGGTCAAACATCAACATCATTCTGTCCTCACAAAATCCTTTTTCTCCACCATAATCTTACAAATTCATGATGTTGTTATGACAACGTTTCACACAAATGTCTAGTAGATCAAATTGATGGCATTTTATTTTCAAAAGGCCAAAGGTCAGATGTGGATAGACATGGGTGTGAACTAAAACTTGATTGATTGATGGAGGCAAATCTTGCCGTTTTCAGCACATAGGTTGCTGCTCGGAGGTTGTTGTTTCCCATAGTGAAGGGGATTTATACTCACAGTTTACATCCAGTGAGTCAGGCTAAAGCCCAAGTGTCTTTGTTTATGTGTGGTGCATTTTTGATCTCTCTGCTTTTCAACCTGGGATGACCTGGTGCAGTATGGATGTAGCAGCAATGTGGAATGGATTACCTCAGTGTAGGATTCATAATGTATAATTAGCATTTGTACTTACTGAGTAATTTTCACATGAATATGACATTGAATATGATGAGGTTGGAATTTATTCCAAGTGCTTTCGTAAGTGGTTTATTTCAGTCCTCTAATTATATCACGATATCACATTTGATACTCTAGTGGGTTAATTACTGTGTTACTGTCAGTATTGTTTTTTCCAAATAGACTACAACGTCCATGTTCATCCCAATGGAGGATCTGTTACTCAGTGCAACGGCGAGGCTCACTTAAACTCATGAAACAGCATGGGAAAGCAGCCCATGAATCACGCTAACTATTGATGCACCAAGTAGCAAACAGCAGAGCTCCTCACGAGCAGAGCTGTTCACGATTCCTAGAAAATGGGGGTGTCAAACAAGGCCTGGGTGCCAAACCCGGCCCTCCAGAGGGTTCAATTCGGACCGCAGGACAACTTTGTAATGTGTAAAAACTACAGAGAAGACATTACCTGCAGACTGTAAAGTTGTAAAATTTTAAATTTTATATAATTTCTCGGCCATGACAGGCTGTTTTGATGATAAAGTGGCTGGCCCGAATAGTGGTTTCTGGCCTCCGAATATTCGGGCCCTATTAAAGACGAATATCTGAATATTCGTTCCGCCCCGTAACGTCTGACGGGGCGGGGGGGCGGGGATATTCGGATGCCAAAATTAATATCCGGATAGTGCCGTAGTGAACGAATATTCGGATATTCGGGATATTCGGGTCCAGCCCTATAAAGTACTAGACTGCTTGTTCTTTTGTCATTTTGTGTCTCATTTTTGTAATATTTTGTCTTGTTTTTGTTGTTTTTGTCTGACTTTTGTCGTTTGTCTCACGATTTTGTTGTTTTGTTTCTATTTTATTGTCGTTTTGTGTTTTTTTGTCACATTTGCCTATTTTCTTTCCACTTTTTAATATTTTGGTCAAATTTATTGTCTCTTTTTGTTTTGTTTTGTTTTGTGTCATTTGTCTAATTTTTGTCATTTTGTGTCTCATGTTTGTAATATTATGTCTTGTTTTGGTTGTTTTTTGTCTTTTTGTAGTTATTTATAGGTTATTACGCTCAGATTTTGCTGGTCTGGCCCAATTGAGATCAAACTGGGCTGAATGTGGCCCCTGAACTAAAATGAGTTCGACATTCCTGCTATAAAACACCGAATATTCAACACTGCAGACCAACTTTTGGGATTCACACATGATGGATGTTTGGAATTCCCATACTGCAAGAGTTTGCAGCTGGGATACACCATAAAACAAAAGCTTGTGGTTTCCTTTACCTTTTTCCTTGGTCTTTTATCTACCTTTTCACTGGTCACTGGAGTCTTTGTTATAAGGACAGAACCAGCAGCACACAAACTCTCCATGACCCTGATTCTCTCCTCTCCCTGTCTATAAACTTCAGCTCTGTCAAACAAGAACTCATTGTAGCTCGCTTTTCCCACAGCGACTATTATGCAGGCAAGACAAATGAGTCTAGTTTGGAATTTAAAAAAGAAAACAAGGTGTCTGGCCTTACACATGTCCCTGTTGTGTGTGAATAACACTCAGTGTGCCGTATGAGTTCAACTGTAACCGTAATTTATGAGACATTATAGGTCGACTCTTTAAAAGTAGACATATTGTGTGTATATCACTGCTTTCTCCATGAGAATGTGTGTAAGACAGTCTTCAGGGTGTTCCATGAGCCCAGCGGCAGCAGTGTGAAGCCTGGAGGCATTCCCTCTGCTTCCCAGCACGAGGCTCTGTCTCGGTCTTGAGTGATGCATACCTACTAATGGTGCTGCTAAACACTCTCTGTGGGGCCAGGGGAACAGTCGAGCCTATGTTAGAGACATACAGACACGTACACACACTGCTACATTCTGTCACTGGGAGTTTATGGGCTGAGGTAATGACAAAAACTCCTCACAGCGTGTACTGTTATGGTCCCCACTGCGCTCACTAGCAACAAGCGGCATCACAGTGAACAATTGAGCAGCCAGCAAAGGAAGGAAATGTAATACTGAGGGTGAGTGTGAGGGAGCAGGAGAGGACGACTTTGATTAGGTACAATCAACAGATAAATTCATTCATCTTGGAAACCGTGGGAGACGTCGGTTGATTACAATAAGGTTGAAATTTAGCTGTTTTTTTTTCTCTCAGGCTGTTGTTTGCGATCATGCATATTTATGACTGTTTTGTATGTTTCTTTTTTTGATGGATTTTTATTCAGTGACTTTTTTGTTGCCGTTTCTTTTTTGTTGCAACGTATCGCAAAAGTTTCATTTATTGAAAAATTTTACTGAGCTTTCTGTCACATCTCACTGCTGTATTCAATAGATGGAGTTGTGATGTGGCAATTTTATTGTCCTTATTAGTTATAGCCCTCTGAACCACAAAGTTCTGGTATCCTTAAATGCTGCCGAAATGACATTTTATAAAAGCAAGAAACTGTAAAAACACAAAGAATCCTCTGATTTTTAAATGTGTTCCATTATTAGTAGGGTTCCATCAGGAGAAATAACCAAATCTAAGGTTAATATTGTGATGCTTCGTCAAAAGCCCTGTATTCTACACGCTTCATTCAGAATATATTCTCAAATAAAAGGCTGAGAAACCGCTTCTTCCCTCAGACTTTTACACTCAAAACAGTAACACAGTGTCACTTTAAATGGTTCAAATACCGTTTAAGTGTAATCTCATGCCCATATTTATTATATTTTATTTGATTTAATTCATCTCCCACATTGTATTGTATATTTCTTGCCTCTTGGTATTTCATTTAGCTTATAATCAATGCACTGTCCAGTGGCAGCTGTTTGTATTTTTGTCATGCCCCCATGTATGATGACAATAAAACTATTCTATTCTATTCTATTCTATTCTATTCTATTCTATTCTATTCTATTCTAGTCTTATCTGTTTGCGCTAAAGAGATTCTATGAAAAACAAAAAACAAATCTGTTCTCCTTCATGCAACAGGGAAGCCAGCACTGCCTCAACAGCAAACAACAGTCATATGGCAAAAATTAAGGCACCGTTTGGCTGAACTGAAGCTGGATTTACACAGAGCAGACCGGAAACAAGGATGGAAACAAATTAAAAGAGCCTTGTGTAACATTACTATAGTATGTAGAGCCACCATTTTTTTCAATATAGGTACCTCCAGTGGTTGCTAGTTTACCTATTGTGTCCATAAAAAATCTTATTATTTTTGCTTTTTGTCTTCTTATGATTATGGCATTGTAATTGTGTCATACTGCACAAAACACATTTTTGAGTTCTCTCTGCTTCAAGCCATGGTTATTCTGTTTCCATAAAGGTGCAGGAATTTATATTGCAGTGAAAAATGAGCCCACAGTGAATAAAAATGTGACAGGAGCAAAAGAAAAATAGAAAGCCTGGAAGAGGGTTAATTTAGTTATGGTTGTAACTATGAACATACAGTCATGTGAAAATGAACAAGCCGACACTTGTTCCCCTTTGAAACTGTGGCTAACATACATCTGATATGCTATGATGAATGAAACACAAACAACTGATACAAAACAGTCATTTTCATAAAAATATTCAGTCACTTGGAAAACGTAAGCACACCCCTACGAATATTTTTGAAACAACTCGCTGTCATCATGTCAAGATCTAAAGAGCTTTCTAAGGGATTCAGACACAAAGGTTGTGGACGCCTGTGGGTCTAGCAAGGGATTAGAAAAGATCCCCAAATTACTTGAAATAAATCTTTCCACTGTAGAGAAATGATCTAGAAGTGGTGTAGAATTCAAATGAATATTTGTACCCAACAACTTCAGCACAAGAGCAGACTGGTTGTGAAGGGTTCCTGGTATGACATGGATTGGAGTCATAAGGAATCACTTGACACTCAATATTTTTGTGCTTGTATTTTGTATACAGTTACGTCTTAAATCAGAGTTTTTATGTGAAGTCAGAAACGCAGCCTGAAAACACTGACACCACTCAGCCCTTGTGTGCTCCCATCTGTGCATGTGTGCCATTGTATTTAGTGGTGAACTCTGGCCTGTCCGCCTGACCCTCTTCTCCAGAGCACGCTGTGATTGGCTGTTTAACCCTCTTTACAGCCTATTTACATCTGCTTCTCATAGGCTGTCACTCCCAGTCATGCCTTTCTTGCCCAGGGAGGCAAATTAAAGTGGCTGAACGGTAAAACCAGGAACGAGAGTCGCACTGGATCAGGAGCCACTGAAAGTCAGGGGGGTGGTGGCATTTTTTATACGTCCGAGTTGTTTACTGCACCAGATGTTGTCTTATCTGGGAGTCCATAACAGATCAGTTTAGTTGATCGAAGCACGCAAAACAAGCTGTAATCTGATCGCCGTCTTGTTAACTCCATTCCACTGAAGCTCTTATCTATACATGTTTTCTAGGCATCCCAAAGTTTTCTCCTGTTGTTCTCAACCACATAGCATGCTCTCTCTCTCTCTCTCTGTTCTGCTCCACACTCTCACAAAGAGTGATAGAAGGTGAAGATAGTGGTTTTGGATGTTTTTTTTTTAAATCTGGGTTACAAGAGACTGCTTTGCTGCTTTATGAAGCTGAAGAATTGGCTCGCTGGGTGTCTATAAAATTCCTTTAGTGCACTCTTGCACTGGGAGCTGGAACAGCTTTCCTGTCATTCAGGATACACACTCACACAGTATTCCGGACATCATGCCTCTGGGATCTCACTGTGGGAAACTTTGAGGAGGAGGAGTATTCAGAGTCTGTGCTTGTGGGACAGTACACAAGTATTGAACAGAAGTGGATGTTTGATGGTTTAATCTTCTCTAATCTTCCCCACTGGGAAATGGTTTCACAGTGGAGTGGATCTGATCCTAACTCAACCCGTGATGACTTTAACTTAAGCAGACGTGAATGTCAGCGAGAGGACGCTTAAGTGAAGTTTCAGATAAACAGAGTTGAACTCCACGAGAACTTCGCCTGACATTTATCTGCACTGATACCACGCCAAGAGGACTTGTTTTAAGTGCCGCCGAGTTATCTTGCTGTCAGAGTGGGAACGAGCACCATGGCTGGGGTTACTAGGAAGGGATCTGGGAGACCCTCATACTACTACAGATTCCTGGGCAAATCCCGACTGCAGCGTCAGCGAAGCCGGTCCCGCAGCCGCACCAGGCCACCTGCCAGCAGGGGTAATAAACACTAGTACAGCTTAAAAAAAGTCTCCATGCAGCACTTTTAGCCTCATATACACCACAGGACACAAGTGCAGTGTGGTAATACTGCTTCCACAGTGCAGTGTTTTGTGTGTTTGGACGCAGCTCAGGTGTTGTTGCTCACTGACAGTCCAATAATCATTTTGACAGAGCCTGTGTTTCTGATTCTCATTAGCTAGTTGATATTTGTGATGATATCTCTGTGGATTCTGTGAAAACAACACTACATACCACTGAGAAGATTCAGCCCCCCCCTTCTTTTTTCCCCACTGTTTTTCTGTTTTCTGTGTTGTTCATGTGAGCTGCTCTTTTTGGTAAACTTATTTTTAGAATGCCTTGGTAAGGCTCCATTGTGGCAGATGTATTTGTGCTCATGTTTCTATGTTCTTGGGAAGAGTGAGATGACAGTTTGGTGTCACTATTCACAGAGTGATGCTATTCTCTCACATTGCACCATCAATACCTGACACCTCACAGTTCAGTGTCAGCGAGCAGAGTTCCACCCTGCTCGGGCACTTTGCCTGCAAGTGTTTTTGTTCTTAGCAACAAAGAAAGACTGTAAGTCAGTTAGTTAGTTTTCTGCGCTGCATAACTACTTCTTTTTCTCTTAGTCCATGTCCTCGAGCAATGTGTTTGTTCACTTTGCTGCTTTTCTGCCTCTCAGTGCTGCTGTACTTACTGCTGGCGGTACTGTTTGAACTGCAAGGTTATAGTGATGAGGCTGCCCCCAAGGCTTTGCTAAAGTTACTTGAAATGAGAGAAAAGTATCTCAGAAATGTTCGGTCTATTGATTTTTTTTTTTTTTTTCCAAGTGAGCTGCTGAAACTCGCCAACCAGGATATTAAGTAGACCGTTGCATATGTGTTGCTCCACTGTGGATATGATGCAAACTTTTTAGAGAGACATAGTTCAGGAAAACATCAGGCTCGCTTTCTCTCGCTGTCAGTGAAGCTGAACCTTGTTTGCGCACCATGTACAGCTGGTTTTCTATAGCAAGAGACAGACAAAGCCCGACTTGCCGTGAGAGAGACGAAAAAAATTGTGTAGGTGCCTGGTTTGGATGTCTTTACTCTAGCTGATGAAAGAGGTGCTTTGAAGTCTCCCCTCTATCATTCGACTCTTTAAAGAGCGCACACATGCAGACATGCGTTTGAGCTCAAATACAAAGACGCAAGCACAGTCTGCCTTGATCTTTGTGGCTAAGTGCAAGCTCCTCACTAAAACTTTTACACGCTGACTGCACATTAACAGACTAACGCATAGACAAGGAAGGACAGGTTGTGCCCAGATGGAGGGAAGATATCACCAGCAGAGCAACACGTGTTTTGATTTTTGTTGTAGCAGAAAGGAAATAGTTAAAAGCAGTTGTCTAGCTGTGTGGCATTGTATACCAGTTCACTTTGAGGAGTGTTACTCACACATAGACATTCTAGTATGTTTTTGTGCATTTTGTTATCATCATTATTGCTGTTGATTTATGATTTAAAAGTAATGCTTTGTGCAACAGGTCAATGATATTCCAGAGTTGTTCTTCTTGCCTGTTTCACAAGGAAAAATCCACTAATTGCATTGTTGATATGTGTATAGCGCATACAGAAGAACAATGAACAGCGTATTGTGAGATTAAAGAAAATTGCTAACCATTGTAGATGTTTTCTTCTCACTACAAAGGTAGGCAGGAAGCCCCGACTGCAGGGGAAAAGCAGAATGTACAATAAATCAGGCTGCGTGTTTACACGTAGCTGTCATTAAAAGGTCTCTACTCATTTAAGGTCAGACGCTCAGCAGACTTCTTTAGAAGCCACGTGGTGTCCACTTTAAGTTGGATTTCTGCTTCTTAAACTGTGTAACAACACATGTCTCTTCACCTCTGCAAAGTTGCAGAGTATGTTTTAGCTCATTGTTTTGGTTTAAGGCCCACAATCTTTGTGTTTTAGCTCACTGTTCACGCTAGCCTCAGCTGTTTTTTTCCATACCGACCCAGCACCAAATGCAGAATGACAACATTTGCATTAACTCGACTATGAACCTAGTGGAGCCGTTTACAGGAAGAGAGAGTTTTTAGTAGAAATTGAAAGCCAGACTAGATTTACCAGAAGCCTAACAACAGGACTTCAAATTAATGTTGCTAGAGATCACCTGGATTTGTAAATAAGTATTAGTTTTATGTTTAGCAACTTTATGATGCTGGTGGTCAAAAAATCTTTCATTTTAGCTTTCAAGTCTTGCACATAATTAATCTAAAGGCTGAGAGGTTACTTTCCCTAGGTTAAGTTAGAATTCTTTAACATCTGTTCATTACACAACACTGGGATCAGTTTAAAGCTAACTTTAATATAAAGCTAACTCTATTATACTTTCATTCATATTGTTGCTAAGTTTTGCAACAATATGAAGTACTTTTGATTTGTCAGTAGTCTTTGGGTTAGCCAAAAACACCCCTCATCTGGCTTCTCCAATTTCCCCCAAAATGACTATATTATCATATACAGTGCCTCAGTATTGCAGTATAAAATTACATCCACAGTATATGTTTTCTCTAATCCACCGAAATGAGATTTGTGGGGAGAAAAAGAAACTTCTATTCAGTAAACAGTTGAGTGTGCCTGAAGCAAAATATGATATGATATCGGTGCAGTGAGTTTCATATGAGGAGCCCAGCAGCACAGTGTAAAAAAAAAGAGTGTTTTTGTCAGTGAGTTTATCTTAAAGGAAGTTACTGTAGCCTCTCTTGACGACTGCGCTGTCACTGGCACAGATCAGATGTATGAGCTCATGTGTTATTGTTTTGTCAGCATGTGTGTCGGTGTGTATGTGTGTACGTGTGTGTGTGTTCATGTCTGCGAATGGAAAATCTTATATCAGTTCACCCCCTCACATCACTCTGGATCTGTTTCCT
Source organism: Acanthochromis polyacanthus (assembly GCF_021347895.1). Lineage (NCBI taxonomy): Eukaryota > Metazoa > Chordata > Actinopteri > Pomacentridae > Acanthochromis > Acanthochromis polyacanthus. Next base: position 15,094,635 of record NC_067130.1, read on the forward strand.
CTTCTTTGCTAGGGTTGGTGACATTTACATACAAAATTATGGCTTATCTCAAAGAGAGAATGGCAGAGAGACAGAAAGAGAGAGCAGTATTGTCTGATATAGCTTGTTATGCCGTGTGTTTTGATGTAATCAAAAAACGTGGGGTCGGAATTCCCCTGTGATTAGACTACTGTCATTTTTTGTAACAGAATTCATCATTTGTCTCTATTGTGTCTGCAGTGGAAGAGGCTTTGTATAACGCAGAACTGTTTAAAACTGGTGAAGAGCTTTCCATGGGAAGGTTTTCTTACATGGAGGTCTAGTGAGCATTTCTATCTGAGGCACATTTTGGTGGAAAATTAGGTCTCTGAAAAAGCAGATGGTTGTATCAAAGTGAAGATTCTGTCTCTCATTTCTTGTCTCATGTTAGGCAGATTCCTCACTTGGCTGAGCTGAGTGGTCATTACTTGCCATCAGATCTTTCAGATTGAAATAAGATCAGATATCAGACTTACAGAGTGTTTATGGAGAGTTTGTTGTTTTTCTCCGGGAGGTGTATCAGCCAGACTTCCTTCTTCCCTGGCAGAAAAAACTTGCCATTTTTCTTTTCTCCCATTGATCTCTGTTTTCTTCTTCTTGCAGACCCACATTTTTACTTAAAAGTCTGCAGAACATCATGTAAACACCACCAGGCAACTGTTGCAGAAGAAGCTTGTCTTCCTTTTCTTCTCGGTTAGATTTGCTTCCTTTTTTCCTTGATATCTCAGTGTTGAACTTACCTAAGCACAATGTTAACTTCCCCAGCCCTTATTTTAAACCTAATATCTATTTATATTTATAGCAAAATGCTCTACTGTGAACATTTTCACCATTCTACTAAAATGTTAGATGAAAAGATCTGTAAAAAACTGTCTGTAGATGAGTGTTTGGTTTTACCTTAAACAGTAACAGGGCCGTACTACGAAGCAGGATTAATGGATTAGTGAAGCATGCTGAGCTAAGACCAGAGTTTTCAGTGTCATTAAGGTGTCTCTCTTTTAACCTGCTAGATCATTATAGTTACTGAGTTAAGGATTTTCATTGACTGTTTATTTCATTCACTATTTGCTTATTGGTATTCTTCACAAAGAATATTCAATCGACAACATTGAGTTGCCAAAAACTAAAATGATATTCATGTGTCCTACATTATAGACAGTGTCAGACCTGAATGCACATCTTGAATATCATGTTTTAACTGTATGAAGCTGGAAGTTTAACAGCTCTAATGTGCAGCAGTCAGCTTAGAAATAAGTAGCAGGCATGAGAGTGCGCTGAATGGTAAAATTAATGCATTAACGTACATTATTAACAATTTTCTACCAGCTTTCCTCTCTTGTGTTTGTAGCTCTAAGGACGTTTGAAAGGTGTTAAGTTTCTTATGTTCTTCACAACCCTCTATTTAATAAAAACCTGAAATAAAGGGGGAAAAAAGAGTCAAATAATACTGTTAATGGAGCACGCGCAGATTCTGATGAAGAAAAGTTGGGTTAACGAAAAAAGTTGATAGCCGTGATACCGATTACTGCTGATTGGGGTTTTGCTGAGCCAGCTAACACAAAGAAAGCCTGACTTTGTCAAACTTGCTGCATAGTACATCCCCCTGGTGTCTCCACTGGTTGCCTTGGAGCTGAACAGTGATGACAAGACTCTGTGTAGAAGAAGCAAACAACGGTGGTAATTAGAGAGCTATGAAGGATCCAGAGTTGCTGGGTTCCTTTGCCACTCGTCTATAAGCTAAGCTACGCTAAGCTAACCCCGTGATGGCTTTTTTTTTAATCTAAAAGACCGTAGCATCAATTCTGTCAACAGACCCAGCAAAAAGTAAGCATATTTTCCAAAACACCAAACTGTTCCTTTAAAAGTGCTACAATACTTGGCATCATACATGAATGATAGAATAAAAGGAGATGTTGGAGAATGAGACTAGCAGCCACAGTGGGGAAGACAAGTCAGGTCAAGTTTACAAGTCTTTGTACAACTCAGTATCACATACAATCCCTCAGTGGGATGTGTGGGTCCACATCAACAATGGGTTGCTGTCTCTTAAAACAAGGCAGAACTATACAAGACAAAGAAATGAAAAATACAAGAATAGGAAGGAAAACTGAAGAAACCAAAAGAAGTATAGTGGCAATACAAAGTACACTGGGATTATATTAAGTCTAATTTAGGTATAACAAGACTAGTACTGTAAGCAGCAGTAATACATATACAGTTGTCATTTTTGTCCCCTTTCAAAACACATGCAACATATTGACAGATGTAGGCCCTGACTGTTCTGTGACTGTTCCAGTGAGAACACCAGCCATAATCAACGCAGTAACAGAAGCAAAGTAACAACCTCGTGAAACCATGAGATATCACTACAGTAAAAAATCTTACTGCCAGCAGCTTGGAAGAAAGTGTTTGAACTACTCAATAACAACTTAATAATGTATTACCGCTGACAGTTATTGCTCGTAATCATATTCTCGATGGGTCATTACCAAGAAACACTTTTGATCTGTGCTACTGCGTCACGCTTAGTTTTCGACAGGATGTTTATGGTGTAGCCAGATTTTCCTCTAAGTGTCTACGAGCGTGTGTGTGTGTGTGTGTGTGTGTGTGTGTGTTCTGATGGGAAGTAAGGACAGAATTCAGGCTGATAGATGGGAAACATGGTCAAAACACCACAAGCAATCACAGTGACTCAGTTTCCGACGGCAAAGTCATATTTACACTTAAAGGAAACAAGTGTGTAGTCATGATTTGTGTCAGAAAGTATTAATCGACTTTAAATATAAACATGATGGAGAGAAATAGAGAGCTAAATGGTGGCAGGTTCACACTTTGTCTTTGCCAAAGGAATCGTTTCACCAGTTTCTCAGAAACAGCTTAGCTTCTTTGATCTGTTTTTGCAGTTTGTTCCTGAGCGTCTTCTCTGAAATTGAGGTCATGTTTCAATAAAACAAAGGCTTTACACTAATCAACATAGGCAGCCTAATTCTTTGATCATTTTTACTTAATTTTCTGCGTATACAATCAGGTGAAAGGGCTTTAGAGTATGTGAGATAAGCTAGCAGGAATTAACACTGAGTAAAAGTGTTTCCCGCTTACTTTGCTAGTTCTCAATTAAAGGATGAGTCGTGATAATGCCATCAATCTACCTAGGAGATGATGAAATAGAAAGTAGAGACACGCAGTGAGGCGGTGAAGTAAAACCGGCAGAACTCTCTACTTCCTCTCAATGTTTAACCCGGGATTATTTTCTGATCTTCCTGTCATTTCTGGACGCTGTGTCCTTGTCTCCCCTCTTTTTCCCTCAGCCTTGTGAATCATGGAGATGGGCCAGATGACGCAGTGCTTCTCAGCACCCAGAAAGAGTCCAATAACAGGGGAACAGGTGCCGGCTAATCCCCGCTTTAATCCACAGATATCAACTCAGATTACAAGACAGAGCCAGGGAACAGTTTTGGGAGGAAAAGCCATAGAGCTATAGAAGATTATTTCCATAAGTCACCCAAAAATTGCCTGTCAACATACAGCAGACTGTATGTGCAGCTAAGCATAGTTATTTTCACATTTACTCATACACTGATGAGCCATAACATTAAAACCAGCTGCATAATATTGTTTAGCTTCTCACCGTACCACCAAAGACAGCTCTGACTTTTAAGGGCATGGAAACAGGACCTCTAGGGAACTCTTGTAGTGTCTGGTTTTGTGACGTTGGCAGCAGATCTTGCAGGGTGGGGCCTCTGTGGATCAGGCTGCATCCCACCGGTGTTTAATTGGATTGAGATAAGGTGATTTTGGAGGCAGGGTCACTGCTTTGTGCTCTTTGTTGTGTTCCTTGAGTTATTTCTGAGCGGTTTTGGGGTGTTTTCGAGCACATTGTCCTGCTATGAGAGCGTTGTGTGTGCTTTATCTGGAACAGTTTATATGTTTGGTACATGCCTAAGTAACATACACATAGACTCAAGATTTGATGATTAGCTTTATTCACTTCTCCTGTCAATGGTTTTGATATTGTGAGTGCACACATACAATTGGCAAAGCTGGGCCAGAAAATGAAATGCATTGTTAATGGTACTGTGTTTTATTAGCATGCATTTTCTGTGTTTAGAAATTGTTGCCCATCTCACGCCTGAAAGAATAATCAAAATACATGCAAACCCATTGGAAGCAGCTCAGCTCATATTGTGTTTGGCATTCTTGGATCACATTCAGACACTTCGGCATTATAACAAATGCATCCAAAGCTGCCTTTGAGAATCAATCCACATCATTAAATCTAAAAAAGAATGCAGAAATGATTGGAGTATCAGCCCTATGATAAGGTGTGGGCTCGTCCAGGGTGTTCTGTGCCTCTCATCCACCGTCAGCTTAGCTAGGCTACAGACCACCATGACTTTCTACAAGCTTAAAAGGATATAGCTGATGGATGGATAGATGGATTAAGCTAGGTACGACTCGCCAATAAAGTGTACCTGTCAGTTTGAGTTCACCTTGAGCAGCTTGCTTCTTGTGAAGGAAAATATTTCAAAGGCCTGACATATGTCATTTGGTAATATTATCATCTGACACCAAGTCTGCTCGGGATCTTTGCCTCATATCTCTGCTTCTGCCAGTAGATGTTATTGAAGTTTGCACGATCTCAGTCGACAGTTGCAGGAATGTTGCTGCTGTGTCGCCCTCTGCACAAACACAAACTTCCTCCTTCTGTGCCCCACTTCTTCTCCTCCTCCTCTTCCACCTCTCTCCTCTGCCTTCCCATAACAAACTGCAGACAAAGGCGTGCATGTGCCAAACTAAACACGAAGCAGACCCCCTCACTTTGGATATCATTTGAACCAATATAGAAGTCTTGTGCTTTTAGAAAAGAAAAATCTGCCTCAAGTCGGAAAGTGCTGCTTGATGTTTCCTATATCTTTGCTTTTACATACTTTAGTGGATGACTGTGTTACACAAACCTAACAGACTGATTCTATATTCCCTTTGGAGCTGGTAATACTGAACTGTAGCATAAATTCATGCTTCTGTGGGGTTTTGTATTATCAGCTGACAGTCGACTTAGAATAGGGGCTCTGTGTTCGCTGAAAGTTAAGTGACTGTTGACTCTGCCAGCACTGGTCGCTTTTTTAGGGTGAAATGATTCTCTTTTACTCCCTCGTGTCCACAGAGGCGCTCCAAGGAGACGGAGCAGCACCTCTTTATCACCCCATCATCTCTACACTGAGTAAATACCGCATCTCGGAGGTCAAAAGTCCAGTGCTGTCCTCATGGTTCAATGTTAACACGTTATAGTCTCTGTGTACACACACGAGGAAACACTCTCTCTCTCTCCCATCACTCTTTCTTTCTCTGTCTCTCTCGCACACCAACACGTGTTTTAGACTAAGCCATAAAACTCGACAATTCGAAGCTGTGCCTGTGGTACAGTATGTGCTTGGGTGGGCCTCTGCTGTGACCTCCATTACATGGATCATTGTCCAGCTGGGAGTCAGATAAACCACCCTGCTGTCTGACAGTATTAATAAAAACAGCATCTCTCTGACTGATTGCTTTTTGATTGACATTAATTCGCAGTTTATCTTCCAAAGACAGACAGAAATGATTTTTTTTTTTTTTTTTTTTACGGCACTATGAGCCAGTCAAGACAACTTCTTGTCGTCTTGCGCTTGAGGAGAAAAACAGAAAAGTGATGTATTTGTGAAGGAAGCAGGATGAGAGGCAGGGTGGACCGAGAGAAGATAGTCACCCAGGTAGAGAGAACACGGTAAACACAGCCTGACAGCCTGTGATTTTTCCTGCACATTTCGGCAGTCCAAAGAGAATGTATGTGTGCGTATAAGCGTGTTTGTGTGTGTGTGTGTGTGTGTGTGTGTGTGCTTGGATTCTCTTCTGCTGTTTCCTCCTGTCATAACACAAGAACTCCACATTCTCTGCTGAGGCTATTTTTTCAGTCCTGAGGGTATAGACTTCTTGAAATGCCGAAACATGACTCTGTAGATAACAGGATCCTGTGCTCAAACCCTCTGTATATTAGCACAATGAGCAGAGGTTGAATTCTTCTTCTACCTCATTTTCTGTTGAAAATTCACTACAATAAATATTTCAAAATCAATAGTTGATCAGTTTTCACCCACTTTGCAGTTCAGTTTAGTTTCAGAACTTCACGGCCTGTTTCAATTGAAGTGTTTTGGTTTACTCTCACTACTCTTGTAGAGTCAATATATTAGGCCACAACAGGAAGCTGTTTGATACAAAAAAAAAGCCCTAAAAGCTTTGCTGTGGGTCCCACCAAACAGCAGACAGCAAGTTTGGCAACTAGCTGGTGAACACAGTGGAGTAATTAGCCTTTGAAGAAGTCAATATTTTGTTCAGGAGTTAATGGAGACTAAAACAGAGTGAATGCTGAACTTTAATTTTCCATGTGAGCAAAACAGGATCCCAAAATGCTACCATTCTGTATCTGCATCTATGTAAATTGTGATAATTTGTAAATGTTGTGTTTTACAAGTAGTTTCTGCTGCCACCGAGTACCCAAATTAGCTGAAGTGTAAGCTAATATTTAAGGATTTCCACTATCAGTTAACTACACTTAGCATTACTTTTTTGACAAGTACTGCTGTTGTGCATTTTTATGGCTCTCTGCTTTATCAGTGTACTTGAGCTCTATAAGTGGTGCCAGACACATCATTTTGCCAGTTCCGTGTTATTGTAATGATTGACAGTTAGTGGAGGTAATGTTCCAAGAAAACAATGTGTCAGGAACGGCAGGGAAGAAGAAGGCTGCCAGCGAGCAAAGAGACAATGCAGGTTTCAAAATAATCACCTAATTAGCCTTGCAAATGTTTCAGTGGACTCATTTTGTTAATTATATATCAAAAGTACAGACAGTGTGTCCTGGTTACAAGCAGTGAATGTACACATAAACTTTGTTTACAAGAAAACTACAGGTACCATTTAATTAGCAACTAAGATGCTATTTTTGTTGGATGTGACTAAGACCAGCGATGCATTGCCTCAGCTGAAGCCCCTTTCGGACATGCAATCCTTCCCAATAACCGTAAAGATGCTATTTTTGTTGGATATGACCAACTAAATAAGCTCCCTGGTCACTTTTCAGTAAAAGTTGCAACGGCAAACCTACTAGGGTGACCTAGTAGCATTCAACAAGGCACAAGTCTGAACTGTGTGCCCTTGTATATACTGATAAGCACACACAAGCTCTAGTTGTTCATTTCACTGCCAGTGTTGGTCTATAAATATTACAGAGTGGAAAAGGCACACTTTGCATGCCAAAATCTTAGCATCTATCTTATTCACTTTGCTCTAACTAGAGACTAACAAATCAGATTAATGAGACTCGCCATGAATTCATGCAATCTTGGTTTTGGAAAAAACATGAACATGAGCTGAAGGTTAGTTTGTTGCTCCCAGCTGTTTGTAGGAGCCTTTCCTCTAAAGTTTATTAAATGCCAGCAGCATCAAACAGCAGCTGGATCCATATGAGCATCTTCAAAGCGAGAGAATTGCACGCTTTTTTGGTCATGTGAATTTTACATAACTTTTCCCACAGCTTGTAGGGTCTATCAAGATTGGAAGGCAAGTCACACTTTGTACTTTGCTGCATGTCAGGCAAGTGAGCTGTCACACAGAGTCCCAGTTAAGAGGCTGCAATTAAATCAACAGAGTGAGTTTAGATTTATTTTTAGGTGCAATATTCTAAATTATGCCACTAGTTATACTATATAGTCTCACATTTATGACCAACATTGCAAACAGTGTCATTTTGGTGGGTACATCTTGATGAAGTCGTGAGAAACATGCACATAGAAGTGACTTCTATCTGAATGAGAGAATGCTGTCATTTCAACAGACTATTGAAGCCAGAAGTGTTGCGTATTTCGTGTCCACGAAGGACTTAAGAGACTCAAGCAGAGAAAAATGAAAAAATGTATATGCATCATTCACTTGATGCAGCAACAATGTACATATCATAAATGACTCCAGTTTTCAAAGGCAGAGAGGGACTGTTTCTTTCATTTGATCAAAACAAAACAAAAAATTGCCAGCAGCCCAGTTCAGCAGAATAATTGCCGGCACCAGCAGTACAGAGTGCAGATACTGAATGTTCTTTTTCAAGTCGCTGTCATTTGGAGGCAGATTAAAAAGCATGTACGACAACATCTTGCTTACAACAACCTCTGTGAATTTCATCTTTCATCGCAAAGCCACTTAGTGCAGCCTGCTCTCTGAGTCACGAAAGATCGTAAAAAAAAAAACCCATCACTGCAAGTAAAAAAACAATGTGTGTTTAACAGTCAGCCATTATTATTATCATTACAAGCACAGCACTTTGGCACTGCCACGCCAAAAAAAGCGCATCGTTATGCAAAATATCCAACACCATGCCTGATGTCCCCTTTAGATTAAAGCTACGAGTGGCTTGTCTGACAGTTTTTGTGACACATTACACACCAGTCTGGTCTGTGTGCTGCATTTCATTCATTATCTATACGCCGCTTAATCCTCATTATGGTCAGGAGGGTGGGGCTGGAGTCTATCTTAGCTGACTTTAGGGCAAAGGCAGGGGACATCCTGGACATGTCACAGGGCTACACAGAGAAACAAACAATCACACTCACATTCACACCTACACACAATTTAGAATCACTTGTTAACCTCAGCATGTTTTCGGACTGTGGGAGGAAGCTAGGGTTCACATGAACAAGTCTTTGCTATATTTGTTCTGTTTGTCTTCAAAAGTAGGAGAAGCTTTTAATCCTGCAACCACCTCCGCCCTTGTACACAGTGGTTTTGCAAATTGGAATATCCTGTGGTGGTCAGCTCTGAGAGGAAGGGAAGCTCAGCTGGCACTGGTCACTGGACGGAGCACGCCTAGTTGGGAAATGCTAAGGAAATATGGAGTCTGACCTGCAATACATTACTGAGTCTTAATGGAAGGAAAGATTATAGTAACGGAGGAAGGAAGACAGATATGGATTTCAAAATAAGTGCTTCATCAGCAGCCTGAATGCATAGTTCAACTTTTTGAGAAATATGCTTACTTACTTAACAAGGAGATCAATAGGACTCTTGTGTCTGTACATTAAATATAAAGCTGGAGACCGCAAAAGGTTTTCTTAGATAAGCATAAAGATCATATCTCCCCAGCTTCCATTCTGTGAGGCTAATCCAACCCACCTGCTGCTTCTAACTTCATACCTCACAAACAGATATGACACTCACAGCAAGAGGTGAACATTTTCCAAAAAGTCAAGTTAAGAGCATTCATTTCAAACTAAGACATGTTTTTCTCCCAGCTGACACTGACCCTATCGCAGTTGGCCAGACCACAACACACATCCTGTGCTCACACATGAAATGCAGACGCTGCTTTTAAGCCCCCAGGGGCTCACACTTGCACCTCTGGGGTCCCATTTAGCGACTGAGAGTGGGCCTGGAGGAGAATGAAATCAAGACAGGGAGACGGCTCTATTCAGCGGTGGATGCTGATGGAGGATGGAGAGGTGGTGGTGGTGAGTTTATAGGGAGTGTGTAAGGTTAGAGAGTGATGGAAGAGAGGCGCGGTGGAGAAGCGATGATAGATGAGAAACCGATTTGATGTAATTTGGCGTGGGAGAAAAATTCTGAGACAGCAGTTTGACAGAAACATTAATCTGTGAGCACACAGCAGGAGGAAGGTGGATTGGGCAGTCGGTCACTCATGACAGGGTTGGCTGTTTGATCCCTGGACTTCTACGTACCAAAGTGTCCTTGGGCAAGACACTGAACATGCAGCTGCTCTCCATGGTAGGCAAACAGCTTGTATAAAAGCGTTGGCACCATTAGCATGTGTGTGAATGAGAAACACTGTAAAGCACTTTGAGTACTGCTCAGGTAGATAAGTGCTGTATGAGTGCAGACCACTGGCCGATTTCTATCAGTGAAGAACAAGTTGTAGAGTATACTGATACTAGAAAGTTATGGCAATAGCCTTCCATTAAAAATGGCCCTGTGACAGTGTTTTAATAGAAGCTGTTTTTCCGCACTTTCTTTGATGTTCGACAGCAGAGCAATATGTGTGTTCAGAGCTCTGCTTCACTCCCTCCAGGCATAGTGCTTCGGCCAAATGATTTTTTTTAATGGGTTGTCCATAAAATAGATGCACAAAGCAAAATATGGTGCTATTTTACTGACACGCAGTCCGTTTGTAAAAGATGTTTAACCTGTGCCAAGCATAAGAGCCCCCACTCCAGTTCATCAAAGCATCTTCCTGATTTTTTTCAACATTTTTTCAACATTTTTTTTCATCCCAGCGTTTGTCGGTGCTTTTTCTTTTTTCGCTAACTTGCCAGTTGCGACAAAAACCTCTATATGCAACACAGCTCTCACAATAGTAGCCTTAACTTCACGGCACCAAACTGCTAAAAAATCAAGTGTTCGCAGGTTTGCAGATGTCACCTGAATTCCTGCAGAAAGTGGCAAAGTGGGTGATTGAAATGTGCCTTCAAGTGCTGCTCCCACATATCTCTGCAAGGATTTAACCTTTTATAAGTAGCAATGTGAAGGTGAAGAACATTTAAGAGCTGATCTCAATAAAGAGTTCCTGCAGTTCTGGCTGAATATTCAAATGTATGAACACACTGTGGTAAAATTTTGTACTCCTGTACTCCTTTGGATTTTATATTTTTTATGGTAATTAACAAAAAGAAACAAACATTTTAGGTTCCATATTCTGTCATTGATTATTCTGTTAATTTTACTGATGTTTTAGGTTTTTTCTGTGGTACTGGATGTATTGAGGCAGGTATCAAACTCATAATTTTGGTCTTGGGAGAACACTAGATGTCACTGGGAGCAAGAAAAGGACAAATTGATTAATGAGTAATAGATTAGACAGAAGGTTAAAATGATACAATATGTGGTCTTAAGGTCCTCAGGCTTGGTAGTTTAAAGATAACCCACTAGCTGTTGTCTGTGGACCCTCCAACCCACTGACCTTACAAATACATCCATGCATTTAGATGCTCCCAAACACACACACGCATCCTTAGACACCAAAATAGCTTCAGTCAACAACTGTTACCCCTATAAATGGGAAGGCCACCACACGCGGTATAAAACACCTCTTTCATGATTTTCCCCAGGATTCAGGTTGGAATTTGCGCTTAATTAATTAAAGTTTTATTGAGTATGAGCGTCTGTTTACTGTCGACTCAGACACAGGGGCGAGTTGGAGCAGGGGGAAATTTCCATGCGTTTGTGGTGATACATTGCACGCAGATGTCGGCAACATGTGGAAACATGGATTGCAATTTTACACAGCAATTAGTCCACGGCTAAATGGTGTGTGTTTGTGTGCGCGTTAATGTGTGAGCTTTCCTTTGAGCGCCAGTAGCAGCCAGCTGTGCAGTAGCGAGGAGGTTTCCGTTACAAAATGAAGCCGACTCGAGGGGTAAATCCATTGAAGTTGAGCGCAGAAATTCACATCCACGGTGCTGATGATGACCTTAATCAACCTTATTTTCTTATGAATGATTTGCTGATTTGAAATGATTAAATACACCTTTTGTTGCAGCAGGGATTTTGGTCCCATCATATTTGTTTGTTACAGTGATTAAGCGAGACAAGGAAGAAATAATTGTGAATGCTTTTCACGTGCCCATTTCCCCACAGAAATCAGTTCTTAGCATCATTCAAATGCATATTGGAATGTTAGTATAGCTAAGCAGCCTTTGCAACATGTGTTTTGTGTATCAGCTGTGCTTCAATGGAGGCTTGACATGGACGTCGAGGACTTAAGACATGCCTTGACTCATGATATGAACCCCCTGTCACTGTCCCCTCTTCAGTTTTGTGTCCTCCACTGTACCATTTAGAGCTGCGGTGGTTAATGAGTTTGTTATCAACTGTAAATTCGCTGAACCCGGAGCAGCTCCTGTCACATTTTTACTCACTGTGGTGTCATTTTTCACTGCATTGTCAAGCCCTGCTTTGCTATGGAAACAGCACAATCATGGCTAGAAGAAGAGAACTCAAAAATGTTTTCTTTGTAGTATTACAGAGTTTTAATCCCATATTTTATGAACAAGAAAATGACGTTGAATGTGGAATGTCTTTGATTAGTTTACAAAAATTCAGTCCCAGCTATGGCTTTGTGCCAAAAAGTGCATCATTTCTTTCTTTTTCTTTTTAGTTCTTTATAGTTTACTGATGGCTTTTATAAAAGTAGTACACATAATAATTATGATTATTAAACATTTTGTCCTTAGGTTTATTTATTTATTCATTTTTTGATGCTGTGGTTCATCACAGATGAGTAGGTCAAGGATTGTTTGAAGGTTGAAAATCTCACAATTTTTATTTATTGTTTTTATGTTTTAATAAGTGGTGTCATTTCTTTAAAGACACATTACCTTTTAAAACCTGCTGATAGGTTTTGGGGTTCAGAGGGTTAACTTAGTAGTCACCTATTTAATTGTCCATTGATTGGCTTGTGTAACGTTTTAAGAAGAAAAGTAAAAGTTCTGTAATTACAGTGCCCTGAATATGAATATTTTCTGATTTCTTTCATCCTCTGCGACAGAAAACGGAATATCTTTGGGTCGTGAACAAAACAAGGCATTTCAGACATTTTATGGACCAAAGAACTCGTTGATTTTTCAAGAAAATAATCAACATTTGAATTAATAATGCAAGAAATAATCAATAGTTGCAGCCCTACGTGTGATATAGTGGTTTTAAATGGTTCTAATGCAGATGTCTCCTGTAAGTGCACATTTCTAATCTGAACATGTCTCTGTGGCATTAAGAATGAGCTACTTTCAAATCAAATCCTGCTTACCTTCACAGAGCAATGGATCGCTGCTCAGAGGATCGAGATGGTTCAGCTTTTCAATTACAGAGATTTAAATTTGAAGCAGAGGCCGCCTGCTCCGTATCAGAGCACGTTATGTGTGTCTGGTGTTTGTTGCTGCAGACTGTGTTTATGTTTATGTTAGGCTGAGAATTGTGTGGGCCGGGATGCGAGCCTTGTGCTACGCACAGCAGGAAGTGCTATTCCTCCATTCGTTCTTCAATTACAGTGTGCGCTAAAAAAATACAGTCAACCAGCCTGTTAAACAGCAGACAGCTAATTTAGCACAGCTCAGCTTGACAAGCTAATAGAAAGGACAGCGCTGACAAACATGACGTCTTCCAAGTGTGTGGCTTGTTAAAGATGCTCTAAATGCTAATATCATATTAGACACGCACGCGCTGCATTTCATCTAGTTTTTGGTTATGCCATGGCAGTGCTGCATCTCTGCTGTCTTCATTTAGCTGAAGCCAATATTCAAACCAGTATATGCAAATGAATGCATTCATACATAATTTATACTATCTCTTTAATTGAAAATGATAATTCCAAAATGTTCCAGCAAGTACATTTGCTTAGGGTGTATAATGACCATTGAAGTCAAACTTTATGGAGATCATATCAACTATCATGTCATGATTCTGACTTGCTTAGAGTGGTTCATCAACACAACTTTTAATCTTCAGAGTTCGGCGTTGTTGGCATTCCAGATCTGGATGATTGGATCAACAGTCTCATGAGAATCCCTGAGAAAACGGTCATCACTCCACACAAATTATGTGCTATAGGATGTCTCTGTGTATGGGTGTGTGAGGAGGGTTTGCTTGATAATGCAGTTTCTTTCCTATTAGAGTCACACACAACCGCTCACATGTAGTATTAATTACATTAGCTTCCAATGTTCTGGACCGTTATTGAGCTCATTTAAATGGTCTAACGTGGCCCTAGTGACGCCATGACCGGATGTTTACCACAGAGCCCTTTACATGCGCCTGGGTTTTATCACTAGATCTGATCTATCTGTACAGTTTCTTCTGAAGGCTTCTTTTCTGTTTTTGTTTCTGTTTTTATACCTTCATAATAGGACACTTGTAAATTCTTGTCCAGCTGTGACATGTTGGATTTCATGTACTCAAAGTTGCAACATATGTTCAAGTTTCCATTTATTATCTGGGCTTGTATAAGTCCACCAACTGGCTCACATGTTGATCTCCTCTGTACCTGAGCAGGAGTTATCAGTTAGCATGATGACTGTCTGAAAGAGTCTGTGAGGACTTGCATTGTCGACATCCCTCACATTCCTCCTGGACATGTCCAGATTTGCTGCTTCTCCACAGATGCTCGGTATTTGACTCTTTCACAGCTCATTCATGCAGATCTGTGCAAAGTTCAGAGAGAAAGTTAGAAACACGGATATATAATGGACAGAGAAGATAAGAAAAAAAAATAAAAGATAGGTTCAGTAAGCAGACAATGGTGGAGAAAATCATGAATAGGAAGATTAAGGTAGAACTCTTTAGATCATATGAAGTAGTTTTTAGAAAATGGAAGACGTGACCAACATATTCTTTCAGATTCACTGTGTTCTATTATAACTTGTGATATTAAACTGTACTGTACAAGCAAATGTTAATGCCGAGTTTTCGATGTTTTAATACTGAAGTTTCACTCATACCAGAACACTGTCTTTCTGCAGAATGTGTCTGGAGTTTTAAATTGAACCCAGGTCACTCCAGACTAGGCCTATTTGGCACTCCAACCTCCACACTTTTATTTCTGTCAAGCTGCCAGTGTCAAAGGTCTGCCTTCGGTTCATTGTTTTAGCTCAGTTTGACGCTCTGTCCAGGTTGCATCTGTTAGGAGTTTGTATGTTTCCCTCGCGAGTTTGTGTGCGTTTCCTTTTGACCTCTGGATTCTTCAGACAGCGTTAAAAAAAGTTGGTCAAGTCAGTCTGGATGTCAGAGTGATAAGACACTGACAGTAATGCCAGATCTTCTCTGTAGAACTCAAAATTCAAGGTGCACCACTGTGTAGATCAATACCACTGATGTCAGTGGGATAAATATGAAGTCAAAGCCAGCATGCAGACAGAAGACTAGAATCAGGGATGAACAGAGGGCCAGGAAGCTGAAAATACACTTTCCAGTGTCGGTAAAATTCACTAATTAACACTTTGTTTGGCTTAAACAAATGAGTAACAATGTCTTAATCGGTGAGCTATAGAGGAGCTGATTTCTGTATTTTACCTGCACACAGTTTCCTCTTACTAATTAGACACAAGAGGAAATTATGATGTTTGCCTAAATTTCTTTCACATGTATTTTTCTTCGTTTATAGACCAGTTTGACAACACAAAGTTCCTTGTGTGTTTGCAGAGTCTCCTCCAGAGAGGACAGGACGCCGACGCAGTATGCCAGGGTCCTCAGACAAGAGCACACCCACCATGGAGCCCACGTCCACCGCCGCCACACCTTTCAGAGTCACCGTGAGTACTGTGAGTTTGTTTTCAATGTATCGTCCGTCTTCCCTTTTCTTCTTTTACCCTCCGACTTTGTCATCGTCTCCGGCCCCAGTGTGCCTGAGGATGCTGTTGGTTATAGATTAATGTTTTCAGGCGACTGGTCTGGTGTCCAGATGGAGCCATGCCAATCTGAAACTCATTTACTTCAAATGTTGGATTGGGGCCTTTGATGTTTGGCGTCTGCAGATCGCCCATCTACACATCTTGGGTTTATATTCAGCACACGATCCTTCTGTGCCTTTTTACATCCTCTGTGATTTTTCGGCGAGTTTTTTTTCCAAATGACATCCACATGCTTCCCAGTAAGCTAAGCTAAGACGTCCACCTGTACACACACAATGCTGTCGTTCACTGACTTACCAGCTCATTGTCTCACTGTCAAACACATAAGCACACACACAAGTGCAGAGCAGTCCTTTGTCTGACATCCTACTGTAATTCTGCTATGCTTCCTGCCATGTTTAATTCAATAGATAAACAGTCAGTTAATGAAGCAAAAAATTCCGCTATGAGTCATCAATGATAATTAGCAATTAGCAGTGCATATTTCCATCAATAAATAATGGTTAGGGAGATGACAACCCAGAGGTGAACTGTAAACACTCGAAGTTAGGCCAGCAGGGCCACTAGCTCTCAGCGCTCAGTCTCTCATAAACAACAAATCTTCCCACTATCACCCTATTTAATGCCTTAGCAGCACACCAAGGGGCTAACTTTAGGGCAACAACATTATTGCGTTGTTCCTGGAAAAAAAGGAAAATGTGTTTTCTTCTTTTTCACACCATCAGCAGTCTTCAGCACTGGAAACTCCACCTAAAGCTGATGTGCAGTTACGACAAAAATCAAACCAGGTCGCCTCAAGTAATAGCTCACAGTAATTATAATCATAAAAAATAGGCTAGACCCCTTAGTGTTGGACCACCTGCAGAGTGAGATTAAAGTGCTTGTTGAAATGAAACTTTATTTTAGGAGTTACACCTATAAAATTGCCACAATTTGCTGAGCCAGAGACGCAAAAGCTCTCATCTTCTCATATAAAAAGTAGTCAGGGTATTTCAAGGGTGAGTGTGCGCATGTACACTAAGTGCAGTATGTCTTTTTGGACATTTTTTTACTTGCTTTTTTTTTTTTAGAATAATGTAAAATTTGACATTGAAGGATTAATTTTTTTGTTGTTTTTGATATTTTCTAGAAGGACTGAGTACATAAACTGAAAAAAACCCAAAACAACAGTAGAAATGCAAGCTTGTAGGAGCCAGAAGAGGTCAGACAGACAGGCTAAATATTGATTAAGCATCTCTTAAGCACTCATACTCTCCAGGGGAAAGAGGGTTGGAGGAGCACTGCAGCAAAGTCATCCTGTCTCCATCACATGCCCACAACTTACTTCTCATTAATAAGCAGTGGTGACTTCCTTGCACAAAGACAGTAAGCTTAGTCAGAAGATATCTGATCCTATTCCGCAGTTTTCCAAATACTGCCACCTTCTGGACTCTGGTGGTATCACAGGCAAAGTTGCCCCATACCAATATTGTCAAAAACCTTTATTAGATATTGGCTGAGAAATGAATGAAACAGAAGAAGATAATATCAGCAGCCCAGGGAGTATTGATCCAAAAAACAGCACTTATGCTGTGGAGAAAGAAACAACAGATGCAGTATGGGGATGGATCAATGGATGGATAGAGAGGTAGATAGGATGGGAGACCGACAATGTGCAGGCGCTAATGCTGTAACGCAGACAGGATGACATGCATTGTTTTCTCCTTATTCTCTCCTGCATCTCCCCACTTTTAGCAGTGACAAACCACCCCGCACTTTTCCAGTGAAAAGAGTTGTGGTGACATCTAAAGTACCCCTCCTAGGCCTTGAGCTAAATCTGTCAAAATGTTTTTCTCTCATGTTCTTTGCAGAGACTGGGTTCAATGTCTACACACACACACACACACACACACACACACACACACACACACACACACACACACACACACACACACACACATACACATACATAAGCACTCCTCCAGCTCTTCTCACAAACAATTTCTCAGCAGCAGGAATGGGCGAAAACTAAAATCTCTTCAAAGCCTAATCTTCCA
Source organism: Acanthochromis polyacanthus (assembly GCF_021347895.1). Taxonomy (NCBI): domain Eukaryota; kingdom Metazoa; phylum Chordata; class Actinopteri; family Pomacentridae; genus Acanthochromis; species Acanthochromis polyacanthus. The sequence continues at coordinate 15,112,123 of NC_067130.1, forward strand.
CAGCCGATTCAAAAATAGTGGATGATTTCAAACGTTGACTATAAAAGTTACAACTTGGTAGCTTCTCTTATCCAGTGCTTGTTTAAAGAGCAGACAAACAAGCCTTATCTAAGTCTGTCACGTTCCCATCCCGCTGATTGCGCTCGCTGGCTGGATTGATTCTCCATTGTAGCTTAGCTCCTTTTCCAATCTCTGCCCGACTCCATTCTGCCCACCTCCCATCTCCCCTCAGATAATAGCAGGAGGTCTAATTGGACAGGTATGTCTCTTGTTTTCATCAGTTTGTGCTAGAGGAGGGCAAGAGAGGTTGATGTGGAAGCAGGGAACACCCTGCTGATTGTCCAGGCACTGATTCTATCAGCCCCCATTAGGAGAGACTGGAATTGCCAAGCCAAGGGAATAGAATTAACTTGTTGCGAGCATTTGCTTTAATTTCATGAAGAAAAAAAATAGCTAAGAAAAGCACATCGATAAAATTGAGCTGAACTATTAGTGCTGATTTAATGGACTTTGACAGGCTGAGATTACAATCAGGTATGCAACACTGGTGTACGCTCACACACACACACACACACACACACACACACACACACACACACACACACACACACACACACACACACACACACACACACACACACACACACACACACACACACACAGAGGAAGCACTGTTGCACTGCACACAAGGTAATATAGTTGTGCCGCTACTAACAACTGTTTATCTATCGATTATATCTGTTAGTTGATTAATTAAGCAATTATTATTCTCCAAAACACACAAATTTTAGACAACAGTTTCTATGTTAAACTAGCAACTCTGACATTATAAAAATACATAAAGAACAGGGCTTATTATTTAAGTCTGTTGTGTAGCTCTAAAAGAAATAAATGTTTCCTTTAACGAAGTTTAAAATTTTGGTCTGCATGTTCAACAAAGCGCGACACACTTGGACACAGTGGATATTTTACAAGCATGGAACAGCGAGGGCAATTCCTGTTCTTATTAGTGTGTGATTACTCACTGTCTTCAGTCATAGCTTAAATATTATGACACTCTAACCTAAATCACTGCACAGCTGTCATTTCAATCTCATGTATGGTGAATTTATCAGCGTTAATAAGATCAGACAAACATGTGGCCCTACTGAGCCTCATTTCAGTCATCATTATTTTAAAGCCGTTTCATTGTCTGACAACAGAAAAACAGGTAAATAACAGCTTTATTGGGAATGCAGCTGTGTGAGAAAATAGTAAATATGAGCACAGAGAGAAAGAGAGAAGCAAATGAACATAAAGTATCTCTCTGCCAAATAGCGTTTTCTGTTCAGGTGCATTGCATTAAGCTGCTGTGCCACCAGACTCCTCATAAACCACCTTTTTGTTGTGTGATAATTTGAGTACTCCAATAGTTTCAAGGTCTTATGTGTTTGGAAATTTGAAACCACATTAGTCAAAGTTGGCCACCATTGTCCAAAAGCTGTGTCTAAAACAATCATTATGACATGTGCCGGTTATAAATATCGATGTCAACGTGTTGTCAGCATTGACGTCACCGACTATGGTGGCTGAGCTCGGGATACACTTTTTTCAAAGACATCAAATTCTCCCCGCAGCGAGTACGATAAGCCAAGACAGAGGGAACCCAGACTCTCCTCCCCACTGAGAATGTTGAATCAGATTATTCTATCCCCTGCTTCCCCTTAGCTGTCAACCATAGACATGTGGACTAATTAAAGAGCTCATTGAAATTCATGCTAACATGTGACACTGCAATGTCCCCTGTTAGCTTGCAATGGTTGTGATACACTGATCTTACATCTGTGTGCAAATGGCATTTTGAAACAAGTGATACTTTATGAAGACCAAACATGGTATATGGCAAAATCTAAACATTAAATTTTGGATAAATATATATATTATTCAACTAAACTCTCTGAGAAATTGTATCCCTGCAAGTCAGATAGCCTATTCTTTACCATACAGCAGAATTGTCACTTCAATGACATCTCAGTTGGTGTTAGTTTTTATTCTGTATGTCCAAGTTTTGGCCATATTGCTTTCAGGAATTGATCACATATGGTAAAGCATAATCTGTCAGGCTTTTAATATTCGTGTGTTTTTCAGCTGTCAGCTTATGTCTGACATCTCGTCTCTGTGACGATCAGTGCTATAGAGTACGGAATCATCTGCAAAGTCAAAGACTGCTCCGAATATAAAACCACAGGCCTGAACAAACTTAATTATACTGTATTTGACCAGTTTTTGTTTCAACTCTGGCTTGATTCCCTGTGCAGCTATTACAGTGCTCTGCTCAGCCCTTATCTACCAGGGACCTTGTCACTCGTTTGCTGTGCTTTTCTCCTCACTTTCCCCCTCATTTAGTTTCATTCTCCTGCTTCTTCTGTCAACTCATGGTCTGCCACCTCCGCATTGTGCTTCACTTTTTCCATTTATCCTCCTCCCGTAGCTCATCCCTCCCTGGCAGGTACTCACTGTCATTTTCTCAATTCTTGCACCGGTCCTACCTCTATTTCTGTCCTCTCTCTGTTTTACCGTCTCTCTTTTTCTCTGTGTGCCTCCGTCTTTATTTCTCCCTCCTGCCTATTTTCCTCTTACGCTCGCAGCCGTCTCATGTGTGGATGTGCTGAAGGCGAATTACATGCTAACATTTTTGCGACGCTCCCACTGTGTCTTGTCTCCCTGTGGGGTTTAATCTGATGTTAATACAGGCATCAGTCATTCTTACTGACTGATTGGGAGGGCGGGGGAAGAACAGGTTGTTCATATCTGCTGACCTTTACACTGTCTAATAGCTCTGTGACGGCGTTGACAGGCTGACTGAATTACAGAGCGCTCTTTTTTTAATGTCATGCCACTGTCCACATGCTGTAGAGAGGGTGAAAGGAATACTGTATTCCTTGTTCTCCCGGAAAAATTACAGGTTTGTGTGTCTGTTTTCCTCTTCATTCTGCCCCATTCTTCAGAGTCCATCCATCAACGAGGAGGAGAGAAGTAAAAACAAAATGAGCAGCCGCTAATCAATCCACCTCGCCGACAGGGACGGGTTCCTATTCACTGACTTATTTCGTGCGGATGTGGAAAAGAGAAGCATTTTAATTTGCTAGCTGTGAATATGCCAACAGAAGCAGACGCTCTGACTCTCCAGGGGCCACGGAGGGGGAGAAGCATGGAATTACTATGACTTTCAGAGGGTTTGTGAATAATGACGTGTGGAAATGTGGAAAGGTGTTTGTGCATATATGTGGGCGTCATTGATTTTTCTGCTGCATCGATATGTTTTCCGTTCGATAGTCAACATCTTAAGACCTCTAGTCATGTTAGCGAAGTGGCTGATCTGAGGGTGATGGTAAATGCATTCCGAGTCTGACTCATGTTTGTCATTGTTTAGAAGGGCGTCTATGCTAATTTAACCGCATGCCCACACAAACCGAAGTGCCCACACATTCACATGCGCATATGGAATGAGTTATGTATTCACGCGGCTAATACTTGTGAGAGCGAGTGAGAGTTTGATTTAGAAAAGGGCCCTGTCAAGAGCATTAGGTGTCTCGCTCTCTAACAGCAGTGACTCAGCCCTGTTCATTTAGCTAATAGCCTCCGAACAGAGTTGACTGGTGGCAGGTGGCAATAGCAAGCCATTTGCTGCCCACTTCTCTGTACGCTGACATACCGTGTTTAATTCGGCTACTAGCATAAGCACATATTTTGATCGTTACTGAATGTGCACACAGAATCCGTTGCTACTGTCATGACATGATGATTATAATAAATGATAAGTGGTTGTGCTGATTTGTTTAAGCTCACACACACACCGGTGTTACTTTAAAAAAAAAAAAAAATTTCATATACACCAGCAGTCAAAAATTTGGACACACCATCTCATTCAGAGGTTTTTATTTAATGATTTTGTACATTGTAGATTAATACTGTAAACAGCAAAAGTATAAAAAAAATACAGAGGGAGCTAAGTTGTAAACAAAAAAGTGTTCATCTTCAGTATTAATCTACAGTGAATAAAATAATACAAATAAATAAAAAGCATTGAATGAAAATGCATATTTAAACTGACATTTAAATGCACAACACCCTCCCACAACCTTGAGAATCTATTGTGGCAGTGGCTCTATTAGGGCTGCACAATATTGGGGAAAAAACTGGCATTGCTATATTTAGTTATTCTGCATTTTGTACATACAGCGACCTGAGAAACTACAGGCGTTATCACCAGATGACTGGAGCTAATTTGGTAGGGAAATTTAGCAATTAAACAGAAACAGAAAGTAATTTAAAAAAAGCTGAAAAAAAGCTGTTTCATATATATATAGTGTAACACAGGCGTACAAAATAGTCTTTTGCTTTAAATGGCAGCCACACTCTGCACCACTTGTCATACACAGCTTCATGGTGCTGATTTAAATGGTCAAACAAATTGGTTGTTTTGCCTCCTGCGTTGCAAGAAAAGCGCCTTTTTCGATCTGAGTCATCCTTTCTGTGGCCAAAACATTTCCATACAGCCTATGTTTTGTGTCTTTTATGCTACCAGATCTTCCTTTTCCGTGTTGTTTCGCTCCTGTTCCTCGCTCGTTTTGCTGTGCGCACATGGAGTCGGCAAAAATTTGGGTTTTGTGAATAAGGTAGGATAAAAAAGAGGGAAAAACTCAATATATCCAAGTATCCTCAAGAAAGAGGAAACTACGTTATATAAGAAAGACTTTCTATATGGATTAGGCGTAAAAATAAGAACCTTGCAAGTTTTCTTTTTGCATCAGTCAGCAAAAACAGGTGAGTTTGTATCCATTTGTGCTTCAAATTGCACTTCTAAGAATGGGCCTGTTTACGTGTACAGACTGCAAAGTTGATGCTGAAGCGGTATCTTGTGCAGCTCTATCTACTATCTATTCATAAAGGCAGTCTTATTTTCAAACTACACTTAATTACTTGCAATATTAGTTTCTCATATATGCTTTTTTTGCATTTAGTAAGAAATCTGTTTACTTTTTTACCCAAATTCTGTTGCCAAGTGACATTATAGTCACAGACTTTGGAATACTTCTGCCAATTTAACTTTTAGCGAAGCCAAAAAGAGTTACTCTTGCTCCAGAGTTTGACACCGTAGTGTAGTTCACTGTGGTAGCTCACAAACATTGGATGTGAGCAAAAAATACATAAAAAAAAATCCTGGTCAAAATCAAAGCGGCAGAGGCCAGGAAATCCCGACTTGTCCTCCATAGTGTAGCTAAAGCTCCAAAAAAAACGTGGCATCCTGCATCTCCCACGATACACATCTTTTGTTAGACTTCCCTCGCCCAGGTAAATTCCCACATCTTTCAAACTTCGTGTCACAGCTTGCAATGCATGCTTTCTGTTATAAATCTGTTTTCACCAAGTTCAAACTGAGTTATTTTCCGAGACTTTTGAAAGCAGCCTCCAGAGTCACGCAAGAAATTGTACGGCTGTTTTCATGGACCGAGTAGCAAAGTGAACTTGTGTAAAATTGATGCTGTGCGTCTTTAGTACTTAGTGTTTTTGTTTTGTTTTCCAACATCTTCCTCAAGCTGTCTCACTACAATCTGAAATTTGTTTTTTAATGTTTGGCAGCTTTTGGTAGCGCCTCCAATTTCCTTTGAGCTTTGCATTGTGGAACGCTAGTTTGCATCAACAGCTCAAAAATAAAACTTTTTTTAAGAGTTTTGAATTGACTTAATGTCCTCAATATTGCAGTTAGAACACCATAAACCCCTGCTTAAAATGATGCAGCATGGAGACACTAATGGAACCTTAATACTCCAGTGATTGTCATGAGCTTGAAAATACAGGCATGAGCGAGCCTTTGTTCGGAGGCCAGAGTGCCTCCTGATGACAGGTGCTGTTCATCGGGATGCTGTGGCTCCTCTGTGATCAGCTGGCAGGCTGTCTGGAAGTCACCCTCTAATTAGATCTATCCCATTGTTGCCTGGGGCGACCTGTTCGCACTGTAGGTGGTAATTATACAGGTGTGTTAATGGCCTGAGCGGGATCTGGGGAGGTCTTTCCACTGTGATTTTTGCATGCCGCTGCCATGTGAAATGTGTGCATGTATGAGAATGAAATAAGCTTAAAGCACCAGAGGTTTGTCTCTGAGGTTGTATGAGTTTCTTCACCATCTATTATTCAGCCTCACAAACAGCTGCTGTGTTTGATTGTGTTAAAAAGCTACCCCTGAATTTGAACACTTATTGGTTCAGGTTTTTTTTGTTCTGCATTGGTGTGCTTGATAAGTCCTTCTTTCTGCTGTCACCCTGAGTTGCCTTATCAACACTGCTGTGCACCTGCTTTATTCAGAGTCCTATTATTTTTCTTTTCTTGATCGTCTACCCTGCAATGATACCTAAAAAACACAGAAAGACAATCATTTTTTCGTCTCTCAAACTTGCGACATCCCACCATTTCGGCACCACATCTCATTTGTTCATATTCTCTCGCTCTTAATGCCAGCCAACAGTTGCCATGGAGACGGCGAGGTGCTTGGGGGAGTGTGATTGCAGATGTTAGAAGGAGCAAACAACTCAGACAAAGAAAAGAATGGGAAAACTAATAAAGGGGTGTATCCACTGAATTAGCGCGTGAAAATGATTACAAAACACACAGCGCTTGAGCGGCGCAAAAATTGTCACAAGTGCCGACATAATTAGCGGTGTGGGAAACGATCTGTGATTTTTGCATAAATACGACCTACCAGCTTTGTGTCTGTGCTCTTTGAGAATCTGCATTCAGTCAAGGTCTTGTATGCAAACGTGCTATAGGTTCCTGGTACTTTTGTGTCTCTTTATGTTCAGGATATACTGTAGTTTGTGTTCACCTTGTGCTGACTTTTCCAAATGGGAGCTTCTTTCTTGCTCTCACATGGAATCTACACTCATTTAATACCTCGTAACTATTCATGACATTCACCCTCTCCGAATTTTGGGGATGTGGAGCGTAAATGTTCGTATTAATATGTTCTGTCCTGCTGCCAAGTTGAGCTCCGTGATTGACATTTTTGAACCTTTCCTGACAAACTAGCAGTGACACTGTTTTATTGGCTGTCTTTTTCCATCAGGGCTTCCTCAGTCGACGGTTGAAGGGCTCCATAAAACGCACCAAGAGTCAACCCAAACTTGACCGCAACTCCAGCTTCAGACACATCCTCCCTGGCTTCAGGAGCGTTGACAATGACAGGTAGGTGTGTGTAGGTCGTGGTGATGCTGCCGTGTGTTCATGTGTGCTCAGTTTGTCCATATGTCCGTTCCGGAGCCTCTCTTTGCCCGATGGATGATTATTTAGGTCACTGTTGACAGTTTTGTGTTGTATTATGAAAAAGAGTCAAACCAGTCTGTCATTTCTAATACATTTTGCTTTTTCTCTCTTTCTCATTGTAATATATGACAAATCTCTCGTCCTCATGACTCTCCATGGCACTGGATCTTTTGCCTATAGTGTTCAAATCATGTCTGTGCCTCGAGGTAGATCATACGCTGAAATATTACTCATATGCTTTGTTTCATCATTAGGCTGGCACTGATCACCACAGAAAATTTCCCTGATGAGAAAATTACAAACTACTACTGCTCGCAACCAATCACATCACAGAAACGGAGCAGTTTCCAAGCAATCACTTTGCAGTCTTTTAGGAACAGACAGCCTATTTCCCAAAATAGACACAGCAGGGGTGGTTGAGTTAGCTAAACCCATCACACGCTATTACTTTGGTATCAAAGTTGGATTGAGATACAAGTGCTCTCTCGGAGGAAACGAGTTTCGTATCAGCACGGAAAGCACCGCAGTGATCGCAACGACCTGAAGAGCTGTAATGAATAAACAACATAACTAGACATCAGTGTGTGACCATATTTTGCTCCTGCAGTGGATGAGACAGTGCCAGACAGGGAGGCTAGGCTACTTAAAGTATGAAGCAGGCAGGCAGCGTGAACTGTTGAACAAGCCAAAAAGCTGTGCCAGCAGATGGGAGTTCATCACCTGAAGTATTTCCATTCAATAAAGTATGTCGAGTGCGAGTGCACAGTCTTAATCACCAGCAAAAGTAGGCCCTTTTCCTGGAACAAGTCGGGAGATTCTCAAGAAAACACCTCAGCAACAAACATTAACCTCTGTTAATACACACAACATGCTGATGCCCCACATACAATGCGATATGTACCAGCATTTAAGACTTAATTAAAAAACAATAAAAAAATTATTCAGTAATATGTTAAATATTTTCATGCATTTGATGCAAACGTGTCATCCTGCGGGTCAAATTGACCCATTCTAAAGTCTGAAAATGTGGAGAAAAAGTATATTTTCACAGTGAAACTTCTAATGTCCACATTTTCAACATTTCTGGGAATTTTTTGAACATTTTTTGGTGGGGGAAAAAAAGAAATGTTAAAACCGTTTCTTAAGAACATTGATTCAAAAAATCAACCAAAATCCAGCGAAATTTGCTGGACTTTGGTTGGTTTTCTTTTGGTTGATGTATACATAATCACTTTAGATATTTTTACTCATTTTTTGGAAGATTTTTTACAAATTTTTTGGAAATATTTACAAGAATTTTCTTGCCAAATTTGGGGGATTTTTTTAAAATAAAAAAGTTTAAGGGAAACTTTTAAGGAATTATTGGAATTTTCCTCCTGAAGGTTTTGCAAATTTTCAGAAATTTGTGGAATTTTCTTACTTAATTTTGGATTTTTTCAGACAAGAAAACACTATTTTTTGGTGCCTGTAAATGAGGACAACAGGAGGGTTAAAGCACATAACAAACACACAAAATCCCAAGCATCCTTCCTCTCTAGCTCATGAACAGTCCATCGTATTCTTCGATAACAGAGCTTCTTCACTTCCTCCCCACGGCCTCTCCCCTCCTCATCAGCATGAGACATCCCCTGGTGGAGGCTACAGCAGGCAGAGACTTTCAGTTGCCCTTTGGAGAATGGCTTTGTGACCAAAAACCAACCCCCATGCCGTGTCACTTACTATCTCACCACGGCCTGCTGACGGACTCCCATGACTCATTAATTTTAATAATTAAAAAACAAATGCTTTGCTGGGTTGTTGGTAAATTTATTCCGTTGCAATGGGAGCAAAGAGAGGAAATTCGTCTAGCATCTCTTCTTCTCCAGAAAAGATCAAGAATGACACTCTTCTTTCTATTGTCTCATTCCAAATAGCTCCATATGGTAAAGCTTTATTTCATGTGAGCAACTCTAAGTCCTGCATTCCTTAGAAAAAACAGCTTCCTAGAGATGAGAAGACATCCCTCTAGAAGGAAATGGAGCTAAGACTACATTCCATACATTGACCAAGAATCCTCTTTGTGCTGATACTTGAGGAGTCCTTATTTCTGGCTCTTGTTGTGGAACAGACTCATCTCTTGTTACTGAAACGCTGGTCGGTTTAACCTGGGAACATGTGAGCATTTTGTTTCCCTGGAAATTAATCAGCATCCAAGCACTTTTCACCATCATGTGTGATGGTTAAATTCATAATAAATCTTTTATCTTCCTGTTTTTATTGAAAATAGGTAATAAAACTTTATCAGTAATCACAGATATCGCCTGAAATGAGACATTTTATGATGATAAAAATAAATAAAAATACATTTCTGTTAAATGTCATCATTCTTGGTCTCAGAGTCTGTACCATACACATCTACTGGTATGTTAAATCTTCTGCCTACAGTGCTCCCCATATATTAATGCTTTGCTTCTGGCTGTGATAATTGCCAGTTCCTGATAACTTCAAATTTCCGCGGAAGTTCAGCCACTTGGCAATCATTTGCCCCCTGCCTAACGATGTCAATTAGGACTCCAGACCAGGCTCTGTTGACCCATCATCATCATCATCATGCCTCCTGCTCGCTCAGGATTTTTGATAGTCTTTTTGTGCGTGCGCGACCAACAGCTATCACTCCCAGCACCTATGTTTTCTGTCTCTGGGAAAAAGCCAAGGTGTCCATCTGCGAGTTTTAATTAACGGAGGTGCCGCGTTTGAAGAGATGTTCTATGGCTTTCGATTTCAAAACTCGGTGCTGAGTTACTGCCTCTCTTCATACTTTTAATGAGGCATTAACATCACTGTCAAACTATCACAAGGGAACACTAGCAATTGTTCAGTGCGGAACATGGTGAACTGTTCCTCTGGTGCAGTCGGACAAAATGAGCTCACCTCCTCTTCTTTGTCCCGCTGTCTTTTCTCATTCTCTTTCCCGCTTCTGCTTGCTTTTTTCCTTTTTCTTTTTTTTTTTTATAGCTTCTGTGTTTCTAATCTCACTCCCTTCTATCCATTTCAAACTCATCACTCTCCAGTTTCACTCTCTTCTCTCTCTCTCTCTCTCCCCCTCCCTCGTCTCTATTTTTCAAACAGTAGTAAGGTTTCCTAACCTATCAGCATTTATGTGTTTTCCTGATAAAGCGCTCAGCGAAGAAGGCAAATATCGGACAGGAAATTGGAATGTCCAGGAGGTGTCTTATCTTATCTTTAACACAGAAACACACACACTGCACACACCTCAACTGCAAATGCTCACTTTGACTCCTATATAATAGTGGGTCTATGTACACATATACTCATGCAGTAGGAGACAGAAATGCCACTGTGGTGTTTCCACTTTTCCAGGATGTTGTATGGGCAAGGATTCTTGTGTGTGCGTCTGTTTGTGTTTGTGTGGAAAAGAGGGGGAAAGCGTGAAAAAGATGCAGAATGAAAGAATAATGTGCTGTGAGAGGAGTCGGTGACACTCCCTGTCAGCCGGGGAGCAGTCTCCCCACAGGGCTGAAAACGTTGCAAAGGAAAGACAGGCTTGGAAAGTGGCAGAAGAGGGAAGGGAGCTGATGAGATGCAGGAAAGAGAGAGGAGGAGGGAGGGAGGGAATCCTATAGCCTGAAAACTCCCTGGCGTGCAGATGTGCAGCCTTGAATGTTAGGGATGCAGCGCATGCGGCGAACATTTAGCATTCATTGTACATCTCAAATGCTGACCGCAGAGAGTTACAAATGAGCTGGAGTTTAATCATTTACCTTGCAGTAATTATGATAGAAATTGTTGTTGCGTTTTCCAGCAATGTACGTCCTGCAAGCATTTTTGTTTTAGTTATTTGCAGAGAGAGCGGGCGTCACCTGAACACACACATCCATTTTCTTTGTGTGTGTTAACTGAGATGACATTGTTAGGCTTTATAGCCAGAGGCATTCTCAGGAGAGAGACCTGCAGATGAGGAGCAGCTGGACGTCTAAAATGAAATATTCAGCTGTGTTAATCAGATGCTGGACATTCAGTGAACACTCCTGTCTTTGACAAAGCAGAAGCACAGCAGTGTGTGGGGATACACACGGACACCACACACGAACCACTTTTTATTGTCGTTATTTTGCATAAAGAAAACATCAATTTACACTTCATTATATTAATACACACTAGTATACCTGACTATCATATAATCTTATTATATTTTTAGGGCCGTTTTGTTTTCTGATGCAAGGTCTCATCTGGAGATATAAGGAGTGTGTCCAGATTTAACTCTTGCTTTTACAGTTTCAGTCAGAGTAACTGGGGTAAAGGAATGCAAAGCCTTGAAAATTGTACAGGTTTCACTGTTCACAAGCTGTGGTGAATTGGAAATGACGAAGCAATTTCAGTTTTGTAATCATTGCAAAAAAAAATGCAATAAGCAGCGGTAATATTCTGGCAGTTGAGGTGCCAAACAATACTGTAAACTAGCAGAAAGTAATGATCTCATAAAACACAGCAATTTTGCATAACTAAAATACAGTATCTAGCCTCAGTTTCACATGAGATCATGTGCAGTTTGGGGCTTTTTGAGGCATATTTACAAGTGAAAAAACAATGAAATTACCTATAAATGTAGTTTACTGATGCTATAATACAAATAATAAGGTGTAAAACTTTTATTATATAACATAATTTTAAAAAGAGATTTTGAACAAGCAAAATACTATCATAGAACTACGAGTTTGTGTTAAAATTGAATAAATCTGCTGTTACCATTTTTAGATCATACAGTGCAATATGAGTTTTAACATGTAATTTTAAATAAAATCAAGTAAATTTAACTGATCTTTTTTTAAAGAGGTTGTTCAACCATGTGTGAGAAACACTCAAATGACAGATCTTTAAGGTTTGACAGTGTGTTTCCAATATTCTACATTATACATGCCGACGGAAATGCTGACTAAACAAACATTTTACATTAGACATGCGAATACACTTACCAATAATTTATGGTATATATATACGCTGCCATTTCAAAATTTGGAGTCGCACAGACAATTTCATGTTCTCCATGAAAACTCACACCTTTATTCATGTGCTAACTTAAATGCACAAGAATTTTCTCATCATCATTCAACACCATTAGCTACCACAATGTAGCATTAGAACAGAGGAGTGATGGCTGCTGGAAATGTTCCTCTGTACCCCTATGTACTGGTAGATATTCCATTAGAAATCAGCCGTTTCAAGCTAGAATAGTCATTTACCACATTGACAATGTCTAATCAGTATCTCTGAATAATTTAATGTTATCTTCATTGAAAAAAACAGATTTTCTTTCAAAAATAAGGACATTTCTAAGTGACCCCAAACTCTCTGTAGTCTACCTACTGACCTACACTTTGCGTTGCTGATCAGTATAAACAAGTATTTTCATATTTTCTTCCAAAAGAATACCAGCCCCTTTGTGTCTCTACATTTGTTGACATTTCTAATGTTAAGTCACAATCAAAAAAGAGTTACTGAATTTAAAAAAAATGGAGTTTGAACTTGCAGGGCAAACAAAAATATAGGATGATTATATGGTAGATGGTTCAAATTTAATGTTGGTATCTTCAACTCTATGTGCCATCATGGATACCCATTAACCAAAAAATACATTTGCTCCACGAATATCAAACTTAATACCTAATTTACTGTTTTTTTTCTTTTTACTTTTTTGCACCATTGGTCCACATTTATAGTCTGGCTCTGCAGTTGCAAAAGATAGAACTTATTGACACTGGACGCTTGTTGGTAGCTGTGAGTTTTTTGCCCTGACCAGATCACGGCCCGTGAGCCTCTTGTTGCTCTCTGATCTCTGAGCCGCTCGACACGCTTTCTTTGTATCAGAGATTATCTGACCCTTCCTACTGTAGCTGCTGCTCCCTCTGATTCAGCGCTGACCTTGCCTGTGTACGCTGATGAATATCAAAGTGATTGCAATGTGTGGGCTTTTTAGATTTTCCAGCAACAGCAGAGTGCCTCGGTTGGACGCTGCTGTGTTAAGTTTGGTCGGGTTGATCGTAACATGCTTTTTTTCAGCAAGAACTTGGCAGATGTGCGTTTTACAGTGATTGTTTCTTTGAGAGATAGAAACTAATTCATCAGCTAACAGGACGGTTGTGTTTGCCTTTGGCTGTCCTCCACATTGTATTTTGCGAGATGCCACTGACCAATGTATTTCAGGAGCATTTATGTAATGTTTGACTTGCTAATTGCACAAACAGGAAGTGTTTTAGTGTGTGTATGTTGAATTGGGGCCAGCACTGACAGCGTTTTGTTCCGTCCTCTAGTAGAAATCTTGCTATCTGTATAAATGCATTATTACACACATACTTTAGGCACAAAAGCAGCTCTCTGCAGGTTTCAAACAAATGAGTTATGACATCATTGCAGTCAGCAGTACCAACCCCCCTCCCCTACTGCCAAGCCAGCCCCCTACTAAGATATGGAAATAGTTGTCTGTGTGGACTTTGTGGCCACAGCAGGGGTTGAATGAAACCGACTGATTGTGATGATGTGTTTGTGACTCCGTGTCTGTAAATACATGCATAACTGTGTATGTCTGTGAGCGTGTGTGTTTAGGTAGCTGCAGCTCTCAGTGCCATGGCACCAGTGACTCATGTGCTTTTATGGAAAGACTGCTTCCATAACACATCCGCCTTTTATGCTGTCGCTCACAGACTTCAGCTCTGAATGTCAGCACACGGATAGAAAAGCTGGAGCGATTTACAACATGCATATTTCTCTTCCTTATCCCGTCTCTCTTGTCTTTGCATATGTGTTCATTCTGCTTGCATTACACTGAATACTGTCAGTGAGGCTCCTGAACAAAATAAGGAGGGACAGACAATGGATGACTGTATTATATAGGTAGTGTCTACAGATACGGACCCGTACCCGTAGCCTGTGGGCTACGGATACGGCACTTTCCATTTGCCAGACAGATACGGACCCGTACGCAAGTCTCGCAAGTCAAGAAGCTGCTAACCACTGCAAACTGTTGAAAGGTAAGCAAAGGTTAAGGTTAGGGTTAGTGTTAGTGTCAGAGTGTAGCTCCGCTGAGAGCTCCCACATATCAAATGAAGATATTCACCGAACCAGAAAGACACGGAGACTGTAACTTTTTACTTGCAAGGGTAACAGCACAGTGTAACAAGACACATTAGGAAGTTTGTCGCTGACGGCATCTTCAAGGCCGAGCTGAACGAGTTCCTGACTCGTGAGCTGGCTGAGGATGGGTATTCTGGTGTGGAGGTCCGAGTGACTCCCACCAGAACCGAGATCATCATCCTGGCCACAAGGACCCAGAATGTTCTGGGAGAAAAAGGCCGTCGCATCAGAGAGCTGACTGCTGTGGTCCAGAAGAGGTTCGGCTTCCCCGAGGGCAGCGTGGAGCTGTATGCTGAGAAGGTGGCCACTAGGGGGCTCTGTGCCATCGCCCAGGCTGAGTCTCTGCGCTACAAACTGCTGGGAGGTCTGGCTGTCCGCAGGGCCTGCTATGGAGTGCTGAGGTTCATCATGGAGAGCGGGGCTAAGGGCTGTGAGGTGGTGGTTTCTGGGAAGCTCAGAGGTCAGAGGGCCAAATCCATGAAGTTTGTGGACGGTCTGATGATCCACAGTGGAGATCCAGTGAACTACTACGTGGACACGGCGGTCCGCCACGTTCTGCTGAGGCAGGGTGTTCTGGGCATCAAGGTGAAGATCATGCTGCCGTGGGACCCCAGCGGGAAAATCGGTCCTAAGAAGCCCCTCCCAGACCATGTCAGCATTGTGGAACCCAAAGAGGAGACCCTCCCCACCACACCCATGTCTGAACAGAAGGGGGCCAAGCCTGAGGTTCCTGTGATGCCCCAGGGAACACCTGTCCCCACCGCCTAACAGGTTCCTCCGTTTCACCAGATGGAAGCAAAACTCTGATTTTTGTGTACAAAACCAATAAAATCTGGAAAGTCCAAAAAAAAAAAAAAAAAAAAAAAAAAAAAAAAAAAAAGCGCTTTGTTCGGATGCCGTCAACCTGGAACCCCGCAGAACCCGGACAGGGTTTTAACCGGCCGACGTGGAATTCAACCACGGAGGGCTTTCATCCCCAAACCTAGTTTCAGGGGGCTGTGCACAGACTTCGGTCTCCCTCGAACAGCTCCTTAGGTTCCCAGGTGTATTGGCATCCTTTCTGCGCTTTTTTTTTTTTTCCACTCTTTATCTGAAGGATTTCAGTTTTTATTTTAATATGGAGTTCTAAGATGTCTCTCTCATCTAATTTGCCTGAGAAAGTATGTTTCTTTCTCCGTCTTTTTGACTTATTTTTCCTGATTCTTCCACATGTCCTTCCATAAATTTCTCATCGCCTTCTAATACGCTTTGTTTTTGTCCCATAGCTGCTTGTTGTTGAGTTCTCTGGCACGAGACAACGGGAGGACACTAACACATCCTTCTACTGCAGATAAGCTGCAGCGGTGTTAGTTTTTATGAGTCTAGCTCGCCCTTAATCCCCTTGTCACCAGTACGTCGTCAACAACAAGGAAAATAATAAATCAGAAATTCAGCAAGGTATTCTAGACCTTATAATATGCTTGAAGTTCTCAATCACTCTTCACATTCACACCGTGTACACCTTGCCGACGGAATCTCTTTCCTTATGTCGGCGGAATCTTTACACTCACACCGTGTACACCTTGCCGACGGAATCTCTTTCCTTATGTCAGCGGAATCTTTACACTCACACCTGTGTACACCTTGCCGATGGAATCTCTTTCCTTATGTCGGCGGAATCTCTTTTATCATGCTAGCGGAATCTCTTTCTCACCCGTGGTTCTGATCGGTGTCACTTCCTGGATCGGATCCTTGGATTCACACCCAGCGCCGAGGGACCGCTTTTCCTTTCACCGACCTGGCCACGAATTCACGTCCCAGGATTTTCAGATCTCGCTGCTTGGCGACGATCGCTGTCGACAGACTTCGGTGTCGGCTCTCCTCGACGTCGGGAAGGAATCCTCGGATCCGGCTCGAAGGACCAAGTTATATGTCAGAGTGTAGCTCCGCTGAGAGCTCCCACATATCAAATGAAGATATTCACCGAACCAGAAAGACACGGAGACTGTAACTTTTTACTTGCAAGGGTAACAGCACAGTGTAACAAGACACATTAGTGCGAGCTACAAAGACTGCTCCCATACGAAGTTTATTTTATACACAAGCAGAAACGAAAACATAGCATAAGATAAGAAATAGCTCGAGTTACACAAGGGGGTGTGCTAAGCTGTAAGAGTGGAAATATACTGACTAGAGGAGCAAGATGTGTGTGTGTGGGTATGTAATGAAGATTATTCTATAAAGACACTATATACAATCAGTTAATGCCCTAGGGCTTGATTATGATAAATATATTCTCAAATTCAACTCTAACAGTTAGGGTCAGGTTTAGGGTCCGTACCTCTAGCGTCTACCGGGAGTCACGTGACCAGATCTCGCGTATCTGATTGGCAAATGGAAAGTGCCGTATCTGTAGGCCACAGGCTACGGGTACGGGTCCGTACCTCTAGCAACAACCTATTATATAATAGCACCAAGCTAAAGTACAGGGTTCTGGATGAACAGTAGCGTGGACCCATTAGGACTTAATATGTCAGTGTCCAAAAACATGCTCATTATTCAGAATTATTTTCACATTTCATTTATTTATATACTAGCCACACACTACAAAGCAGAAAGACAACCTTGTTTCCTTTTTAGGTCCATTATTTCATTTAAAAATAGTCTCATTTAAAGACAGAACTCCACATGCAATTGGTGTATAATTACAAACTCCTGTGCAAGCCATTAAAACCTACGTACACTTCCAGGAAGAAAATGACCTCACTGTGTGTAGTGGTAGGTGCAGCTCTGGAACATTTCCTCATTTAGACATGAAAATTCCAGGGACACACACTTCAAACATACCAAATCTACATGGTAAGATAAACTCTCATTTTTGCATGGCGTTCTGAGATAACAGGCACTTCTTCTCATAGCCATTTTTGCTGTATTTAAGCAAAGGTTCTTCAGCCTTACAGCGCAACGGTCACGCTTTCTCAGCTGAATTGCTCTCAGAGTGTTTTTTGCAGCGAGTTGTAGCACATATCGAATGAAACCGCACGACTTGACCTTTTTAACAACGCTGGTTGCATGTCTGTGTGATGAGATTTTGGGGAGAAAAAATGAATTTGAATTTACATGAAATTGAATCATAGTTAGATTCTGCTTCCAGCTCTCCACACCCAGTTTGAATTCCTCATTAACTGCTCATTGCATAGATGGGTTAAGATCTTTCCGATGCAATAATAGCGTGGAAATATATGGCCTGGTTTGCCACCACTGCAAGTAGGCTACTGTATGTTAACACTTCAGTGAATAAAGTCGTGACATTTAGAGTATCCTGTCATATTGGCAGATTCCAAACAATCTCCCCTACACAGTCAAGAAAAGATATCACTACTGCTGGCATTATTATGGTGAGATGGGTATAAAACATATTAGTTTCAGAACACATTGTTTCTTTACTTGATGTAAAGATAATGTACAGCCAAATCTGCAAGTATTATCATATCAAAATGGATGTGGATGTTCTGCATAACTTTATGTTGAAGAACAAGACACAGCATGTAAGAGTATTGACGAAGATAGCTGCTAAAAAGTAAAAGTAGTGAAATTACCCGGAAAATAGCCTGGTGCTCATAGGTTTAAGCAAAATTTGGAAAAACATGAAGTCATTGTTAGTGTCAGTATGGATTTAGGAGTTGTATGTTCATTCCTTCTCCCACTTTAGCTTTTATTTGGATTGAAAACCGTAAAGGTGCAATTTTAGCGGCCATATGAAGTAGTGGAGTGGTGGTATCTGCTGTAAGGAGCTTTACCTTGTAACTCTGAATGCTTGTCGGTAACAGGATTCCAGAGCCCTGTCATTTTTCCATAAAACTGTACCGATGGGTACCATGGAAATTGTTGCAGGTGGGGGCGATGGAGCGTATATATGTGTGTGTGTCAGAGAGAGAATGAATGATTGAAGAAGAGCGGCATAGTGAGGGAGAGAGACATCCATCCATAAATCCAATAAAGTGATGACATTTAGAGTTATTAAATTCTGTAAACATTCCCCCGGTGGTCTGACTGTAATATCCAACCTTTTCTATTGCTCCTTCCCTTCGTTCCTTTATCCTCTTCCCATCTCCCTCCACATCTCATTCACTTACTTACCAATCTTCTCTTCTGCACTCCCAGCATCCAGCATCTATCAACCCTTCATATACATGCCACTCTGGCTTTTTCTGCTTTCTCTTTTCTGCTTTCTCTCTGTCTCTCTGGACCATTTCTGCTTGGCTATCATTTGTCACTTTGGTCCCTTTTTATTTGCTTCTCTCGTGCTAATTGTTATGTTTGGGGCAGTAGTTCGCTGGTGGATTTCTGCTACATTAAACCCAGTCCGGCGCTCACAGATTTCTCCCTAGATTCTCCTCCTCCTTCTCTCTGCCCTCCTCTACTTTATTTTATGCAACCTCACCAACAATCTCCACCTCGCCTCTCGTCTAGTTCCCTTGTTAACATTCATCATCAATTGCACGCTCCCATCTCTGTTGTCTGCCCATTGTTTGGGAAAATTTACCAACTCTTCCTCAGCTCTTTGTTTACTTTATTCCAATGCTGATGCTGAAGGAGTCACACTTGTTGATCGCATGTGCCCTTAACCCTCTGAACTGTGAAACCTGCCGGCATGTTATCTTTTGAGAAATCAACAAAATGTCACCCTGTATCGCATCCAGAATCACAAAGAATTGCCAGACTTTCAACTTTCTGACAGCCCTTGAAGTACAGGGAGTCCTCGTTTTACAACGTCCTCGACCTATGGTGTTTCGTTTTACGTCGGAATTGGTTATGGCGGGTCCTCAGTTTACGACATACGGCGTTTTGTCATTATGTTGGAACTGGTTACGTGGAACTAGTTGGTGAGCGGAGGGGATGAATGCGTTGTCACGCTACATTATAAGACAGGTTTTTTTGCATTCGCCGGTTGTACGCCAACTTGGATTGTGCTACATTTGCTAAATTTTTGCCCTTCATTATGGCTCTCAAACGTGACCAAGTAGATCAAGTTGTAAAAACAGTGCAACATATTCTGTTATCTTATGTAAAATGACTCATACATGCATGAAAGTCATTGGTATACATGGCTTTTCCAAAGAACTAATCGATATCGTGATGCATATGAGGGCTTCATTTACATTTTAGCTGGAGTTCAGAGTTACGACAAAAATCGTCTTATGTCGGGCAGTAGGGAAGGAACTCCGACATAAGTTGAGGACCCCCTGTATTTATCTGTGACATGCCATCCTGTTGGGGAGCTTCACCAAATCTAAGCTTAAAATTATATTTTATCGCACTCTGCATTTAAAAAAAAGGTCAATTTGCACAACCAGACCCTGTTAAAAAACAAACAAATAAATAAATAAACATTTGCACTCCCTAGCACAACTGGGAAGCCAAAAGTGACCCAGCTGTTATGTCACAAAAAATGTGTGACTTTTCAACTGAACTGCAGGCAGTGTTTACACAGAGTGGATAAGAAAAAGGCTGAAAACTAACATGTAAGTAGTGAAATATCTGAAGTATGTACAATCACCATTTGTTTCCCAGCATTGGTAACACCTAGAGTCACTTGGAAACATGTGCAACATGATGATTCCAGGTTTGTGAGAACCTGTCCTTTTCTAGTCATGGTTGTACTTTATCTACAGAGGCGCAGGGGAAAATGAGCCCACAGCAACAGGAGCAAATAACACCCAGAAACTAGAAGAAATTAGATGCTACATTCCTGAATCATCTAATTCATGCACTTATTCATTCGCTGGCTGCATGATCTTCTTGAATGTTGATCCAGTGATTATCGATGATGATTTCTAGCACAGTGTACGCACACGCAGTTAGTTCAGGGGTTCAGGAAAACGAGTGTACATAGTAACGACAGCTATCAAATGCTCAGTTACAGATTTTTTTGCCAGTCTGGAGAAGAAACAACAGCAGTGTTTTAATTATATTCATTGCAGCAGTATAATTATACAGAGCAAGAGTGCATCTTTCTCCGTCTCTCTTTGGCATCCTTCCCCGCTTGCTATCTCATTTACAATGCATCAGCATGATTTGGTGTAGATGAAACAGAGCTCTCAGGGTAAAAATGTGTTTTACAGAAAGCAGCTTTCACTTATTATTAGGTTCGATCCCATATAAACCATACATTTGAAAGAACCATCTCAAAACATACTTTGATTTAGTGATGAATATAAGGTTTCATTGCATCTTTCTATTTGAGATTACATTTTGTTAATTCTGGAATAAGGCACTGTTGTTTATGTGCTCAGCTAAAGGTGGATGTCTTGAGAAGGTTCATTTGTCATGTTTTCATAAACTAAGTGCTCTTCATTTATTTCAAGGACAGAGATAGCTATTCAGTTTTGAGGTTCTGACACACCAGCACAAGTGTGTGTGTTTTTTTTCTTCTGTTTTTCTGTTTTAAATGTTCTTTCAGAGTCAGACATAACAAGTTTTGTAAATTGTGTTAGACCTTGTGGCACACGCTGTCCCTCAAGTAGCTTCATTACCTTAAATACGATAAACAGTCTCCTGAATGAGGCTGGTTCAGTTGCTGCGCTGCCGTGTCTGTGGTTCAAACACTTGAACATACAACAAACACCAGCACAAACTTTGTGAAAGAAAGTGACTTTTGAAAACATTCAAGAACAAAGTTTTTTTTTTTTACGTCTGAGGGTCATAGCAGGAGGTACAACTGAAATCAGTTTTGCTGTTGACGATTTTAGATGAAAATGTTCGTGGAAGCATTTATCTACATTTCTTACAATTCAAATTAGTATTAATTAAATGAAATACATTCAAATTAATTGAAGAAAGGTTTATTAAGGTGAGCATGCTGTACACTGCAGTGAAGTTTGTAAACTGAACAAATTACAGATGGAACTGGCAAAACATTCCCCGACCTTTTCTCGGTACTCAAACAAATTCAAGAAATCTTTGCAATTGAAGGTCCCGTTAAGAAATGCATATGTGCAGATTAATATGGCCTTTGTTCTTTTTCCTGGCTCAGAAAACCTTTTGCTTGTTATTTTTCCCTTGAAGTAACACATACATCCTTCACTTTTTATAGTAAATGGGCTGAATGCACGTAATTTAATTGCACCAAATTAGTTAGGCATTCGTTTTGGTGTATTCCAGGGAGCTTTTCTATATATTGCTGCTATAATCATGTTGCAATCTGTACAATTTGTAACAGAATCATCCCCGGAGCAATTCTAGTGGTGTTGACACCTACCCAGCTGGTGGGGTTTCATGGCTGGGTTGATGTTTAACCCTGCTGGGTCCACTGTGAGCCCTAGCGAGCATGGCCAAGGGTCTCCTCTCTTTCATTCTCTCCTCGGGTAATGAGCTGTAATGGATAGGGCCTTGGGCGTGACAGGAATACCGAGGGCCCCATCAAAGCAGTGGCCTGCACATCCCCTGAAAAGACTGCTCAGTGCGCTTGCAAACACTCATTTACTCATTAATGCATTTCTCTCTTTAATCTAAGCTGGTCCTAGGCTTTTTAGTTATTTATCACCATCTGATATTATGCATATTAGAAACTGCATAGTCTTATCGAAGAGTCATTTTCTGTCTAAACATGACAAATATATGATTTTGTTAAAACTGCAGGAACACTGATGAATTGTGTTCAGTGTGTTGATAATGGCTAATCCTCATTGGGCTGGTGGGAAGCTCTAATATAGCTAACATGTGGGAGCAAACACTCATTTTTCTAGTCTATTTATAAAGGAATCCACAGCTTTCTCTGAAATAATTCATCCGCACATCAGAAGCCTGATATGTTTGGGTAGAGCAGTAAAAAACATCTATATAATAAAAATACTGCACACATATACACACGTAAAAGATTCAGTGACACTGACATGAGATGGTACTCAGTGCCTCTTACAGACCCACTAAATTACCTTGGTGATAACTCTAGATGCTTTTTCCACCACTTTCACTTCGCTAACAGGCCTCTCTGCCACTTTACTGCCCACCCTCCCTTTCACTCATTTTCGCTGCGAGTGTGTGTGTGTGTGGTGTGTGTAATCTTTGTGACAGCCAGGGTTTTTTATTCTGCCATGGACTAATAAAATTGAAAAATTCAGGCCATTCAGTCAGTGTGCATTTTATGTATGCATTTTCTTCATCCAGACTGACTTTCTGGAATTGTAAAACACGCTTCAGTTTCCCCTTTTAAGCTACCGCCATTACAGTGCTTGTCTTTGATTAGCATAGATTAAAGTGTAGGAGAGAATATATGGCTCAGTATAGAAGTGAAGTAAAATGATGGAATTCAGTTTCCCCACAAAAATGCCTGAGATGATATTAAAAAGTCTCATATTTTCTCCTGTCTTCTATAGGCAATAAGTTAAAGGTATAAAAACACTTGTTGTTTCATTTGTCAGGAAATGTAACAGTATACACACCCAACTAAAATGGGGATCTTAGTGACATGTGAAATGCGCACTGAAGTTTTTAAGGGTTATACATGGCCAGTTACCATCTGCCTCTGCAGTATGCTCACCCAGCAGTGACTTGGATCGCAGAGTCGAACGTCACAGGCAAGCTGACTTTCCATCCACTGGTTCTTCTGATGTTGCATGAACTGATCCAAGTCACATCAGACTTGGATCCCCAACAGCTAAACACATTGTGAGACATATTGTTCTTTTAACATCGACAGGCCAGGCTTTATAAATGCTCACGATACTCAAATGTGCAAGCAAAGAACAGCTTCCAAAGATGAAGAAATCAGCTGACAACCTTCCAGACTGTTTAGCACCAGAGTGTCCTACCAATCCTGTATCACTGGAAAACTGTCGAGGCATGGTTCCCTCTGTTTCGCCTGCATACATAAACCACTTTGCCTGTGTCAACAGTTTAATATATTTTTCTAATGCTCTTTACTGCTGCCGTTTTTACCTTGGATTTCTATAAATTAAGGGCCGTATTCTAAAGTGTGCTCAGAAACCTTGGTGCGATAGAAGCACTTTGAGCGCTGATTCCATGCTGATGAAGCTTGATGGGTTCCTGGCCTGCTTTATTATCCACCAATCACCATCCCTCTTCCAGACGCTGCCTCATCAAGGTCAGACTGTCATGGTGTTTGGGTGTGTCTGTATGAAGACTCGGCCAGTGTGACCCATATTTCTAGTGAATACCTTGACAAAAAGGAGGCACACTATGTGCACCTCTTACCCCTATTTGATCTTCATATTTTTGAACATTTCATGCTGGTTATGTAGTTTTACTCTTAATACATTTCTCAGGATTACGTCCACACATCTCTACAGATCTAAGATTAAAAAGCATATGCTACTCTTCTTTGATACATATCCATTTTTATGCCTTTTCAAAATAAAACGCTGTAGCTGTAATATTTATCTCAAATAGCTCCTACAGAATTAAAGTGAAAAATAAGAGAGAGATTGGCATTTGCGGTGCAACAGCAGCTCAGCTCAGCTGGTGCAGTCTGACCTAGTTAGAAACAAAAATGTAAGTACCAAGGTGCCGAGCTGCCTGTTTACATCTCTGGCCGCTCATAGCTGCACCTTTGAGCGTGGTCGGGCTACCACTGAAGTCGAAGGTACATGTCAGCTATACGTGTCACTTTCATTTACATCTACACACGCTAACCATTGTAAAACAGCATTTTTTTGCGACTGAGTAGAATCTGTCACAATCTGTTAGACTGACTCCTGCATCGTGGCCCCCGCCGATGCCCACCAT
Source organism: Acanthochromis polyacanthus (assembly GCF_021347895.1). Classification (NCBI taxonomy): domain Eukaryota; kingdom Metazoa; phylum Chordata; class Actinopteri; family Pomacentridae; genus Acanthochromis; species Acanthochromis polyacanthus. The sequence continues at coordinate 15,136,276 of NC_067130.1, forward strand.
TGCGCTGCAAAGCATGTTCATTACACAGGGAATGGTAAATACAGTGGAACACACTGAAGTGAAAGAGATGGCACCACACAGATCTGAGGACCCCTTTTAAAAAACAGCCAGTGCTCTCTGAGTGCTGTCATTGTACGCTGGACTGTGTCTGGGTCAGACGTTCAGCTTTTCATTGTGCATTTACGAACCCTCTCGAAAAAGCGCCCGACTCTCAGGCTGCACTCTTGTCTTTGATATGAGAAAATGCAGCTTATATTTCAGCTGCTACATTCACAAAATTTTGCCTTTGTTTGTGAATCTGCTAGAATAGTTCAAAAGTAATAATACTAAATATTGCAAATCGTTCTTTTTAATAATTAGAACACTTACTAAGGCTACAGTATTTCTATCTGGTTTTAAAGTGCCAGGCTGGATATGAAGCACAGTCCACTTAATTTTATTGTTGGCTGAAATTACAAGCAGCTTTAGCTACTGTGTCTTACTTTAACTGCTATTACTGTGAAAATGGTTTGTTCATGAAAGGTAATGCCATACAACAGCTCCATTTTCTAGCCGAGGCTGGAAACCGATGGATTGCTCCCCTTTGGGTTTGGGGGTGAGCCGCTGCCTCAAGTAAAGGAGTTTAAGAATCTTGGGATCTTGTTCATGAATGGTGGGAAAGTGGAACATATGATGGACAGACAGATTGGCATAGCAGCAGCAGTAATGTGGCTATTTTACTGGACTGTTGTGGTGAAGAGGGAGCTGAGTCCGAAGGCAAAGCTCTTGATTTACCAGTCAGTCTTCATTCCAGCGGACCTATGGTCATGAGTTCTGGGTTTGAGATTGCAGATACGAGCGGCTGAAATGGGTTTCATTTGTAGGATGGCTGTGGGCAAGCCTTAAAGTTAGGGGTGAGGAGCTCAGGCATCTGGAGGGAGATCAGAGTAGAGTCACTGCTCCTTTGTGTCAAATGGCTCCATCTGAGGTGGTTCGGGCATTTGGTCAAAATGACTGTAAAAAAAAAAAAACCCTTCTTTTGGAGTTTTTTTTTCAGGCACGTCCAACTGGGAGGCAATGAGAGGAAGAAAATGGATGGATAGAATTGTTCATGTTTGATTTAATTACAGCGTCTTAAATTTGGAGACTAGTTCATGGATGCAAAGTGCAGCTGAGAAAACGCTGATTAGATTATTTGGAATATTTCCGGTATGGAGTCTTGCTGGGAAGGTGGTGGCTCAATTGCTGGCATCAGCTGCAGGAGCTGGAATCAGCATGTTACAGGTGCAGCTAATTGGACTGATAAAACATGGATGGTGATTAGCGATTAGTGTGTGTGGGAAGAGAGAGGAGTGGTAGCTTTAGGCGTATATAATTGGATTAAGTGAACCAGAAAGGAGCTGCCTTTTTAGATTTTAAACTGATGGGATAATTGAGGGAAACAGTAAAATATATGAATGGACAGGAGCCAAGAGGAAGTTATGGACGACAAAGCCTTTCTGATAAAACCTTCATTAAACTATATTAAAAAAAAGCTGATCTTCAGAAGCCACCTTTGCAGTTAGAGTTATTCCTCCACTGTTACATGAAACCTTTCATACAGTTTACATCAGCAGGAAGACCTTTGATGACACTGTTTTAATTATATGATGATCATTATCACCTTTCACCTGAATCTGGAGTACGTGGGAGTACGTATTGTGTGTCAGTTGAGTTTTATTGCAGAAATAAGAGAATGTACGGTGTTGCACATGCAGATACAACAACATAACCCCGCTTTGATTGCTAAGCAGTTGCACTGGATTGGACCTGACATTGCTCTGCCCTGCAAGAATGAGTAATTAATCTGTAATCCACCGCGAGCCACGCTGAGATTAAATTAAAACTGTTTTCTGCGGCTTTTTAGTCAGCTGTTAGAGTGAGTTAGTTCTATTTTGGTGCAGCCTTTGGAGATTTTTAGCAGTTTAAATGAACCTGTAATCATTTGTATTTATCACTGCAGTATACACAGATTTTTCATGCAGAAGTCTACATTTCAGTGATTAATTACTGGAATTGAAATCGCTTGTCACTTGGACACCTGCTTCCTTCTAAAGGAAACAGGTGTCCTGCAGCAAAGGAGATACTTTTCATGATTTAATCATTAAAAAAAATAACAATGTGCTTGTGCCCCGTGCTTTTGTTTAGAAAGGGTGTAAGCCTGAAGCTCAGGATCTCTGCCCTCCTCCACACCCTATTGTGTGGTCATTTGGTTTACACATGCACTGATGTCTGTGCATGCGTGTCTCATGTGTCCGGGAGAATAAGGGGTGAGGGTGATGTCATATTTGATGACATCATTGCAGACGTGCAGGGAGTGCCGATTGGCCGTCAGCTCTCGTGAACCAGTTCTCCACAGCTGCCCTGCCTTATCGGTGCGTCCCGCCCGGCCCTTTATGCCCCAGTGCCAGCTCTGCCAGAGTTTAAGCTCTAGAAATAGCATCAAACTCACTCCTATCTCCTCTGCCAGTCTACCAGTCCAGGCTCAAATTGAGCATGGCAATACCCTCCCACCCACATTCCAGGCTCACTGCTACCAACCCTTTGGCTGGCCCCACTGGCCAAGCCTTTTTTTTGCCAAAGCTGAGCTCCAGCCTCATATGTTCAGTGTTTTATCTGTCTGAGCCTCAGCGTGAGTCCTGGTCTCCTAGCTGATCTGAGCCCACGCTCTGGGCTGGTTGGCAGCAAATGCAACCCCCTCCACAGTCCCAGTGACAGCGGTGGCAACAGTGGCCAAGAGGGAAAGCAGCACACCTCACACACCTCACACCAGAGTTGACAGGACAAAGAGCACACATGCACACTCCCACTGGAGCTACACAGGGGGCAGGGCCAAGCTAGGCTGCACTTCACACACATGTGATCCCCCCACCAACCACACACACAACACGGGCAAGCTCCTCCCTGCGCAAGGAGACCGAGATGGGAGGTGCAGTCAATCACTGACAGTGAAAGAGAGAGGGTTTTAGCTTGAGTTACGCGGAGGGGGGAGGGACAGTGAGGGGGGAAACGGGGACGAATCTTCATCACTCCCAAATTAGAGTCAAGTGTCAGGGTACCTTTAAATTCATTCATGCGAAGTGAAAGAAATAAACAGAGGAGAAAGGGGAGTGTGTCCCATTTCAGAGACAACACAGGAAGTAGGGCATGCTCTGTACGGGGTGAGGAAGAGAGGGTGGGAGAAAGAAAGGAGGAGAGGGAGCAAGAGAGAGGGAGAGCATTGTAGCGCTCATTCCCCACCCCTCGCCTTAAAGCAGCAGCAGGAGCAAAGAGAGACGTAGTCAGGGAGAGAAGGAGGAAGAGAACCACAAGTAAGGAAGAGGAGAGGCGAGCAGCAGTCTGCATCGGCAGCAGGGGGAGAAAAATGGAGCTTTGAAATCGCCTTTGCCCTCATCCATCTCTGCCTTCCGTTCTTTTTTTTTTTATTACCCCCCCTCTCCTCTTATTCTGACTCAGCCTCGGTTCCTCTCTCTGCCTGCCTTCGATTGTTCTGTGAGATTCTGACAATGCCTGGTGAGTGTTATCCTGCTTTTCACATGTCACTCACCATCCTTTGTGTGCTGGTTTGCTTTGGTTTAATGCAGTGGGAGATGATTTTTAGGGTGAATGTGCGACCACAGAGAGGAATGTGGAATGTGGATGTAGGTGCTTCATTGAGACTGTTTACGCTCCTCTGCCTCTGTGTGGTGTTTATACTCCAGCTGTGCTATTCTCTTCCTTCTGTGCTTTTTTTCTGTCAGTGACAATGCAAGGGAGGCTGCTTTCCTGAGCGCGCACACGCACACACACACGCACACACACACACACACACACACACACACACACACACACACACACTCTTCTACATCCTGCGTACATTCAGGATACTCAGTCATTATTATATAATTGCTTTTAACTCCCAATTGGTTTTCATTCAAATAGTGCATTTGCTATGTGTGAGATTATAAAGCACCAGAGATGATCATGCGTAGATGTTCTTGTTTTGTTGTTGTTGTTTGTTTGTGAGTGTTGATCACATCCTAAATGTAGCAACATCACACAAAGCTGGCCTGTGTGGCGGAGGGCAGCCAGCTAACACAAATCAGATGACTGGGCCACACTGTGAGGTCAGCCGCTGGTTTTGGCTGGCATTCTCAGTCCAAGTCGTATGTTGGAGGCAATTAGCAGTCGAAAGAGGTGTGTGTGGCCAGGGAGTTTGTGAGTCTCGCAGAGCAACAGCTCGTTTCGTTGTAGCAACGTTCGAATGTCTGCACAAGATAGGAGTAGATGAGTGGAAAATGGTCTTCGTGGTTAGTTACATCAAACCTCAGAGAAGTTACTGCCAGCAACCTGTAATGTCTAATAGAATCACCATAGATGTAACCTTACAAAATGGTAATAGGACAGTACACATTGTCACGTCATCTATCCCACATTTATTTACATTCTGTGGATGAATATTTAGATGGATTTCGTAAGGATGATTGGATCCTTTCATAAGCATCCAGTCAACCCTGAATTCTAAAAATTATGCTCCGATACAACTAGACTGCGTTATCAATTACAATTCAAGTTAAGTTGCCAGATTATGTTTGTGTTGTATACAAATCTAATCAGTATATCTTTGCCATTCATAGCATTGCTTTACCGGTCATATATTAGTACATTATGGCATGGCTGCCTTTTAATCCAAACCATTATATCTTCCCAAACCGAGCCAAGTCATTTTGGTGCCTAAACCTAACCAAGCTGTGGACATGTAGTTAACATTGTGAAAAGATTGATTTCAATGCTAAACATGATATTTTCCCAGACCTAACCACTTAGTTTTGATGCTCAAACCTAACCAAACAGCTAGTTAAAACTTAAGTCTAAGAATAATGGTCCCACGCAGACACAAACCTCAGTGTTCTGTGTGAAAGTCTTTTTGCAGACTTGTGCCTTCACATCCTAACACCGACTTTTTGGCTCTTTGAAGCTGGAAGTGCTTCCTACAATGTCACAGTCACAGAAATTGCTTTTAAAATAAGAATGCCAATTACTGCATTTTTGTGCAACAGGGTTGCCATTGGCCACTTACTGCACAGTTAATACACAGTTTCACTTTCACAACAGAAATCACAGCAGTGTTAATCTGTACACGCTCCTTACACGCTCCTTACATGCATGAAATTAGTCTGCAGCCACACATCGAGTTTGATTAAGTTATTCCAGTTAGTTAAGCTATTCCGTTTTAATTTGTTGTCATGAAAAGGATAAATTAAACACTGAGGCTGTCTTTAACTGGTCAACACACCCAAACCTTCCCCCCATAGTACGGATAAAGAGTTCAGTTAAGCATTTTCTGCTGGAAAGCAATATTGAACCGAACATTTATTTTCCTCAGAGGTGGTTTCATTCGAGCAAAGATGTCTTTGCTTTAGAAAACAAATAAATAGTTGTTTGATGGTTGATAATTTGTCTGCTTGTTTACTGCAGCATACAGATCAGGTTCAGTGTGAGAGCTCAGCTGGTGACTCTGAGAAGCTGCTGAGCTCTCCAGAACAAAAACTTCTGCATATTGTGCTACAAGCATCCGGGCCCGTCCATGTTTGTATGCAGTGACAGTAGCCTTGGGTGCTGTACGTGCGTGCATGAATGAGCAAATGTTTCTGCACATTTGAATGTATGGTCGCATACTGTATTCAGCATATACACTTAAATGTACAACTATCTCATTTTGGGTCAGAGCTTCTAGCTAACTAGACAAGGCATGACAGAGCGAGAAAACTTGCTGTTGGTCATTTTCATGGCTGGAAACCTGGAATAGGACAGAGAGAAAATGATGATTAGGGTAAATGTGAGATGAAAGAGCCAGTGCGGGAAAGAGGAAGGGAAAAAAAGATGACTGAAAAGACAAAACATAAGAGGGTCAACAGTCAGCAATTGTTCATGCTCCAGTATTTTGTGTTCGATTTAATTCTGGGTGGCTTAACCTCTTGTACAATGTTCACTAACCTTCTCTATAGTTGCTTTTAATTCTTAATCTTGCACTGAGCTTGTGCAATGTAGTATTAATAATAATCTCATGATGATAATGCATTCTATTCTGTTGCAAGTAGAGGCAAGAATCAATGCAAAGCTTTCCTTTGTACAGTATCTTCCCGCTGTTCCTTCCCATCTCTGCACATCATTTTCTGTCTTTTCTGTCTCTGTGTAACTAGTCTGTCACACTGTACATCATGTCAGCGGTGCCCATCGATTTACTGAGAGCTGATGAAGTGGAGCAGAGCATTTGATCAGACACATGTCCAGAGAGGGAGGGATGGATGGAGGAAGGGAGGAGCCATACAGTGATTCAGACCAGAGGCTACTCGACTGGGGGTCAAAGGATTTGGATGGTTTAGAAAGGGGGAGGGAGACAGTTTGGCACTTAATCAACAACGTTTAATCATGACTACACAAACGTGAACGTCTGCACAAGGACAGGAGCTTGCTTGCTCAGGACCTCCGTTTGTGCACATGGTGTATAATCGGCGGTGTATTTCTGGCTATTTTCCAGTAATTTCCTGAAAACCGTGTATTAATAGTTGAAACAATTTGGATTATTTTACAAAATTCAATTGTGACACAGCTGACAGCAGGGCCATTTTTCTTCAAAGTGAATGTTTATGGAAACACTTCCAAAACAAAAGCTACAGTATAGACCTTTTCAGTCATGGGATGTGTAGGGTTGCTGCTTCATCATTCTCATGTTTAAGTGACATCATCGTGGGTCACATTTACATTAATGTTCCTCAGGGCTTTATTCAGACGTAGCCACGACAGAGAGAACCACAGTGCGCAACTTTGAGCAGTATGTCAAGCGTATAGTGCATTAAAAAAACAAAAGACACAATGTAAATGTGCAAATAACTAGTAGATAGTTTATCTCTAATTTCTTAAACACCAAAAATTCTGTCCATGTGTGATGATGTATGAAGTACTACTTTACAATGGAGCTCAACCGGATGACTGGCGCTATGTAAGGAAGGATTTACCTGCAGCTAAATATAAATGATTAATGAAGTTACCACTATTGTATGATATGCTTTGGAGGCGCTCGTGTGTGTGTCCTCCTGCTGTCTGACGCTGCGACTATTTAATACATTCAGAGGAAATACTTCCACAAACAGCTGGAAGCAAGAAACTAAAATCCAGCTCCTGAAAATGTTTTGTCACAACCAGGATTACATTCCTTGTTCATTCGCAATAATCTGATCTGTTAAACTCGGTCACAGGTTGGCATGCAAACAGTGTCTTTTGTGCTCTCTGTGATGTTTTTGGACCAGCGTTGGTGCTGACATGTAGAAAAAGCCTTCCCAATATCAATTAATTTAGTATACCACTTAACTGTGTTTGTTGGTTAATGCGGCAGGATGCAGTTCAGACTTTTGCCTTGTTTACAGTGATACAGAAATATTGCTTGGTCCAACTTTGTGAAATTGCCGTCATGATTTTCACAGAAAAAATGATGAGCTGACATGTTGAAAAAGCCATCAGGATAATGGAAACTAGTTCATGTCTAAAAGGGTATTTTTTACTGTTTTGTCCTCTCAAAGTTTCACATTTAAAACAGTTACAATCGTCAATTCAATATCAGTTTTTTGTGTTGCATCAGCACCTCATCTTTAGTACCTAATCAAACATTAGACAATAGACAGTATTTGACACACACAATACAGAGGTGGTGTTAGGTTTGTCTTGGCCAAAATTATCTACCGATAAGGAATTTTAGCATTAACAGAAGAAAGAAAGACCTTTCAAATAATGATGTATGAACAAGTACTGAGTGAGTTTTGTACTTTGAAATTCATAATGCATGTCAGCGAACTTGAGATTAGAATATTAACCTCAATCTACTGTCAGTGACCACTGTGAATAAAAGACGGTTTAGCAAAAACGCAGCGCATCTCCTCAGCCTTGCCTGGGAGACGATGAAAAAGGAACATATGCTCCTGATGTAGCCGTGTTGTGCGTTGTCAATAATTGAATCACTCATTTGGCCTCTGTTGCCCTGAAGGCTATAGTGCAGAGTCAGTAGGAACAACAGGAGGGGAAGCTTACAGGCATCAGTCTTACAGGTCTCCTCTTATCCTTCTGCTCTCATGCTCTTTATCTCCGTCTTTATATGTTTCTTTACTCAAAGAAGCACACTGTAGCTGATGTTACTACCTCATCTTTGTTCTGTTTGTATGACTGTCTCTCTACAGTAAGCAGCTTTACAAAATATGAAATGGAGGCCAGGCTTTAGAGGAATGAATGAAGGAATGAAGGGAGCCATTTCTAATGTCTCTTTTGCTCACCATTTCCTCTCTTCTTGTCTACTTCTGGATGAAAGGACAGACAGACTGTTTGTGAACTACGATGATCTTTTAACAACACTTTAGTTGCTATCGACTGTCTGTGCAGTAGCACAAAATCACATTGATTGGGCTCTTCTCTGACTGCATTTGGATAGTGACATTGCAATGACTAGTGATTTATGCACACTCCCAAAACACTTTGAAGGTAGGGAGCAGATACTGTGTGCTCTCATTAACTGTTGTTGACTCTGGAATAGGGAGCGGGTGTTGTAGATAAAATCTTCAAATGGATAATGTCTGTTTTTAATACGGCACATTAGACGATAAGGCGGGCAATTTTCTGTATTTTATTTATTGCCAACAATTCCAATGAAACGACCAAATTAATTTATTCTGCCACAGTACCATACTGTACTGTGCAGTACCATTAGAAAAAAACAACTATATCTAAGCTTAACATTGTGATATTTTGTCAAAATCAGACGTAAAGAACAAATAAATCTGTGCTGCTCGGTGTGAGAAGCCATCACTGCTTCAGCTTGGACCGACAGTAATGTGGCACAAATATAGAAGATTTTTGGCTGAACTGCAGGCTGTGTTCATACAAGGCAGGAATGACACAAATACGGAAACAAATTAGAGAGATTTAGAGGAAAACAAACATACCTGAGCAATTAAATGAGTGCAGCATGCTTCAAAAATGGCATATAGAAGAGTAAATGGTCAGCAAATTGTTGGAAGATAGATCCAGCTTGGTGAAATGTCTTTCTAGAGTTGATGTGAGGGCAGCCTGAAAATTGTAAAAAAATACTTTTTTGGGTTCTTTCTGCATTTCGTCGTGATTGTAATGTTGTAGTAGTAGTCGTATATTGCAGTAAAAATGAGCCAACAGTGGGTTAAAATGTGAGACGAGCGAAAACAGCTAGAAACCACTTGGGGTTCAGAGGGTTTGTCTGCATCTGAAAATAGTCCCCAACAAACTCCTTTTTGAGCAAAAACGCTGCAATGTCCAACTGTTTTATATTTTTGACCTTGAATTGGATTGAATGGATTTGCGGCTGAACACCACAGGCAGGATAGAGGTGTTGGAAAGCAGTGAAAAATTCACCAACACGCTGTTGTGTTTGGTTTCATGCAAAATAATGCCAGCCTTGTCCTCTAAATGCCTGATTTTTTGAGGTACTTTACTGCATGAAGCAAAGATCTTTCTCTTCTTGCAGTAAAGCAATCCTGTTTGTTGATTTGCAATACTGACCACAATGTCTTAGTACAGACAAAGGTATTAAAGGGATTGTTATCACAGGAAATAGAGTATCGCAGTTATCTAATAGTTGGCAAACTGCATCTCATTAGTGCATCTTGTATGTTCGAGAGATTTCCTTTCAGATGTGACTTCAGTCTCCAGTCCATCATGCGAGTTCCTTTCGCGCCTCTCATCGTCTTGTCAGTCTCTTCATCTTTTCCTTTTTATCTTCATTTTTTCCATCTGCTCTCCTCTTCCCTGCCCTTTATCAACATCTCCTTGTCCAACACGTCTCATGTTTTCTCCATCCAACGCCCACCTCTCTGCCATGCAGACTTGTGGAAGCTTGCCTGGAATGTACTGTATCCAGCGATTATTTCTCTCCGTCTACCTCCCTCTCCTTCCCTTACCTCTGTGCATACAGGTGGTGCTCTACTAAACAGGTTAGTGGTTAGCTGGGGAATAACATCCCAGAGGCGAGGCCACTCAGGGACTGCCTACACACAGACATTTAGCCAGAGAGAACCTTTTTTCTACTACCTTCACTCATGAATCCGTCCTGTTGCCGTCTGCTGCTGTACGCTTGGCTCATGACCTCACACACACACCCACCCACACACTTGTTGGCGTGATTTGAGGTGATTTTTTCACATCAAAATCACATGGAATGCAAATGCTTTTCCTGTTTGTATGTGTGTGCATATAGAAATACAGTTTCTGCTCATATTAATGTAAATGTTGTTCAGCCACAACACTAACTGAGTACAGAGGACCATTGTTTAGAATGCTTTGTCCACTGAATGAGATTTAAGTTAGTTTTCTGCATTCCTCTCCTGCTCCACTGATCACAAACAAGTCCCAATAGATACAATAGCCTTGGCCTGTCCTGCATTATATTTGGGAGCAGTCACAGTCCAAACAACCCTATGAGGTATGATAATATCACCACCCAGACTGGAGGAATGAGGAAATCCCCCTGAGTGTTTAGTCTCCCAGCTTTGCCTTGGCTTTGTAGTTAACCTTTAACCAGCCATTCTCCAAAACAGCAAGGCATGCAAGTCTGTTTACTCTAGATAAGAGCAAGCAACTCTAATCCGTTGCATCGGGGGGGAACAAGTACATTAAACCCCCTCCAGTTTCACCTTCCAAATGATGCTTAAATTGTTTGGGAGCTGGAGAACCGGTCCACCTATAATGGGGTGCAAGGACCTTTCCGCTGTACAGTTCACAATGAATGCCATTGTTGAGGTAGGCAATTGCTCCCAGCTCCCGTAGAGTCCCACTTGAGTCTCTTTACATAATGGCATTTATGTAATTTCTGCAGACTCCTGAACTGATTGAGTTATAATAGTCTTCTGTCACTCAGAAAGCATTTTAACTAAACTAGTCCATTTCGAAGTGGACCTGTTTCCATGCAATTCTTTCCTAAGAAATGAGTGGCATTTCTGGGACCTTGTCTTTTTTTGGAACTCCAGCATCAGTGTGAATTGAAGTGTCTCTTGACAGCATGTCTCAGTTGTGACATCAGTCTACCCTCACTGGGTCGCCAGCTATGTGAAAACAACCATACGATACATCTGGCAGCCGGTCTGCTTCCTAAACCTGGCTGGCCCCATTTTCTTCTTCTTCTTTCTCTCTTTTCCTTTTTTTTGTGCCTTCCTCTCTTATTTTTCTGTTTTTTTCCCGCTTTTCCTTGAGTCCCTCTCTCAAGCCAAGGACCCAGTATTTTCCCACAGTGTATGCTGCTGAAGGCTGAGCCATTGTTTCCTGCTACAGGGGGAAAAAAGAGGGGGCGGGCTGGCTTCCTGGCTGCCAATTCAGGGTCCATGTCACTGTGAGGAAAAGCAGGGCAGACAGATCTGATGATGACAGAGAAACTGCGTATCCGAGGGACTGATTTTAGATAGAAAAATATAGATGTCTTTCTCAGAGCGTAAAGAACTTTACAGTAGCTGTCATTTCCATCCCTCCTTTACACTTTTTTGGTTTAATTTATTGTTTCTCCTCTATTAAGAGCTGAGATGGAGGGAGTCAGCACAGTCACATTTAAGTTATTATTACGGAAATACTACAGCTAAACTACAAGATGTATATAAATATATAATCACGAAGGAACAATACAGTGATGTCAAAGGAGATCAAACAACAAAACACCATATGGTACAACTATTAAGCAGAAAATGCCAGATAAATACCGTATGTGTTTTACTTTGAAGCACATCCAAATCTTTACATGGTAGTATTTGTGCATTCCTTGATCTCAATATCACGTTACACTGTAGTATGGGCAGGCTTGTCCTAAATAACAGCGCTGTCTTTTTAAATGGGATGTGGAGAGGGGTGTGTTAGTAGCAACAGACATCCTTAGGGAGCGGTGTGGTGTAACTCAGAGGGCAGAGGCTCCAGCCACGTTCCCAGAGACTCAAAAATAGTCAGGAAAACGTCGAAACCAGCTGTGAGGAATGCAACCCAAAGTGAAGTCGTGCATTTTGGATATCCAGCTCGGAGAGACTCTCCTGGACCATGTTTCACATATTCAGTAGATCGTAAGTGTCATTTTGTTTTTAAAGCTTCAGACATGGGAGTGCTTGTTGCTGCGGATAGTTCCAGCACAGCTGCACGCTGTGGTTTAAGGAAACCTCTGTTTCTGCATCCACCCAAGGTTCACTCAGGACTGTAGGCTGTGGCTGCATCTGTCTTGTGTTTGTACCATAAATGTCATGACGTACTTTCTGTATGAATTTTGAATGTATAGAAATGTCTGGATGGTAATTAGAAAATGAGGAAAAGTGCAGCTGAATAGATGGAGAAGAAGGTGCTGGGAGGAAAAAAATGGAGACACGTTTTGACTTGAAGATAAAAACTATTCAGTGCCAGAGGCAAATCCTGGCTTTAGAGTGCAAATAAGACCTCACTATTGACAGCACACAGAACAATTTAGAGCCAATTATGTGCAAAAAGCTACTTGATCTTGAACTCCGGTGTTAATAAAAATGCAACTATTAGAGCTGGAACAAAGTGGGAAAAGTGGTGTTTACAGGGATCACAGGCTACATATTGTTTTTGCCATCTGAGTTTTGCCGTGTTGCGTGGGAAGAAAAGTCTGTGCCCTCTTTTTCTCCTCGTGAACTTGAGTGCTCGCCTGTTTCTTTGTCCAATGCCACAGGGGTGTTTGAATATTCAGGTCAAGAAGTGAAAAACACACTTCCTCATCTCCTCTACTCCTTTGCACATGTTATCAGTTCCCCAAGCACTTAACAGTTATGCAAGAGTTCAAGGGAAAACCTTTCTTGCTTCTAACTAATTTATGTTTTTCTTCTTTTTTTCGCTTAAAGATAGAATGACAGTTACTCACTTGTGTTTGGTGTCTCTGCACGTACAGTACATAAATACAGTGAGATCATGTAAGTACACAAACAGATGCACACACCATTTCCATGACCTTGGCGTGCTTTAAGTCTTCTCAGCGTCATGGTCACGGCTGAGTCATGCCCGCTGAAATGTGGCTGTCTTGCCCCTAAGAGTCTATTATTGTTGGTCTGGAGGTTTGTGGTTAAAGCATATTTCCACAGTTGATGGGATGAAATAACAAATCAATAATGGCTAGTGAGGACAAAAAAGGGAACAACAAAACAACAAAAAGGAAGTGCTAAAGTAAAGTGGAAAATGTGTTTGTCTGTCTATGCTTTGAGAGTGAGGTTAGTAATACTACAGTATAATTAATAACAACATTCTATATATTCACACAAGATACTGAACTGATTCATCTCTTTTCTGTTGCTCTTCTACTGTAAAATCAGATTGTAATGTTGAAGGACAGTTTCTCAAACCACCAACACCTTGCAGCCTTTGGGGATTAAACTGAATTGCTGGATGGCCTGGGGCCAGATGATAAGTTAGTTAATTAGACTGACATCGGCCCAATTAGTCCAGCGTTTTCACGATCCCCTGTCTTGCTATCTGATGAGTATATTATCTTAATCTTCTTTTTCTTTTTCTTTTTTTTTTTAAACCGCTGCCTCATTCCTCCCTCTGCTGTGATATTTCGGTGCAGAATTAATCAGTGCCGAGTAGAAATCCTGGTCACGGGTGCTTTGATTTGAAGTGAAAAGTATAAAAAGAATTTTGGTGGGACACTGTCCTTGGATTTAAAAAATAAGAATCAACCCCAACCTGTCAGGGTTATTTGTTGGCAGTTTTTAAAAGAAATGAATTCCCTCACTTTTAAAAAGAAGAGATTATTTACAGTATGTATAAACAGGTACTCAACAAGGACAAGCTGTCTTCTTGCAAGTACGTCAACAAATCAGATACCTGATAATTTGCCTTTCAGATTAGATGAAGGCATGATGTACTGTATTCCAGGTTAGAGTTTAAGAAATGATCCATTGGTTGTTAATTAAAGTTTCAGCAATTAATCGGTTCATTGATGAGTTGTCAACTATTATTTCATTATTGACAGTATTTTTATTTCTAAGAAAAAAGGTCAAAATTCTCTAATTCCACCTTAAAGCTAAATAGTTTCAGCTTCTTCTATGACAGTAAACTGACTATTTTTGAACATCATCTTGGGTTTTGGGAAACAAGTAAATAAGCAATTAATTTAAAAAAAGTAATTGACAGTGAAAACAAAGATTTTGTAATTAAGTTGCAGCCTTATTTTGTGTACAAGTTATTTAATAGATGCATTCATAATCAACTAGTCACATTTTCATCATTTTTGGTTGAAAGCCATTCTTCTCTAGCCTAGCTGCGCTAGACCCAGCTCTTAAGGCACAAGGGTCTAGGAACACTAGACAGGGAGGGAGGCGGGCTAAAAGGTTGTCTTTCAAATCACTCTGCAGCAATTGGGTAGGTATACAACCAATCAGCGCAACGAATAGGCTGACGTAGTTCCTAGAGCGCCGGCGGATTGTGGCTAAGTCCCATTAGCTTCCCAACCAGCGGAGCCAACTGGTATATTAAGGATTTGCCATATCCCGTTGGCATAAGTCCAAATACGTCTTTCTTCTCAATGAAACACTTCAGTGCCGTCCTTTGTTTATCTTTCAAGTTGAATTTTAGCTTCAAATCTTTAAGGGCTGTGGCCAAAGCCGAGTCGAAAGATAACTGTTTATTGTGCGCCGGTTGTTTCTGTCAGAATCGTCACGCCTCTGTCGTCACTTAGTTACGCCCGCCTTCTGACTCTACACTTCATGGTGATTCGTCCGGCCAGTTTTAGGAGCATCCAACCTCGAGCCTTATGGAGGGTAACTAGACCCACCCTGGCAGAGAATTAAATTCGTTGCCGTGGGTTGTCTAGCACGGCTAGGCTAATTCTTCTCCTCTGTAGCATCCAAGTCCATTTAATGGCACTAATGCAAATAAATAAATAACTAGAGTAAATCTAAAAAAATCTGTTATTTTATTATACACAATAGAATATTACAAATAAACTTTATTTCTATAGCACCTTTCAAAGCTGGAGTGATAAGGTGCTCTAGGTGCTCTAGATAAGAGAATAGAGTATGTATATATATGTCTATGTAGATAGATAGATAGATAGATAGTTCTAGTTGTAGGGCTATACGGTGGCTCTGTAGTCTATAATCTGTAGTTAAATTTAAACAAAGTTGTTTTTAATGCTGATCCCACTGGTCCAGTGAAACCACTTAAAATAAGTTGATCCTAAAATTACTGCATAAACCACAAACTGCCTACCTTCAAATCTTGAATATTGAATTTTAGTACTGAAATCAGATGGGACCGTATATAAACAGCTATAATGACACGAGTGCTTATACTGTATCTTTACTTGTCTAGCGTCGCATTTCACTACAATAAATTATTGATCTGTCTTATGTAAGGCATCACTGTAACTCATTTTTGATACCTTCCTCAATCAGTCACTTACTCTCTTCTCTCCCTCCCATTCCTGGCAGTGTCTCTGTGTGCATGTGTGTTTTTAGCGCTTGGGGGATACCACGCGTGTGAATGTGTGTGGGTGAGCCAGGGACAGGAAGTCTGAATGAGTATCCCAGCTGGCTGTATGACAAAAACTAATAGTGTGTACTCTAGCACAGTCATATTGATCATGATCAGTCCATCATGGTGTTGCTCTTTTTCAAACCTTCAAATCACATGGAGTGAAGTGTTTAAATCAATAGAGCAATCATAATGCATCGGTGATCATTAGTGTGGCATTTGCTCTCTGACCTTTTGACCTTAGCTACAATTTCAATAGTAATGTATTAGAGTGACCTTTGACCTCATTATAAATTCTTTGTCGATGCAATTTTCTGCCCTGAGTGTATCACCTCACCCCAATTTAATTAACGTGAATGGAGCTATGGACACACACCCACACACATTCCATTCAGTCTTACGGAGTCCACTGTGCTGTGGAAGCTGCACAATACACTCTGTCCGATTGACTCTTGGCTCTCAAACCTCACTTAGGGGGAGAAATAATATGAGTAAGAAGCATTTACCACATGTCTTGCATAGCTCAGCACACATTAATACACTGATGGGATCAACACAAATGTTTAAAAAGAATAAAGGAGTCCTTACAGATCATCGCAGGTAATTGGCATGGTGTGTTTTGCAGCTGCTGGTTTCATCTTCCATGTCCATTTGCCGTATTCGCAGCCAGCTGTTCTGTTCTCTTTCACTCAGCACACGACCTCAGAGCCAAACCCCAGTCAATCCGCACCGGAGCAGCTCTCCAGCGCTCTGTATTGGTCTCCTACAGCGAGTGTCCTAGCAGATGTTGCACTGAATTACCTCCCAGCCTAGCAGGGGAGGCTACGCTCTCACTGTAATCAAGCTGTGCACATGTGTGTGTGCGTTACCAGACGGCCTGGCTCAGTGGCTACGTTACCTCTCCCAACAGTCCAACCACCTGATCTCAGTTCCCAGCCAACCTTTCTCACAATGTCTGCCAGTACTCTGAGTCAGGCATCCCAATACGCTCCTAAAAAGGAGCCTGGAGGAGCTGATCATTCAGGAGATACTAAACGCTAAAGCTGCCTCCCTCCTTTCCTGTGTGTGTGTTTGTCTCTTTTGAGTGCGCGTGTTTGTATGTGTCTCATTCTTGCCTTTAAAAGCTTCCTTCCTCCCTGTAAATGAAAGGCCTTCTCTGTGCAGAGCTATTCCTTCTATACTTTTAGCTAATGTGTGCTTCCATCTATAGTTCTAACTGGTTCCTTAGTTTCTTCTCAAAAGTGGTCACACCATAGCGATGCAGTGCTTTATTCCCTCTTGTTTGGCACAGTAATGCCTGGAGCAGTGTCTCTTTTTTTCCTCCTCTTTCCAGTGTAATCTCTCCTTTGTCTTGTATGCATTAGACCACTGGTGTGGAAGCCTTAAGTGCCGAAGCCGCCAACAGGTGCTGCAAAGCACTAATGCACTGCATGTGGACCAGCATGTATGTTATCCATCTGTTCAAACTTATATGTGCGCTTTTTTCCCTTTGGCTGTCATTGTTACTGCTTTCATAGCCAATCAGGACTCACCGAGGTCACGGACGGATGAGCATAAAGGAGCTTTTGATTGAGTGTCAGCCTAAATATGATGTGTAGAAATGTCCCTACAATTATATCCAACCCGCGAGATCATTTTACATTGATTTATTATTATTGTTATTAATGGCCTGACGATATGAAGCGCTGATAACACACAAACTACAGATCCCATAATGCAGCACAACAGCTGCCTTGCCGAATGATAGGTTACCTGGGAACATTTCCGCGCCATTTAAGTCAAGCGTCTGTTATTGTCTTCAACGTCAAAGCTAGATATTAACAATGGCGAAAAGAAAAGTTGATTGGGTTTTGTCATTTGCAGTGTGATGTAGAACTGAAGGACAGATTTGCCTCTGTGGGCTTGGAAACATTTGATCAGCATCTCCTTCCAGGCTACCCTAAATTAACAGCACTGGCTGAAAAACGTTGTGCACGTTGGGAGGACGTATCTTTGTGAGCAAGTTTTCTCAGTAATGAACATTAATAAAACAAAACGGCGCACAAAGCTCACACATAACTGACATGCTGAAGTTGGCTGCTGCTCAGAACATGATGCCCTGATACTGATACACTTGTGCAGGCTAAAGATAGCAAGTTTCAGGAGCAAATACGAAGCCAGAATAAATCCTGTAAAATGCTGCTTTAAACATTGTTGCCCTAGGAAAAAAAACAGTTGCTAAATGAAAACTTGCTGCAGTAATACTGTGAAATTCAGTGTTGGTCATCAGATTCACTACAAAAGTGTTTGGTTGAGTGGAATATTATTTCTAATGCATCCATGTTATGTATATAGTTTTTATTTATATTTTACATATACATTTTATACATAAACAAGGCAGGTGACAACCTTACTTTCTTAACTGTCTGTTTAAAATAGCTGCTAGTTTAGATTTAAAGGTGTGCAGAGTTAATTTAGGTGTTCACAATAACTTTCCAGATGTGGAAAACGGACTTCAAAAATTTCTATATCTTGATAAGTTTGATTTTTTATTTATTCCAGGACTATGTTTTTAAGTTACACATACCTGTGACTAAATATGTTGTGCCATTGCACAATCACTGTGATCAGTTGTAATGCACAATGCACACAAATAAATGTTAAACTGAGTCATAGTGTTGTTGAAATTACACTTACTTTAATCTCTGCTTGTTTCTAGTATAATTTTTAAAAGGATAGTTCATTACTTATAAAGATTTTTCTCATATACTTGGTCTCCTTTGCACTAAAACGTCAGAAAAACTTAGACTTATTGTTACTTCTCAGTAATTATGCTATAAGTTTACTGGTCCGGCCCCTTTGAGATCAAATTAGGCCGTATGCGGCCCCTGGACCAAAATGAGTTTGACACCTCTGCTTTAAGGGTTACTGGCCAAAAGCAGCGATAGGTAGACTGTCACATTTGCTACTGCATCTCCAGCTCATTTCAGCCGTGACCTCGACCTCCGTCTTCATCTCAGGAGATCAGTCTTCTCTGCAGCGTGTCTGACTTCAACTTGAAATGAGGTTGGGCCGCTGTTCTGTTGACCGGATCTTCCGACTGGCCTGATTGTGTTTGTCTCCGAGGCCTGTAGCCACATGTCAGTGGTCGGCTCACACATCCACCGTTCTGCACCAGCAGTATCTGACAGGATCCCTTTGTCTGTTCCCCTTGCCTCTTGGGCTACTCTTCTTTCGACTCTGCTGTGGGTCAGACGTTTGTTTAGCCGTCTGTATTCTCCTGCTACCCATCATCCAACTCCAGTTTGTATGACAGATGGCAGACTGAAGCACAAAAACATACATTTTCATGCGTTTCCCTCAAACACGAATGGCATTCTTTTGCTGAATGAACAAGAGACATGAATCGCTCCAAAACACAACATCTGACTGCCTTAGATTTTAACTTCCTCTTTGAGCTAGCATGGCCTCATTATTCACACTGAGCCCTGAGAAAGACAAACCACATCTGCTTGGATCAAATGAGCGATCAGACCGTGACAGGGTACTCGGCAGTCAGTGTGACAGACACTTAGTTGTTTCATCACGGCCTGTGGGTCCTTTCCACTGAGTCAGCGCCAAAGCAGTGGAATAATGACACTTGATTGTGTGAGGCTCGATGCATGAATAATGGCGCATTTGTCCGCTTGCCTGTCGCTACAGTGCATGTGTTTCATAATCAACCTGGAACAATTGCTGTGTCTGTGTGATATAGTACGTATTTTTCTGTGAACTGTGATGCTTTCCTCTTTGATGTTGGAGTCGGGGCCCAGGTGCTTGCAGAGTGCTGGTGGTTCTGGCTGGCTGGAGCTTTTAGTTTTGAGCACCATCTATAAGCCACGGCCAGCTGTTAAGAGAATGCCACAGGCAAAAAATATATGAAAACTTAGCACGCTGTTTACAAAGAACCTGTTTTTTAGTTGTCCACTCTTTAAGACTCACAAGATAATGTATCGACCTCTACAGAGCTCCTGTCCAGAGAGCATGGAGCCGCTGAATGCTGTTGAATTTCTTTGCTCTGGCTAAGGACATAACTGTGATTCCAGATGGTTGCTGAAAATTAAAACACCCCAGAAAGAGAACATGATTATTGCCTCCTTTTATGTAGCAACATGTATGAATAGACATAATAACTGACTACATACTGCCAGACGAATAATACTGTGGAACTCCAATTTATCCTCTGAACCCCAAGTAGTTTCTATGTGTGTTTGCTCCTGTCACAAAATAGTGCTATTTTGCCAACATGTTTAGTTTGTTTCCATACTTGTCTCTTATACACACGTGGACAAAATTGTTGGTACCCCCAGTTAAAGAAGGAAAACCCACAATCTCACTGAAATCACTTGAAACTCACAAAAGTAACAATAAATAAAAATTTATTGAAAATTAATAATCTAAATCAGCCATCACTTTGAATTGTTGATTAACATAATTATTTTAAAAACAAACTAATGAAATAGGGCTGGACAAAAATGATGTACCCATAACTTAATATTTTGTTGCACAACCTTTTGAGGCAATCACTGCAATTAAACGATTTCTGTATTTGTCAATGAGCGTTCTGCAGCTGTCAACAGGTATTTTGGCCCACTCCTCATGAGCAAACAGCTCCAGTTTGTCATCAGGTTTGATAGGTGTCTTCTCCAAATGGCATGTTTCAGCTCCTTCCACATATGTTCAATGGGATTCAGATCTGGGCTCATAGAAGGCCACTTTAGAATAGTCCAACGCTTTTTCTCTCAGCCATTCTTGGGTGTTTTTGGCTGTGTGTTTTGGATTGGTTGTCCTGTTGGAAGACCCATGACCTGCGACTGAGACCAAGCTTTCTGACACCAGGCAGCACATTTCTCTTCAGAATGCCTTGATAGTCTTCAGATTTCATCGTACCTTGCACATTCAAGACACCCTGTGCCAGATGCAGCAAAGGCAGCCCCAAAAAACATTACTGAGCCTCCTCCATGTTTCACCGTAGGGACAGTGTTCTTTTCTTCGTATGCTTGGTTTTTTGAGTCTATGAACATAGAGTTGATGTGCCTTACCAAAAAGCTCCAGTTTGGTCTCATCTGTCCAAAGGACATTCTCCCAGAAGCTTTGTGGCTTGTCAACATGCATTTTTGCAAATTCCAGTCTGGCTTTTTATGAGTTTTTTTCAGCAGTGGTGTCCTCCTTTGGTCGTCTCCCATGAAGTCCACTTTGGCTCAAACAACGACGAATGGTGCGATCTGGACACTGATGTACCTTGGCCTTGGAGTTCACCTTTAATTTCTTTGGAAGTTGCTCTGGGCTCTTTGGATACAATTCGTCTCTTTCAATTGTCATCAATTTTCTCTTGCGGCCACGTCCAGGGAGGTTTGGCTACTGTCCCGTGGGTCTTGAACTTCTGAATAATATGAGCCACTGTTGTCACAGGAACTTCAAGCTGTTAGAGATGGTCTTATAGCCCTTTACTTTAAGATGTTTGTCTATCATTTTTTTTCGTGATGTCCTGGGACAATTCTCTCCTTCGCTTTCTGTTGTCCATGTTCAGTGTGGTACACACCTTTTCACCAAACAGCAGGGTGACTACTTGTCTCCCTTTAAATAGGCAGACTGACTGATTATGAGTTTGGAAACACCTGTGATGTCAATTAAATGACACACCTGAGTTAATCATGTCACTCTGGTCAAATAGTTTTCAATCTTTTATAGAGGTACCATCATTTTTGTCCAGGCCTGTTTCATTAATTGTTTTTTTAAATAGTTATGTTAATCAACAATTCAAAAGTGATCGCTGTTTTTGATTATTTAATTTCAATAAATTTTTATTATTGTTACTTTTGTGAGTTTCAAGTGATTTCAGTGAGAATTGTGGGTTTTTCCTTCTTTAACATGAGGGGTACCAACAATTTGTCCACTGTGTATGTTCTGTGTAAACACAGACTGTCCTGAGCCCCTGAATTTTTGTCAAATACCATTAGGTGGAAGAGAAAAGTCATTCGTGGTCAGCTACACCTAAGAGCACAAATTCTTATTGTTTTTTTTCCAGAATTGCTCAGGACAAATCATTCGTCTTCAGATAATCATTTAACAAGAGATGTAGAAGAAAGCGATTTGATGAAATATCACAGTTTAAGCTTAAAATTGTGTCATTTTAAAAGTTCAAGGACCATCTGAAACCTCATAACCTGATGATTGTCTTTGTTTTTGCAGTTTCTACCTTTGATAATGGTGTCATTTTGGCAATTTTTTTAAAAAAACAACATGTCTGTTAAATCCGCCAGCAGGTTTTGATGTCCGAAGTTTAACCCCACACATACAACAACGACAATGGAAAAGGCACTATACATCACGCCTAACAGTTAGAATCTGACTGTTTTGACATCATCTTGGTTGGGGAAACAAGTAATAAACAGTTAATTAAACAATAATGACAGATTAATTACAGTGGAAAGCCAACATTTTGTTGCAGCCTTATTGTGAGTACAAGTTATTTAACACATGCATTCACAATCAATTAGTCACATATTCATCATTTCTGGTTGAAAGCCATTCTTCTCCCTATCAACATAGAAACTGAAAACAACCGAAACGGAACAGTACTAACCAGAAAAATTGCTATTACAGAAATTCATAGTCTGAAACAATTTCAGATGAGAACAGCTGCCCCCCATTTTAGGAGCAAATGTGTTACTGTGGGATTTCTTTCAGTGTCCTTTGTACGTCGGATCAAACAGGCAATGGGCTTCGTGTAAACTTTGTCCTTGAAGAGAACCTGTGCTGCTCTGACACATCCATCTTGACTAGTCACAGTCTTAATGACTCTGCCAGTCGGCCACTGAGCCCCGGCAGCTGTGGATCGACAATCGTGACAATAGAATCCTTTTCCCTGTTCACCATCAGCCACTGAAAACTGAGCCGGTAGTTTCTGGAAATATATTTGCAGAACTGATTCTGAAGGTTCTGACTGTAGTTGTTACCAAACTGTCGTATATGTTTTCACATCTACATTTTGCCATGTATGTCACTTACATTGTGTGTCTGTATATTTTATTTTGGATTACTTTATATTTTATATCTTTTTGTTTTTTTTCTGAATACCTGATGTTTGCATGAAAGATGCAGTGATAACAGGCACAAACTGAAACTAATGAATCATGCCTTACCAGCATCTGCATTTGCTCTCTCTGTGCTAATTTATTCATTTTCCTCCTAATTTGCCATTACATAATATATATTTAGCTGACACTATTGTCTAAAGCAACTTGGAAAAAGTCAAGAGCCCGATGTTGACTAAAATTGCGCCTGCACTAATTTGTCATCCTGTATGTCTCTGTCTGGCCCGGCTTGTTGATATGCGTGCCTGCTGGCACACAGGTCTCGTGTGTTTGTTTGGTAGAGAGCATTATTAACAAGTAATTGCTGTGCCAGTCTGCAAGTGGAAAGCGTATTGATTTTTGTAAACGCTGGACTAACGGCACAGCAAAATGCTCTGTAAACACTGACCAGTGTGGTATCCACAGTAAACAAGAAGGCTTAACATCAGGCCTCTTAATTCTCAGCTGGAGGCCCCTCCTGAGAAAGTTTGTTGTTTTTAGGTTGTGTCAGCAGACTGAACTTTGGTCATTCGATTGATTTTGCTTGTTGGTTTTTGCATGTGTGGAAGGATATAACAAGGAGGGTATTATATCCTGTGTGAAAACGAACACCTCATCACATGCGCTGTAACGTGCTGCCGTGCATATGATTGTAGTGAAACAAAGTGTGCTCTGCTGGCAGCTCTGTAAGGGTGTAGACTTTGAAAGTGCTGCTACATTAATTCGGCCTATCTTCAGCTATCGGTACAAACACAGTCCCTTGTGATGCAGTGAGCTCGCCAGCAAGTCAGTGTGTTAGAAGTCTAAGTGCACTGACGCCTGTATGGGCCTGATGTTTCAGACTATATCAGATCCCAGACAGGCTATCAGATGAACTCTCCTTACAGGATGCAGAGACAAAGCGCTCTGGGTGCAGCCCCGACACACTCAGGGGGCATTACTCTGCTTCAGTCTCCATTGTACTTACTCCTAACTGAGTTTCTATTGAACCTCAGCAGAGCTCAGTCCATCTAGTTCCCACATGATGCTGATAGGATTTGACCTGATGCAACAGCATAGATTCCTAAAAAGTTAATGTGTCTGCATCACTAACTTGGATAATGAAAGTCTGAATGTTAAATGTACTGAATGAATTGTGGCTTTTTATAACTGTGCTGGATATTTTCAACAGGCATCCGTTCTCTTTTTGGACTGCTTTAAAAGTACAGAACAAGGTCAAATGGCTGTTATTGATATGTTTTGCTCCACTCGTTTTAATATCTTAATTTGATTTATCTCCTGGAAAGACTGAAACAGGGTTCTGCGCTTGGCTGAGGTGGACAAGTTGGCAGACAGAAACTGTTTTTTTTTTTTCAAATACATCTCAGTACCTGCTTTTGCTTTTACCACTGTGGAAAAATCATTAGCTTTATGCTGCTACTTGCTGCTGCATGCCTCCACCTTGATAAAAGGAAAAAAAATTAAAGAATAAAAGGTGTGTTCATCACTGAAATGTTCTCAATTGGAATCCAAATACAGGAGTTTGGTTTATGTCACCTTCCTCTGTACCACTTTAACACTGATGTAGATCAGAAGAAGCATTCATTAAAAAACTTCAGTGCCAGCAATGAGATGCCATACTGTGCCAGAGGTTAAATTGCTTGATTAATTATTTGATCCTGCATGTTCTCTTGAATGTTGTAGCAAGTTCCAAAATTCATGTAAAACACCTATACTCTCCCAGGCCTTCCAACTATTTATGTATCTAAACAAATGTATTGTAGGTACAGTGTGAACTCTTTGCAATATCCCCTGTAATTCTAACAGTCTGTTATTCATAGCTTGACCTTTTCAGTAAGGTTTTATATAGTCAAGCTCACAGTCAGGTAGCTTCTGAGCTGCCTTGTGTATCACCTTCACAGAATCTGAACTATTTAGATGGCCCGAATGAAGCCCTGATGAAGAATAGATTGAGCCAAGAGAGGAGAAGGGAGATAAACACGGTGAGAGCGAAAAACAGAACAGTGAAAGAAGCAGTGAGCGGGGTGGAAAGATTTGCACCAGACAGTCTGAAAGGATCCACCTAACATAAACTGTGCCCCCAACCTCAGGTAAACACCGAACGAGATAAACACAGTGTAGGCGAGGAACGGAGGTAAAGAGAGTGGTGGAGGATTGTCAAGGACAAAGAAGGACGATTTGCTGAGAGTGGATGACGTTTGGGGGGGAAGGGAACCGAAGTGAGGAGATGAAGACAGCAGGCCCTGCTTGTAATGCCGGTTGTCATTTGCAGAGGCTGGCATGAACAGCGTGTCAGACTGGGTGATACCGAAGTTCTGAACAGGATTCACATGTCAGACAGTCTTTCATTGTCACTCTTAAAAAGAGGGCTACAATGGGCTGTAAATTACACGTTGCAGTACAGTTTAGTACAATGCCGTACAGATGACAGGCAGGATTATTATTCATCAATTCATACTTTCACAGTCTCCCACCATTTTCACCGACACTAATGTTCTTATAATATGATACGCCGGGAGAAAAAGAAAGTAATAATGTAAGAATAGGACACTTTCTTCTCTCTACGGCTTTTTCAGAACATTCTGGCTGCTTGTTCAAGATCGTTTTTACAGGAAGAAGACATGCATGTTCTTTGCTAGTTCTGCCTAAGTATTTGTGAGTGCTCCTTGTTAATTAAAATGATTGGAGCTGTATATAGCTGGAACAGATTGTGTCCCTTCAGTCAGTCTCAGTACTGTGCACTATGGTACAGATGTAGAGTTCCCATCCCTTTCCTGTTTCTAAAAGCACATCCCCACCAAACAAACGCTGTTTCCCCTCCTTTTCCACTGATTGACTCGCTCTCTGTTCTGCCCAGTACCAAGTCAGCCAATCACTTACAGCAGAGGTAGGTGCAAACACACTTCTCTGCAGCTGTGCTTTGGAGCTCCTAAAGCTGGATTTTCATATTCAGACCTCTCCTTGAGCGTTCATTCTCTACACGTTTGTTTCTGTGTTCGCTTCTCGTATTTCGAGGCCAGTATTGACTTCTGTGGTTGTGTGTTTGTGTGTGAGGGAGAGGGAGATGAAGGAATAAAGAAGCGAGTCCAGGTCATTATCCACTTCACATTGGATAGTGGATTTTGACAACAAAGCTGGCTGGCTGTACAAAAGGGCTGCATGTGTTGCTAATCTGTCATTACGGCGGCTGCATTTTTCCTGGAATGCTCTTCCTCCAGTCCACAGAGAAGATGTACACTATGCACACTCGCACACAGGCTCGCACACATACGTGGGATTAGTGCATAAGCTGTCCATAGAGGGCACTATTAAAAGAATGTTCTCACTCATTACACTAGCAATTTGACCCCTTGTCTTCATCTGCCTGCCAGTGTTGAAGTATCAAAGGCTAATTTTATGTTTTTGTCCCTCGCCTGTTGCTGTTTACGCGACATATTAGTTTGTCATCCTCCTATCAGAGGCCTGCACAGTGTTCAGTGGTTAGCACTGTTGCCATTGCAGCTAGAAGATCCGCTGGTTTCTCGTCTCTGGGATCTTTCTGCATGGAGTTTGCATGCTCTCCCTGTGCATGTGTGGGTTTTTCCTGGGTCTTCCAGCTTCCTCCCATAGTTCAAAAAACATGCTGAGGTTAAATGACGATTCCAAATTGTAAGTGTGAATGTGAGTGTGCCTGTGATAGACTGGTGACCTGTGAACCCCGCCTAAGTCAGCCGGGTAGGCTCCATCCCCCTCCATGACCCTAATGAGGATTAAGCATATAGATAATGAATGGATTGATGGATGGATGGATGAATCACTGTGAGGCTGACATGAGCTAAGGCTGTTGCCTACTGGAAACACATGAGCACTCACAGCGGCTGTTTGTGACATGCAATAAAGCATGTCAACGTAAATGTAAATACTTTAATGTAATTGGTTGCTGTTTAGCATTAAAAAAGCCAAACCTTAAGCTTAATATTTAGATAAGTAATATGGACCTATATATGCACAGTGTGGAGACACATTTGCTCATTCCTACTGACAGTCACTCACTCTAACTCCTCTGAAAACACAGAAAGTAGGGCGACATCAAACACAGAAAACAGCGGAAAGCTCTTTACTTTGTCTCCTAATCTTCTTTGGCTAAAAAATGGCCAGCAGTCAGGCCTCTGGGCTGTCTTTGTCAGATTATTGAGCACTTTTTGAAGTGCAGTCTGAGTTCCTGTCATATTGCAGTGAAGAACAATAGTCTTTGTGTTGTTTATGTTAACCCTCTGAAACCCAAATCCTGTCAGTTATCCTTGAAAAATAAACAGCAAAATGTTGTTCATCAGCACAAGAAACTGTAGAAACAGATCGAATTGTCAGATTTTCAGCTTTCCTTGAATTGCTCGTCTGCTGTTGTTTACCAAATCTAGATTTACAATTGTGATGTTTCCTTAAAATCTCCAAAAATCAAGTGTTTGCTTGTGTGAAAAACAAACAGTTCTGTGCTCTTCAGTGTAACAGAAGCCATTAGTGACTATGGAAACAAATTGAAAATTTAAAGGGTAAAATATTGAAAGCTTGTGGAGCCACTTTTTTTTTCTGGTGCTAGTAACACTTGTAGGCACTTGGAAAAATGTTGCAGATGTAGATGCTAGTTTTATTATTAGTAGTAATATTATAATTGTTGAATAGATAAACAAAATAATGCAACTTTGATTTTACTTATATTTGTGATTTATGGCACTATAACGGTGTCATTCTGCACAGAAGGCATTTCCGAATTCTTGCTACTTCTAGCCATGGTTTAGCCCACATACAGGATTTTATACTGCAGTGAAAAATGAGCTCAAAGTGAGGAAAATGCGACAGGAGCAAAAAAACTCCCAGAAACCACTCGGGGTTCAGAGGGTTAAACAAAGTTCTGCAAGTGGTATATCACTCCGATGCATTATCACGTCATTAAAATTCTCCAAGTCTGACCATTAATGATAATCAGTGATATGAATTGTGGTTCCGTTGCATCAGCTGGCAGCACAGCTTGACTCAGTCTTTCAAGCATTTCCATTCATACCGTGGTGCTTCAAGTTGCAAATGAGAAGACGCAACGCATCCGTTTGCAAGTGAGCTCAGAAGTGGCTGAGTGAAAATGTGTTGATATACAGTAGTGAGGACGCTCGTCGGGCTGAGAAGTCGCTGACTTTGAGGCAAGTGGAGCATCCTCTCCTCGTCATCCTCACACACACTCCCTTCACACTCGCCATGAACGCTCGCTGATACGTGCGGTGCATATGCTCGCTCTCTCTCACTCACTTCCTCTACTCAGACTCTGCAAGATGACTCAGTCCTTATCTTCTTCTTGCTCTCCTCTCTCCTTCTCCACTCTTAGATCTCATCTGATGCCAAGGCTGAAGGAGTCTCGCTCCCATGAGTCACTGCTCAGCCCCAGTAGCGCTGTGGAAGCCCTGGACCTAA
Organism: Acanthochromis polyacanthus; assembly: GCF_021347895.1. NCBI lineage: Eukaryota > Metazoa > Chordata > Actinopteri > Pomacentridae > Acanthochromis > Acanthochromis polyacanthus. Next base: position 15,164,337 of record NC_067130.1, read on the forward strand.
GTATGGAGGACGAGGTTATAATCAAGCCTGTTCACAGCAGCATCCTCGGGCAGGACTACTGCTTTGAGGTGAGGAGGGTGCATACACTATGCATCCATGCAGCTATGCATCTATTATGGAGCTAGCAAAAGCATTGAATAGACCTTGGTATCTTTGGAGAATTTCCAAGGCTTGGATGTATATGAAACTCAGCACTAAGGGTAAGCATATGTGGTCCTTTGAGTTAATGTCAAAATGTTCCAGCTATACCCAGTATTAAGCATTTTTAATAACTCTTAAACAAAATACAGTGTAATATAAAAGAGGTCGCTCCTGAATTCAAACCCAGAGAGAATTAGCACTGACACATTTTAGCATCTTACCAGCTAATTGATTTAGTTTTGCTGCGTGTAGCTCAACTCCTTTAGTTGACTGATTGGACTTAAAAACGTCCATTACTATCACAGCAGGTGGCAGAAAGTCTTTAAAGCCCACTGTATGCTAGCTGCTAATGAGCCACGTTAGAAATCCAGACAGTGATAAGTATTAAAGCAGAGCTAAAGGGAGAGTAAATGTTGGACTTGTGTTACTGAATTAGCTGTCATCACTTACAGGAAGTGATGATATGTCAATGTTGTGCTTGCAGTTTGTTCTGCAGCTCCTGTTTTTAACTTCTTTTGCATTGCACAGTAAAAGCTTAATATTCACTCACTAGTTTACATTCACTACTTTTAATTAGTTTGCTTTTTTTCTGGGTCATGTGAAGTTATGCCACCATGTTTTGTTCTCAGCACAACAAAGCTTTTTGCTATATCTGGGTCTCTCTATATTTTTTTCTCCCTAGAAATTAGGGCTAGCAATTATTGTGAAAATCATTTTTTCCTGATGATCATTTCCTTGATTAATCAGTCTAAATATGTTTAACATAACACAAACAGAAAGTGCGCATCAGAAGAGCTAGAACAAGATAATGTTTGGTATTTTTAATTAAAAAATTGTTGATATGATTAACTGATTGGCAGCTGATGATTAATTTTCAGTGTGGTTTCTTAAGAGTAAGTTTAGCTAATTAGAACTGATGGTCACAACAAAACCTTCAGTATTGTTTCGGCTCCCCAGTCTCTGAGAAAAGATTGATCTGGCTGCTTATTGGTTTAAAACATTCTTCCAAATATTGGTATTTTTACAATTTTAGATAAAAGGAATGCATTTAAAAATGTACTACCTGATTGTTAACATGTCACCAGCAACAGCCTATCTGCACTGAAGGATAATAGTTCTAAAAAAAAAGTCTTCTTCATTGATTGCTAATAGTTTGTATCAATACCATTTCTGACAAACCACATTGTTAAGCCCCTAATATTGAGACAAATGTGAAAGGAAAACCTTTAAATGTGAATTAACAGCTGAGAGCAACAATATTGCAGCAGATTGTCTTATTTCTCGTCTCTTATGTAAATCTAGTTTCTTTTCAGGTGCTAATGGCCAATTACAGCCAAATGTTAAACCAGAGCAAGTTTTCTTTATTATAAAACACAAAGGACGTTGACAGTGGTTAACTCCTGCTGACTTTTCTCTGCTTAAAAAAAAAAGTAAATGGAAGAACAATGAGCAATTTATTTAATTGCTGGCTATGTAAAAACTCTTATATCCTCATAATTATTACTGGACTGTAGCCATTAAAAACTAATTATGAAACCTTCACAAATTCACTTGTGTACAATATGTGTGTACAAACACACGTTTGCAGGTGTAGTGTAAGCAAGAGAGCCTGAGGGAGAGAGAAATTATTCAATACTTCATATCCTACTGTAGAGACCAGACATCTGCTCTAATCTTTATTTATTATCCTGCACATTACATCATATGTTTTCTTCTTTTTTATTTTTTTTTTACATTTTCTGCTCTGTTCTTTCTGTCCTAATGTGTATTTTAAAATCACAGTCTACCAAACACTGTGCTCTGTTCATTAACACTGCTCTGTTCAGTCACTTCTCAATGCTGCCAAGTCATCTTCAGTCTCCTCATATCCACCCTGTCAGATTGTTCAGAACCTCCTTTTTCCACTGCAGACAAAGTGGCATTTGTGAACTAAGTTTAGTAAAAAACATTTTGTGTTCCACTTATTCTCTGTCATTGTTATGCATTAGGTTTGATCATTAAAGCGCTTGTTTGTCTTCTCTCTGTGTCGCGGCGGTAGGTCACTACCTCCACGGGAAGCAAATGCTTTTCCTGCCGTTCATCAGCCGAGAGAGACAAATGGATGGAGAATCTGAGGAGAGCGGTGCAACCAAACAAGGTACGTATGTAAATACACAGTAGGTGGGATGAGACGGTGTGAAGCAATCAACAGTAATTAGTTCATGCGCAAGTGTCTCAATTCCAAACCGCACTTTGCAACCCTGATCAAAACAGGGAGCTATATATGTTGACACTGTGTTGTCATTTCACGCGACAATCGGATTTGTTTACATCAAGCTGCGCTCTTCTGGCGTACTACAAACTCAGCAACAGAGGATGCAGAGGTTGCATGGAGAAACACCAACGTGCTTTTCTATTCTGTGCATCGATACCATCTGTAATCTTGTCAAACACAGCTGTGGCGGGTGTGTGTGTGTGTGGGTGTGTGGGGGTGGGGGGTGGCGGCGAGGATTTCAAGCCAAGAACGTCGTCCTAATCGCGCAGCATCTTCGCTCCTTCATCTGTCATTATTTAGCAAATTGCTCACTAATTAGAAGTTTGGAGAGGAAAAGTTCCCAAATAGCTTTGGAGTCTTCCTTCTCCTGAGCTCTTTTGGCAAGGAGGTGTTATTTCTGTCTCTTTTTCTTGGCTTTGCGGTTTTAATTATCCCGTGATTTTTGAGAGATAAGATGCAATGCAGTGGTTTTTTTTTTTTATGTAGCAAACGCGGGAGCAGATACTGAAATTCTGGAATTATATAAGAACATTATCAGAGCTGTCTTAAATAAGCTAGATAAATTTTACACTTAATCTAACGGTACTACTACCAAAAATACAATACTGCTGCAATACCACCAGTACTATTACAAATCAAAGACTAGACCAGTGTTGAGGTCATAGGTAACACACTGTAAACAGACCCAGACTATTTATCCTGCATACAGAGGACAAGCAAAGGCAAGAGGAACAATTAAGTATTTGAAGGAATCTTATATTTCATCCATTTTATTTACTGAAAATATATTTTGCTTCAATAGAACAAACATAGTCTGTAATGATCTATAATGACAGGGTACATACTGGTCTGCAGAAAAAAAACCTCATTATTATGCAAGACTCAACCTGTTGTGGTTTACAGACCATTAATTGTTGCCACGTCCTGTCCTCACGTGTCTTGTGTTTCATAGTAGGAAGGAAAATGATGGAATAACAAAATAAAAACAAACAAAAATATGTTTAATATCATTTAAACAAGGTGGAGGATAATTATAGGTGGTTATAAAAGGCAATTTACAGAGGTATCATCCTTCATGGGCGGGTGCCTGAAAAGACACACATAACGGCAAGTTTAATTTGTTTGGAGCACCTTAATTTACTGTAAGGACTAATGTGTTGTGTCAACATGGGAGAATTGATAACACTGCTGACAACACAGGCTAAAATCTAATCATCAGGAATGATAAGGAGCAGAGGAAGAATACAGCAAACATTAGAGGCGTCGTGTTGTTAAATGAATGTTAGGGTGCATGGTAGATGTTACATACAGCGCAGGAGTCAGGGGATCATTTAGGATGCACTGTGTTTGATGAAACACTGTTTATTTCCTGGTTGGTTCAGTGAAATGCTCGAGCTGTCCTTTGCAATTAGCATGTGCAGGCTGACTCAGCACATGAGTCACCGGAGCAAAGCTATCTGGCGTCTTTTGGAGGGATAAATAAGGAAGGAAAGTTATTACTTATTACTGTCAGTGTCTGTAGGAGGGGGTTTTTCAGTGGATTTGTGGAGGATGGACTTGGAAACCAACACAAGGGGTGACCACTTTAAAATCCTCGTGGATTTGCGTAAGACTGTGACATAACTAGACAGAGATGCAAAGAGGAACGACTTTTCGATAAACGGGTGGAGGATGAGGAAATTCTGACTGAGCAGAAGTGCAGTGATGTGCAGCACTCGATTTAGACGGTCGCCAGGTCACCATTGCGACTAAAAACCGATTTTGGCGACCAAAAATGGCAAAAAACATGCTGGTTAGGGGCCCAAATATTTTGATTTGGGCTACTGACCTCCAAATCCAAGTTTTAGCCGAAAATCACCGAGCTGAACCGCCTATCATGTTTTCTTCATGGGGGCAGCCATTTTGTATGATGTCATCAACCTCCCATGATTCCCGGCGCTCTGTCAACTTACTGCCCTAGTTGACTGAGCGAAGTCTCAAGCTTGACAAGCTGCCTTCAGGCAACCTCCAGCTCAGGTCTGATTGGGAACAGGGAGTTGCAATTATGTGAAAATAGAAGCACTTAAAATTGATGGCTGCTGTAGTTGAAAGGTATGTAAATCACACTTTTGGCATATTATAAAAGAGTAAATTTCACATCAAAATATTTATTTCTATTTCTGTCACACATTAATCTGATTTTGCCTAGTGAGTTGGGAAATAAAAATATTTTAAAAAACACATGAAATAACAAGTTTTTGGAAATGTAAATAATTGTTGCTTTCTAATTTGTTGTAGTTTTCTTCCAAAAATTAAAACCAGTTTAAAACTTATGCTCAGATCATATTTATTATGAATTTTTTTTGGCCACTAAAAGTTGATTTTGGCTCCTAAAAATGTCTAAATTAACGTATGTTGGTGGGCCAAAAAATGTCATTTGGGCCACTGGACCTCTCAGCCTTATATCGAGCGCTGATGTGGCATCTCGGAAGAAGACGAGGCAGGGCTTGAGTTATTTATTTAGTTTTTGAGAACAGTTGAGGGAAGTAAATGTTTCTTTTTGTGGCGGATGGATGTGTCCTGACCTGTTAGTGTAAAGGCTATGAAAAATGTCACTGGCTTTTCTGGGAGCAGTCTGTAGGAAGGCCCTTTGAAAGTGTTTTTTTTCTGACAGTAGAAGAGGAAAACCCTTTTATTTTCTGTAAGGTGAATGCTGAAACATGAACCTCCTGACCCACACATCTGTTAATATTTGACTTATTTGCCCTCATACCTCGCAGTTCTTAAACTTTTAGCTCCCATTTTATGCAGATGAACCTTAAATGATCCAAAGTAAAATAAAGTGTTCAGACACACCTAAAGTTTGAGTGAATTTAATGAGCAGCAGAAACATTACAGGGGACCAATTATGGTCTTTTCTAGCACTATAATTTTTCTAATTCTGGGACTCGATTAGAGTATTTTTGCACGATTCCTATATCAAAAAGTTGCTGTCTTGTGCTGGGCCTTTATGCAACCCTTCAGTCCATGCTTTGTCTGAAACCAGCCTATCTCTTTAAGGTCCCGTTACCAAAAATCTGCATTCTTGTGATTTGCTATCCTCAGGAAGCCTGTGACTGGTCAGCAACCAATGTTGGTTCACCGTACTTACGCATATTTACCACATTTTTAAAGCTTTGGTCATGTTTCAAATGAACTTTTAACATTCTAGCATCATATATATGATGTAAAAGAAGTAGAGGTATCTCCCTTAAGCATACGCTAAAGCGGGTTTTTGTGTGCAATTTAAAAAGCATCCAGATACTGTTGAGCTTTTTTTAAGCGTAGCTACCAGTACTTCAGACATCCAAAAGCTTCTTTCTTACAATAAGAGGCTCTTATATTCCTTTTTAATAATGTAATTATTAGCTCCTCTCTTCGTTTTTCTGAGGTAGTTTTCAAGACAATCTGAATAAAGGGCCAAAAATATGCCCTGCTCTTGGCAAAATCAATTGATGACATAAGAATGGGTTAGCACTGCTTAGCTCTTTAAAGACTGAAAATAGGAGAGAAAGCTTTTCAGATTTCTTCTCTGAAGTGTTTGAAATCCTGTCTATGTTGTTTTTGTCCCTTAAAATTGGAAAACTTCAAAGTCAGGGTCTGAGGCAGATTTTTTTGGAATCTTATTTGTTTTTTTTTATCCATCCATTCATTTGATTTTTTAGTTTATTGGTTTAGTAGTTTTTGTCTGTCTACATGTCCTCCTATTGAAGCTGTTGTTTAAACTGCCAGTTTCTAGTGATGTATTTTTTGGCTGAACTATTTTCAAAGACTTCTAAACCATTTCTTATCATTTTGTCTGTCTCCAGGACAACAGTCGTCGGGTGGAGAACATGCTGCGGCTGTGGATCATCGAAGCCAAGGACCTGCCGGCCAAAAAGAAATACTACTGTGAGCTTTGTCTTGATGACTCACTGTATGCCCGCACCACCTGTAAGCTCAAGACTGATAATGTGTTTTGGGGAGAGCATTTTGAGTTCAGTAACCTGCCTGCTGTCAAGAGCATCACAGCCCACCTCTACAAAGACACAGACAAGAAGAAGAAGAAAGATAAAAACAATTACATTGGACTTGTCAATATCCCCGTCTCAGCCGTCACCGGACGACAGTTTGTGGAGAAGTGGTATCCGGTGAGCACTCCCAATCCCCCTAAGGGCAAGACATCAGGGCCCATGATTAGGATCAAGGCACGCTATCAGAGTATGAACATTCTTCCCATGGAGATGTACAAGGAGTTTGCAGAGTACACCACCAATAACTACATGCTGCTGTGCTCGGTGCTGGAGCCCGGGATTAGCGTCAAGAACAAGGAGGAGATGGCATGTGCTCTGGTCCACATTCTACAGAGCACTGGCAAGGCCAAGGTCAGTACAAACAATATCATTTCTTTCCATTTTTCCCTCTTTTTCGCTCTCCCCGAAAGAGTTGGATATTTAAAAAAAAGCACAATATCAGACCATTAAGTTATCATGAGGCTCAGACAAAACGCAGAGGTTAAGTATTCCTCCGCTGCCTGTTGTCTTGTGAACTCCTGACCCTCCCAAAGCCGTAATACAAAGCAGACAAAGACCAGGCAGGCAGACAGGTGATTTCCTCTTGCTGCACCAGCCTGTATTACAGCTTTAACTCAAGCTAATCCCTTACATGTATCCCCCGCAGTGCTTCACGGCATACCGATGCAGGTCCAAGCACAATATACCCACCGCTGTCTGTAGCACGACAAGCAATGGGAGATTAGTTCACCACAGTAGCAGGCTAAGCCTCCCATGACTCAAATGATCTTCCATCCATCCAAAATGGCAGCATTATATTTTACTTTGACTGTATGGAGACGTCATGTTGGCAATTTCACCCTGTGTATGCAAACACCACAGAGCAAGATATGAGACAGAAGGGCAACTTTTTGGCAGCTGATGAAAAGCAGATATGAAGAAGTTTAGTGCTAAACTGGAGACAAGACATTCTTATTTTGTGTTCTGTGAAGCTGTATCTTTACATTTTGCAAGGCGTTACATCGAAAAAATGATGTGGATTTTAATCAGTGATGAAAATATTCCGGGTTTTTTTTGGGCTCCAAAGAAGTGTTTTTCATCAGGAAACAGGCATCTTGTTGCCCTTTAAATCAAAATAACTCCATGTCTGCTTTTCTTCCATTATAACATCAAGCTGCTTTCATCGCTGCAACATCTACTTCGTTTTCTGTGCCTCGTCAGTTTCCAGCGACAGTTTGTGCCTCAGTTTAGTTTTTCTTGACAGTATCTCATCAGCAGAGCTTTGAAACCTTCTCTGACTTTATCATGGCTCAGTGGAATGATGAATGATTAGTGTTTAAGAAGTGATGTCTATCCACACTGTACCGCCGGTCTGCCGATTTGGGCTCAGCACTGATAGCTGCTGATTGATGGGGGAGAAGGCCTCTCCTGGTCCCCGGAGAGAGGGTTACATCCGTAATTACTTTCAATTAATCCCCTCCTTCCCAGAAAAGCACTAAAACTTTTACTTCTTTCATTCCCTCTATATTAGATGAGCATACGCTGGTTCTGGCACCAGAAATGGAATTCCAAGGTTGCTTATCATGAGAAGGGCTCTCAAATAATGTCCTTGATACATCTGTGTTCAAGAAAGAACAACATCCTTTTAATACAAGCATCTGCAGCGCTGTGAATCGAGGCCTTTGGAAGAACAGGCAAACAGAAGCGCGCTGACTGACGTGAACAGGAAGAATTAATGAAAGTCGCTGTCAGAATCTTGAGTGTTTATGCCGTTAACTACTGCTGCTTCCTCCTCTGAAAAGACGTTCAAAACATTGTGAAGTGGCCTGACATATGTAGGCAGTACACACCTTGGTTGATAGAGCAATCATGTCATGCCAAATAGCACACAACAATACCCACAAACCTAATTAGGACTTCCTCTGCCTCTGCACAGATGCTTTATATTCCAATATTTCAGCCTGTGTTGCGTGGCTAGTTCTTTTTCATGTGCTGCCGTCTTTTTGTGCCGTCTTTGTGAAAAATGGCGGCTTATATTTAGGAATTAAGCAACTTATCTGAGCAAAGAGAAACTGTGGGAAATCCTGCAAGCTCGGTTTTATTGTTTCTTCTGCAAATGTTTTATAGAGCCCTCGGTTATTTACTTCCCTTATTGAGGAGTCTTCCATCTATCCAGACTCACGTCAAAACCATGAGTCAGTGTCTAATTCTGTCAGCACCAGAGTGGATTTCTGGAGTTCAGACAAGAAGAGACTAGGCATCGCACTGGCATTAGACAGTCACTAAAGAGTGCAGTGCACCCTTCAGGACAGCAGGAGTGAAGTTCTGAAGTTCTGCTGATGTGCATTGTGTTTAATCTGCTGTGTACAGGTGAGAAACTACTTCTAATTGCAGCTGCCTGTTGTTAAGAGATGCAGATTGCAGGTTGTAACAGTCATTAGTATGCAGCACTTCTAGACTTCTGTTTCTCCTTGTGTCATTTTATCACCCATCACTGAGTAATTACACCCCGCATATTCTGCTCTGTTGCACACTCAGTCCTATTCTCTTGTTCTCTCCCCACTTTCCGTCTTTGTCTGCCTTCATCTCTCTTTCATGCTTCATTGCATCTCGAGGCCAAAGCTCTCTGGAGAGATGTCATTACTGATGCTGTATTGATGTCTGGATGCGTTGCTGAGCAGAGGCACACCCTTCGTCGCTGCACAGACGCCAACTATATACACAAACACACACATATATATTATCACGTGACATGAACAGGTGATTGCAGTTACAAACACATAAAGTTCATGACATCAGGTCGTCGTCTGCCCTGTGGGACGTGCCATCATGTCCGTACGCCCAAACAGCTCCGTTAGAAACTCCCCAGTAACAATAACAAGCCCTCTGCTGTATTGGAAATGCTTGGAGAAGTTCACCTTCCTTTCATCTCAAAATATCCACTCCTGGCATGAATTCTCAGCATTATTGATCTAGTCTTCTCGACGCCTCAGCCCGCAGGAAGATTATGTTCTAATTTTGTTGCTGTGCCGACTGTGGGAGGCAACGATAAGAAGGATTTATTCTTATGATAACTGGCCAGAGGAGTGTGGCGTTCTGGTTATTATGCCATTGCATTTTTATGTCACTGCTCCTCAAGGTAAACTAACAGTCCTGCTTAAGTGGGAGAAATATGCGAGTCTCTCTACTTCCTCTGTGGCAAATCGCCATCAGCGGCACCGCTCCGCTTATGTTAAGCACATACATTTTATTAATGTATTCAGCACTGCCATCAGTAGGCAGTGGTGCTCATCAACACAGCTGTGGCACACAGGCGCAGTCGGTCGGACGAACATAATATGGTTTGACAAATGATTTACTAACATGACATGAAGGGCTCGGGTACTTTTGTATTCCTCTGGGGGGTTTTTTCTTCCTTTTTTTATGTGGCTTTGTATGAATCAGTTGTCCCCTGAGAGGGCCGGTGAGCATTCGAAACACGATAGCCGCTTGTCAACACCCTCCCCATTAACAGGGAGGTTGTGTCCATATTATTTTTGATTGTAGCAATAACCTGTAAGTGTTTTTATATAGTGGCTTCTCCGATGAGCGCTGCCACTTCTTTCTTTGTTCCCGTCCACGGCACTGCTACGTCTGGGTCACCAGGCTCTTTAATAGCTGTAATCTTATCATTTACCATGTAAGAGGTGACCCCACTCATCATGAACTAAGATGGATGTTGGAGGAGACAGTTTAACAATGCGTGGGTGTGTGGGTGACGTGTGTTAGAGGGAAAAAAGAAGGGCACATTCAGAACAGTAGATGTTAGTCATCAGGTCTGCTATACGGGCCACTGCGACAGCAGGAAACACATGCAGAGTACATCAGCGCTCTTGCTTTTCTCATTGTCCCTCCTGTATGATTTGCACTACAAAGGCATCAGATCTGTACACTGTTTAACAATTCCACCGTGTTTTTGTTGACCATTCCCTGACTGTTTGGACTGATGGAGGAGAGGTAAAAACATTCAAGCAGAGGAAGGTGAAGACAGTAGCAAAACGAAGAAAAGTAAAAAAGAAAAGTAGACATGGAGATAGTGCTATAGAGCAATCTAGTTTCACCTTGCAGCAACACAGTTTTTGGCCATGGAGCCAGACAGCAGCAGAGAGGCAAACATTCAGCACTACAGCGATGCTAAACACATTGATCTTTAAGTCTCTTGATGTATCTGTTGGCTCTAAGATTACCCCTCTCTCTCTCGCCCTTCTCTGTGTCTGTCTTTTACCAGCTAAGAGAAATAGAGCATAAAAGTAAAGCGTTGAGAAAGGAAAAGAATACTGAAAAATATAATAGAGCAGGAGATCAGTATATTCTTTACATGAGCAAAATACCAGAGTTTTTAGTCACGACGTACTAGTTGCCTTCATTGCTCCTCATCTTTGCCACCATGATGAGCCGCACTCCTGGTGAAGTTGAGTTTAACTCACTCGTCTATCTCAGTTTCATGCCGTGTCACTTTTGATTTTCATGTTTCCTCTTGCCCGGAGGAGTCCATCGCAGTGAACCCTTTGGGATTCAGTCTCCCTCTATTTGAGGCACTTGACATTTGCAGCACTCCTAGTCGCTAAGAGCTAATGATCATAAAAGCTTATAAAATGATAGATGTACAGTTCTCTGTCTGGTGCTGTGTCTTCCTCACAGAGACCTCTCTAAATCTATCAGCATTACTGTTAGTCACACAGGCTGTGTGGCTCTTGATGGCAGTGTTAGTGTCTTCATTGGTGCGTACACCACTTTGGACTGAAATAACTTCACAACTACTGGAGGGTTGTCTGTGAAAGTTGGAAAATTTAAGGTGGAGCACAGATACTTCTCCCTTAGTGCTACATGGAGGTGGACAGCTATGTGTTTGAAGAAAATATATCTAAAGAACAATTGTGTGTATTGGCAGGGAAATTGGAATATCTTTATATTTCCGATCTAGGTCCATCTTTAGAACACAATTTTTATTTTGTAGTACTTTCTCTGATTGGAATCTAAAACCAACACTTGCTCCAGCTGTACTTTGTTTGTAATGCAAATTAGCAAATGTTTCCATGCCAATGAGCTAAACTTTGATAGTGAACATTGTTTATATTATACTGACTGTATTATAAAGGTGGATGAAACCTCTGTGACTGCAGCCACAGGTTTCCTTGTAAATGATAGTGGTGGCTCTGGCCATTGCCATTTTGGCAGTGTTGGACTGTTTTGTACCTCCAGACTAATCCAAAAATTATAAAAGAGGTAGCGTGGGAGTGAAGCCAAGGTAGGGCCTGAACTGTCCTGTGGTGATAACTTAGTGCCATTCAAAACAGTCACTTCCTTCAAAATTTACTCCTTGTGCAGTCATCATGAAAAATGAACTATAGAGGCCATCATTTTTGCATCAGGCTGTAGACCTGTTTAGTTTAGCTGTAAACTTGGACATTTTGACGTTTCTTTTAGAGCTAAGTGGCGATTTGAGGCACTGCATGCACATGTTTTGGCTTTTTTTATTCCCAGAGGTTGTCGCTTGATTCTAATACTGACAGTTGTTTCACAGAGTCACCAATAACACTGTAGACTTTTGCTTTGAAACATACCCCCGGTGATATAATGCTCATTTTGTTTTGCATTGTTTCCCATTGTTAACATAGAATACCTTGAGAAAAATTAAACTGCCATAGACACTAGTTAGAAGTATCCACACTAACAGAGAATGTTTATCAAATAAGATCTTAAGGCTAATTATGAGGCTGTGGTAAATGAGCAAAATTTACATTTTACATTCAAACACATTAGAGAACTTCATGGCGTTGACACTTAATAGGAATACAACACACATCCATTCTGAAATGCACACAGGGAATATAAGTGCAGCAAGTCAGCTGATGTTCTGGAGCTGATGACACTTGCTGTAAGACCCCCTCCAGCCAAATCTATCTTCATAATGATCATGTGCACTCGCAGCTAAATCAGGAGAATTGCAGGCTTTCCTGTTTTTGTGTGCAATGACAAACCTCTGTGCCTACGGGAGGAACGGCTTCCATTTCCATTCGGCCTCCAGTCCTCTCTGTCAACCCAATGTGACCCTCACAGGAAGAGCTGCAGGCTATAATTCTGTAATACTAGCCACTGGTCTCCAGGTAGAGAGTGATGGAAAGATGAGGAGAGTGAAGGATAGAGTGGCTGGAACGTTTCCGGTTTTTCTCCCCCTGAATCTCTCCTCAATTGTTGCCCCCCGGCCAGAAAACTAGGCTCATTGATCAGTGGAATTGTTGATTTAGTTTCTTTCTTCTCTCTATTCAATTTGTTTTGCTACCGGTTTGTGACAATATTCAAAATCACCCAATGTGTATTTGTTGTCCTATAGACGTACCTCCATATCAACAGGTGATTTCTATTGTGTATGTTTTCTAATGAATCCCAGTAGTTCCATAGTCCATGGCTTCCCCACTGGTGGTGTTTTTATCCATTCATAAGCTAAAAAAAAAAAACTATGAACGTCTTTATTCATGCTCTCTTGGACATCTTTGGAATGTAATTCAACAGCAAAGCACCCGGAAAGTAAGCACTGCTATGAATATATTTAGTCTCAGTTCACACAAGATCATAATCATTTAGCCATGATATCACTTTTTTTTCTTTTTTTTTTACAATTTAACATACCAGGTGCATTGATTCCATGCACTGAAGATGGAGAAATTGATCTGCCGCTATCAGACACCCACATATTCTCCAGGTACGCATCGCCTTAAAGAGGCAGAATTTAGGAGAAAATGTTCTGTTACTTTACATCTCCCTGCTCCAGTATTATCCTTTTAAAGCATTTTATTGCTCTCACTCTTCGGTTTCTCTGCTTTATATTACCATAGAAACACACACATACACACACTCAACAAACATCTGAGCTGGTACAGAGCATAAACATGACCTCTTTTTTCGTGCACTACTCCTCTCTTTTTCTTTCTAAGACTCTGCGTCCTAGCTTTGCAGAGCACAACAGTTAGAAAGCATGCCATTTAAAGCATCCCCGTGTTTTGTTCTGTGTGTCATTGTTTGAGACACTTGCAGTGAGAGCCCTGATCGTAATCTCGCAGATTATGTTGTCTCTTCAGACTTCAAGGGGTATTTCAGCTCCAAAATCTTGTAACTGCACACTTTGCAGTGGTATATCTCTGAACAGAGATGTAGCACTGTTTTTTCCCCCCAGCAAAGTATGCACATCTATAGGGAGCTTCAACTTTTTCAACAGCACTCAATTCCCTACTATTTATTAGATCTGATGAGTCTTGCTGCACTACCTACCCTCCGCCCGACCCTATATTCATATCACTCCCCTCTCTCTGCACACAGTGCGTTGAGGTTTTTTTGAGGCATGGTTTGGTTGATGAGATGTGGCAGCGATATAGAGAGCGTTCTACTTCTCCTTATTAGCACTGAAGCCGAGGGAAGGGAGGGAGGCCGGCTGCAGGATTGAGGGCGTCAGAGAAAACGCTGAATGATGACAGGACGGAAAAGGAAAGCACTCCAGTCTCTTTTTAGGACATGATTGCTCTGAGTTTTATGATACTGGTAGTTCTGCATGATCCAGCCCATTACAACAAAGCATCCATTTATGTCAGTGGTCACTGCCTGCCTTTTTCCATAGCATGTTATATTTTTTTTAATAATAGTTTCCTACCTTTCGTGCAATCATTTTATTTATTTATTTTTTTTTATCAAGGGAGAGTTTCTGGGACTTAAAAATGAAACTAAAGCAGAGAGGTTGCAAAACTGCAGTTCCCCAAATGACCACTGGAGGCTGAGTTTTGAAGCGACTCAGTCCCCATAGACCTCCATGTTAAAATGCTCAACTTTACAGCAAAAATTGACATGTTTAAATCCTGGTTCAAAGAACGCTTTCAGTCTCTGTTGTTAATTTATTCATTATTAACACCAGTAAGGAGGATGCATTTTTAGATAACTCTGCCGTTTAAATTCTATTAAGGTTTAAAGTTATGTACATTTGAGGATGTGGCTGCTTTGAGTAACATGCATAGAACAAGACCTCCTTTGGCTCTGAGATGTTTGCTCCACTTGGTTTATGACAAGATACATTAGCTGCACATTAGCTTTGTGGATAGCGCGCCCCAGCCTGGGATCTTTCTTGCACGGAGTTTGCATGTTCTCCCTGTGCATGTGTGGGTTTTCTCCAGCTTCCTCCAATAGTCTAAAAACATGCTGAGGTTAATTGATAATTCTAAACTTTCCGTAGGTGTGAATGTGATTGTTTGTCCCTATATGTAACCCTGTGATAGACTGGTGATCTATCCAGGGTCAGCTGGGATAGACTCCTGCCCCTTCCCTTAACCCTAATGAGGATTAAGCAGTGTATAGATAATAGATGGATTATCTGCACAATAGTTCTGGGTTTATTTTTAATGATTATTGCTTTATTTAGCTTCACCGTAGAATATGCAGTATTCAGATGCTGCTCCTGAGTCATGAGGTTTTTATAAAGTCAGATTTTTTTTTTACAGAAGGCCCTATTATTCTCATGTTGGAATTATTTTATTTTTTTATCATTATTATATTTAAATTAACTTGACACACTCAATATAATTAATAATTAATACAAGCAGATTGCATCTTGAAGTTCTCATTCTTGAAGTAGAATATAGAGCAGTTCAATTTTAGGCGTCTCATGGTGTCATGATCCATCAGTTGCTTTCAATCTGTTATACAATTGATATTGACCTGAAGCTTTGAAAATTAATTCAATCCTACTTTGCTTTGAGTTTGCTTGGTTTGGTTCATTGACAACACATCAGATTTGTCAAGGTAAACTGGATTTGTTCCCATAGTTTTTCCTGGTGTTTGCAAATGTTTGCACTGAAAGTCCAGCTAAACACCATCATGCTCACGTTCTTTCATTGTCATTAAATGCCTGCAAGTATGCTGGCGTTTAACTCAAGAGAAAAATTCCAATCATTCTTGTCTGAATTTCCAACCAAAAAGCCTGTCAATGTAGTTGATTCACAATTCAAGGATGGTGACGTGTCTGTGAACGTAAGAACTGTCAAGTGCATTACCATGCTGTAATAACATCACTTTGAAATAAAAATAACCAAGGAAATGGTCAGGGTGGGGCAAATGTATTTTAATAGCCCCTGAAATGAGAAACAGGCCGGTGCATGGAAGTTTAAAAAAAAAATCAAGCTTGAAAACATGTGCTACGCTTTGAAAATAGTTCTTTATATACATCTGATGTAATTAAATTCCAGGCTTGGTTACATAAATAATGACTGAAATTCACTTGTGCGTGCCGACAGTAATAGACTGAAGCTAGCAGGCTGAACAAATGTCTATTTTTTTGTAGCATGTCAGCAAGAAACCGTTGAGGTGGTTGGATCTAATTTTTGTTTCAGACTAGCAGCGGAAATTATTGCTATTAATTTGTCTCTCTAGATGTCTCTCTCAGTTGCCTTCCCCCTGTCTTTCTCTCTCCTCCTCCACTTCGTCTGACCGTCCTCTCTAATCAGGCCGGGATGTGCCTCACTTCAGTAGCCACAAAAGAAACTGGTAGCAGAGAGGATGGAGGAGAGAACCGCGGAGGGGTAGAGGTGAGAGGAAAGATCATAATTGGGATGACATTTTCTACCAATACGAAAAAAAAAGGAAAGAGAAAAGACACACAAGACCCCTGGTCTAATAATGGGATGGGTGTCCATACGCCACAGAAGGTCAGGTTACTTTTTCTGTCTCTGTGTTTTCTGCTGTTCTCTACCATTCTTTATTTAATATAATAATTTTTTTTTTAAATGAACTCCTCACAATATAGTGGTTTCCTGACAAAATGTGATTTGCATTCATCAGGAATATTCATTTACAAGTAGGGTAGCAGATTTGTAATGTTATAAAAATATATATAGCACTGGTATAAATAATAAATAATAATAGATTGCAAGCCTAGATGAGAGCATTGTCAAAAACAAAGCATTTTGAGGTTGATTTACAGTAACCACAAGTCTTCACTTCCCTTCGAAGCTTTCGCGTTAGCTTTACAAGGAGATAAATAAGACTATAGGGTCAAAATGGAGACTGACCTTTACAAGGAAATCTAAATTAATTTAAAATACAAAACATTTGTTATCCTAAGTATTCACCTAGATGCACCTTTGGAAACAATTCCAACCATACGTGCATGTAGATAGATCTCAGCTTTGTATATCTGGATACTGAAAATCTCTCAGTTGTTTTCTAAACTACTGCAGCTCTGTCAGCTTGCATGTGGATGGTGAGTCTTTTTCTAGTTGTAGTAGCCGCATATTCTCACATGCATTGAGGTATTGACTCTGACTTGGCCACTCGAAGACGCTGCTGTCAACTGAAAACTCCTTGACTACACAGAGGTAACCTCCTTTAAGGCTAGTTGAAGCTTTTTGCCTCCATATGTCCACAGGAGTAAACATGACGTAAATTTCATTGTCTGCCACATCCACACAGACGTCCATGTTCAGTCCAAAATTAGTGACCGTGTGGACTTCGTGCTCACTGCACATGTGCCAAGAAACAAATAGTCCTCGAAACAAATGCTTGTTTTGTAAACAGACTGTACGAAGAGATTCTCCACCATCCCTGCCTTTATAAATCATCATTTAAAGAGTTCTGATTGAAGCAGTAGTTCATAGGTGCTACATGCTTTCCATCAGGGATACTGAAACGGACTGGGAAGTTCTAAGTTCTGTAGAAATCCAGAGGTATCTGTGACCACATCATGAGTAATCACAGTGACACAATATGACAGTTCAATCTGTAACAAGCTGCAAAATCCTGTAAAAAGTCCTTTTCATCTACAGGAGCCTCGTGTGTTTTTCTGTGTATGAGGAGTAATGACACCAATACCTACTGTAGCATGAATAGCATCTTCTGCACGCCTGCTGTCTGCTTTCATAGTCTGCATTGACACGCACCATGGCTGCAAAAACCACAGATTGTCCTTCAGACAAATTTTGTGACTTAAAACCAGCTGACTGCACCGTCGCTGATTAAGGTGTGTCCAAGTGAATCCAACTGTCAACATGTGCACGGAGATCTTTGGCATTAAAGCGCCTGTTTGTGTTGATCAGAAAGTATTTGGACCCCCTTTGATTCAGTGTTTGCTGATCAATAAAACATGAGCATTTACTGTACTGCTTTTTATAGTCAGTGTATGATTTGCATCATCACCAATCTAAAAAGCAAAACAGTTTTTACACCTATTATACAATCTGGATTTGACTTCCGCTGTTGATATGCGCATTTGTTAAACTTTAAGTTGCAATTTTCCTTCTCTTTAAGTTTGTGTTTATATATGTGTATGTGTGGGGCTGGTGCGTGAGTAGAATGTGCAAATGCGTTAACCAAAAAGGCTCCTTTCGCTGCACATCAGTGGATGATTGGCTCCCTGTGGTGTATCTTTGATTAGCCGGATAACAGGCTTCTGCAGCAGCTATAGAAACCGTCTGAGATTCTTTCTTTTCCACCTCTTCCTCTGTTCTTTAAAGACCGCCACTCTGTCTCTTCTTCCTCTCCTTCTCTATTTCTCTCCATACATCTGTCACTCGCCTCTCTTCTCCCTCGCTGCTACGCTGGTTCCCAAGTTTAACAAGCTGCCAGGGGACTTAGATGAGGGTACACCCAGAAATTTGTTGAGGGGATCTAAACAAGGGATGATTCATCCCCAGATGGCTCCATTTCTATATCTCCTTTTCAGACTTTTGAATTGTGGGAGCTGTAATGACTATTTCCACCAGTTTCTGTTTTTGGTTTTTTGTGTGTTTTTTTTTTTCACCTGATGATTTAGTCCTTGTGGAGGTGACAGCTTACTAGTCTTTCGAAGACAGATAAATAAGAGCATCCGATCTAAATAATGCACGCCGCCAACTTAAAACAAAGATGAAATGCGTTACCTTTGATGTGTATTGCTTTTCTTTTGTAGAAACTTTGTTCCTCACAGTAACATCAATCTACAGTTTTTAGCTGAAATAAGAGAAGCCATTTTTTTCTCCATTCAGGGAGCAAACATTGCTTCCTCCACATGCAGAATTTTAGATCAAGAATATTTCAAATTCAGATATGACGTGCTGTTTGCCTCCATTTTATTATGAAAGAATCGTGCTTTGGTCATTGCTTATAAAAATGTGACAGAAAATCCTGTTTCTTGTTCCACACAGAGCACACATGCATGACACAGGGGGTTTGTGATAGTTGAATTTATGAAAGCCATTTGCTTAATAAGACTTAATGAATGTGCTTGTAGCTACATGTGAGTCAACTTCTACCAGACTATCAGACACTTCCTGAAGTTGTTGCACCACAGTGAAAAGAAATCACTATTATTTTGTTGGTAATGTTGCTTTAAAATGTGTTTATCAGTATTTTTTATTTTTTTTTATTAACAATGACTCAAATGACTAGGTGCACTTGAAAGAAGTCGCTCCGAGTGAAAAAACCCCATAGAGAATTATCGTAAGACTGCAGCTCTACAGAGAATTTCAGCATCTGTCAGCTCATTGTTTTTGGTTTTTCGGCTGGCAGCTTTTTCCGTTCCTTTGTGAAATGCTCTACAGGTTCATTATCACTCTCATCTGCATTGTTTAAGCTTCAAAAACCAACTGTACACTCGCCGTCTACTCTGAAAAGGGCAACGTTAGTGACTAGCTGGTAAAAATAGTGCGGCATTTATCTGCTAAAATTACACACTTCCCTTAGGAGTTGGTAGAGAGCAAAACAGAGCTCAAAGGAGGGTGAATATTAGACTTATATCCATGCAGTGGTCAGAAACATGACTCTAAATGAATGTAAATGAGCTGTTTGTTAGCAGGTTTGCCATTTTTGCTGAAAATGTATTATATCAGTGTTGTCACACATCTATTTGTCATCCCTTACAATTAAATAAGAGCTTGTGTACATCATGTATTTTGTGTTTTAAGGGAGCTCCTGTGTGATTTTGTTTGGTGGGAAGAGGGAGTTATGTACGAGTAGATTCTTCTGATTATTATCTAATTGCTGGCATTTTACAACACCCCTCAATTAGACACCATAAAGAGCGAGGCTCAGGCAAAGCAGTGTGCATAAATTACTTATGTTGTAATTGTAATAGATTGGTAGGTAGAAGTAGCCAACATAATAAACTCCTCAAAAGATAAATGCTGGCTGCTTTTACACTATAATCCACTCATTTACTATTTACTTGTTCTCTCATCTGTTTCAATACCAAATCACAAAAGTCTCACCTTCACACACCATTTAACACTTTGTGTAATTGGTGGACATCTGTATCAGCTAATTCCTCTCGTGTATCTAATCACGTAGGATTCGGAACTGCCAGTTATTAACCCTGTGCTCGTCTTGTTTTTGTTTCTTCTTCTGCAGGATTTCCTCACAGATTTGATGATGTCAGAGGTGGACCGGTGTGGGGAGAACGAGCACCTCATCTTTAGAGAAAACACGTTAGCCACAAAGGCCATAGAGGAATACCTCAAACTGGTGGGGCAGAAGTACCTGCAGGACGCCCTTGGTGAGTTGAGGCAGTAATCTTCTGCCTTTTTTCTGACAAAAGGCAAAAATCCGTGTTTCTGTGTACGTCTGTTCTCCTGATGGTAGACGTTTCTTCTCACTCTTGTCTTCCCATTCACCTCTAAATTACTCATTCACCCACTAATGTAAAACGTTTTGTCAGCTGCAGTGTCAGGTAATTTAATGTAGTGGTTAGAGTGCAATTCAGCAAACAGCAATGACATTAGAGATTAAATGCATTAGTCTTCCCCATCAGGAGTCATTTTGACAACTGAAGCAACTCCTCCTTCATCTCAGCTTTTTGTTTTGGCTCAGTTTAGACTGCTGCACACTAAAAACTAAGGGTGTAACTGTACATACAGTTGTCCCAAATGCTGTATTTGGTACGGAAGGTTCCTCAGTTCAGTATGGTATAGACAATAAGGGTCAAAGGTCTACATGCATGCACTGTTAGAAGGAAATTTTCAAGCCCAGGTTCCACCGGGAACATTTTGGCAGTGCACCAATAGTTATCTATCAGCTAAAGGATGCTAGCAGAGTTCCAACTGAAAGCTGAGCAGTGCCAGTTTTATTAAAAATGTAGGATATATTTCTTCACTTTACACATTTTAATCAGTCTTCCTACTTTTCTCAGACTGCACAGCTACCATTTGGAGTTCACACTGACCATTAGCACCAAGCTCTCACTTTCTTTATCCAGTGACAAGTCCAATAAAGTTTAAAGAAGGAGAAAAAGGTAGCATTCCTTTGCCCAGTTTTATAGCTGAAATTGGACTGTTGGCTTCAGTGGTTAACTTAGGTTAAATATGAACATTTGACGCTTGTCCTAATGGACATTTTTTATTTGATTTATTTCATAGTTGAGGGTGCATGGCTCAAGCTTTTCTTCCAGACAGAATGCCAGTACATGAGTACCAGTAACAGTAAAAAAAAAAACATCACTAGACAATTTTAAGGCTCCTCTTTGGGTGACCTTAAAACGGCTGATATGTAATTCTACACTGTTGATTCCTTTAAAATGTACGGATCAATGGATCAGTGAAGTCCCACCTCTCTGTCCAGTCCACTCACTGCAGCTGTAGCATACCAGCTCACCTGCAATTTTGTTCAAACACTGTAAAACTTCTCAAGGCTACACAATAGCAAGTTGTCGTATTGGAGTAATGGCACCATACATGTTTGAGCAGGAAAGGTCTGAAGAATAATGATACTAAAAAGCCTCACAATGGTCACATGTATTGGTATGTAAATTTCAACCCTTTCATTCATGACTGATCTTGTAGCTTTTAAAAACACCATATGAACACGTTAACAAGGTTAAAAAAATGGAGATTTTCATCTGAAGGGTCCTTTAATGTTTTCATTTTTTGAGAACACAGCAGCAAAAATGTTTTCATTTTGACTCCAATAATGTATAAAACTATGTCTCCAAAACTGAGGTACAAATCAAGCTTTTCATTTTGTGTACCATTAAACCCCTATTTAAATCCCACCTGCGTCATCCAAAGTGATGCAGAATTCATGAAAATTCTAATTTAGTCTTAAATGTGAACGCCCAATATTCAGGAAGAGTCCTACATGGAAGGCTGTACATGAGTATAAAAACAGTCTGGTTTCCTGAGGCTGTAACGGGAGCTGCAGATATTACGAATTCTACACCACTGACCAGATCAACTTTGTACAAAATTATGTACAATATTCTGTACAATGTTAGCCCAAGGTTAGATCAGGTGTGTTTGTCCAGTTCTAACAATAAGCACTCTGTATGCACTGTATGCTTTTCTCCCTCCCTAATTCAGAAATGTACACAGCAGCAGTTTAATCTACGAACGGCACACATCCTTTCTGGCACCCATCACTTTTTTCTTTGTATGCTTTTAATATTAATGCCCCATGTGTGTTTATGTCTTTCTCTGCATGTGCATGCCTCTTCCTGTCTGTCTTTGCATCTAGAAAAGCTGCCTGTTTCCTTGCATGTGTTTCTCAGGATTGATTCAGAGAGCGACTGAGGGCTGGTAAAAATATCTATCACTGCATTGCGTTTATTGTTTGATGTATGGTTAGACTATTGAAATCACTGAATCTCCAACTGAGGGTAACACTAGGAAAGGCAAACCGAAGACACTCCTGTTCTCCTTTCATTAATACTGATTAGAGCAGAATAACAGTATCGTCTCCCTTTATGGGCTCTTTGCTTATTGAGGTCAGAGACATAACAGTCTAGGTAGACTGGCAACAACACAAAGAAATATAGTAGTGTTATATTCTTTATTTTTTCCACCATTTCCATTCTGCTACATTTCAGAGGAAAATGTTGTGTTTTCTGTTTTAGTTTTGATTACCTTTAAGATGAAGATTTCACACAGTGGATAGTGTAACAGGCTTTTAAAATGCAGCACATTTTTAAAGATTAAACCAGGTGTTTTTAACCTTTTTGGCTTCGTACAAAAAGCAGTGTGTAGTCAGGGTCACATTCCGGATGCCTCTGACTCGTTAATAGCCTCACCAAATAATGATTTTTCCCCCTCATCTTCTCAGATGGTTTCATTTCAGTAAATGTTCAAATGATCCAAGATCTCACCAAAAATCAAAGGGCAGAATTAAATTCCACAGACTGAAAGCAACACTTGTGTGTCAGATCTTTCTATTTTCTTCTTCTTTTCTCTGATTAATCATCTCAAGAGCTGTCAGATTTATCTGCTGGTGCTTTATATGAAGCTGTATATAAAGTAGTTCCACTTGCAGCAGCTACAACAATACCATGCAGCTGACACACTGATGATTCACTATTAATGATATATCAGTCAAAGGAACTAAACTAGAACTTTACAACTGACCTTGCAATAAGGTTTTTCTACATTTCAGTTCCACATGTTCCTGAATTCGTCATACATTGTTCCATCTTTTGTGTGTTTTGTTTTCCAGGCGAGTTCATCAAGGCTCTGTATGAGTCAGATGAGAACTGTGAGGTCGATCCGTCCAAGTGTTCATCAGGTGACCTGCCAGAACACCAGAGTAACCTGAAAATGTGCTGTGAGCTGGCCTTCTGCAAAATCATCAACTCATACTGGTGAATGCTGCAGTTTTTGTTGTTTTACATTTTTTGGGAAATTGTGTACCTAAAACCGCACACAATAAGTACGGGTTCATATGTCCTTGAGTGTCTTAATTGCTCACATGCGTAGCATCAAAGAATTTACGGCATCAGAATCCCTTCTCTCACATTTCCTCTTGTATAAGCAGACATCTATTCCAAAGGCTCTTAATCACAATTAAAACGCTGCCATTGAGGGAGCTTTTAATTAGGTAGAAGCAGATGTCAGTTATAACAGACATCTGCTGTTCAGAGCTTTGATATGTGAGTTTTTAAGGAACTCAAGGACTCAAGAACACTTTAAAGAGCCAACTTAGGGGTTCTTCGCCAAAAGTTAAACAAAAAGTAAGACCTTTATTTGAGCAACCTGCGTCTTACAGTGATGTGCCAGCCACAGACAAGGGTTTCATCATCGAAGGTTACTTTTGTCTGTGTAAAATCCTGATTACATCTAGTTGCAATTAAAACATGACATTAGCAACAATCTTTTTCATTTATTTAAAAAGGGATCGAATGCTGCTAAAGCAAGTACTTCAGTAAAAACATAATAATGAGCCTGTCGAGCCAATTGATGGATAAGTGCAGGCAGTAAAGATGCATAGAAAGCGTGTGCATCTTATGTTTGAACCCTACAGAAACCACGTTAACATTAAAAGAAATGTTTATTTCAGTGAGCATTTTTGTGCAAACTCGCTCAGTGTCACACGCTGCCAGTCAACGATTACCTTTGGTTCCGTCTCACAAAGCAGCTTCTGTCTCGTCTCATTCTCCGCAGCGTGTTTCCACGAGAACTGAAAGAGGTCTTTGCATCATGGCGGCAGGAATGCAGCAACCGAGGTCGACCAGACATCAGCGAGCGTTTGATCAGCGCTTCTTTGTTCCTCCGATTTCTCTGTCCAGCCATCATGTCGCCTTCGCTGTTCAATCTGATGCAGGAGTATCCAGATGACCGCACGGCACGAACGCTCACTCTCATTGCTAAAGTCACGCAAAACCTGGCCAACTTCACCAAGTGAGTGTCTGGTTTATATGAATCAAATGAAAACATCCTCCTACCTAATTTGTTATGAGGTCTGCATCACTCTTTGTTCCCTGTTCCCCTTCCCTGTCCCTGTTTGCAAACAGATTTGGGAACAAGGAAGAGTACATGTCCTTCATGAACCAGTTCCTGGAACACGAGTGGGCAAATATGCAGCGCTTCCTGCTTGAAATCTCAAACCCAGAGACAATCTCCAACACAGCAGGCTTTGAGGGGTATATCGACCTCGGCAGGGAGCTCTCTACGCTGCACTCCCTTCTTTCTGAGGTGGTCTCCCAGATGGACCAGGTACTGATGAATACATACCTCGTTCACTGTCATCGGGGCTTTTCTCTCACTGAGCTTCGTAGTTTCATTCACAAGAGTCAGTGTGGTAGTTATTTTCCAAAATGTTCTGCCACAGATCATCTTCAGCAAATAGTATGGCATGCCTTTTGCACTTTCACAATACACAAATTTCTAAAGATATAGATTCATACATTTATAGATCTTCTATGTTTTTGCTTTTTTTTTTTTTTTTAATCAAAAAGGATGGAACACATTTGGTCAAAGAAGAGCCCAAGGTTGTCAATGCTTTATCACAACCATCGGGATTTAAATCATGCTTTGTGTACATCAGGATGTTTATCCTACATCAATCAATAATTTATTATCGCATTACATAAACAGCGCACAAAGGGAGAACACTGTGAAGCCTCAGAGGCTGGGCGAAGCATATTAATGCATTTACAAGGACGTTTACATTAGTTCTGGTAGCAGATGGAAAGCATGTGGTGGCAGATTAATCTTTTTTTTCTTCTTTTCTTCTCCTGATTTTTTTGTAGATCATCCAGCTCTCTGAAATCTTGTCTTTCAATAATTCAGAAATCACAGTCTGGTTGATACTTCAGTCTGTCAGACTGGCCGGCCTGTTTCATTATTTAGTATGTTGTCTGAATAAGAGAGTTGATTGCAGGGTGCAGGGGAAAGAGCTTGGTCTAAAAAATATGCAAATATGAAATTAACCAAACAACACTTAAATGAAATCTAATTAATGCCTCAGCTGAAGTGGTCCAGAGTAATACTTAATTTGGCTTAAACCTAATTGTGTCTCTATCTTCACAGAGTGCAGCCTCTAAGCTCGGGCCTCTGCCCAGGATCCTGCGGGAGGTGAACACTGCCCTGTCTAACCCGTCCTGTGTCCAGATGACACCCGGACAGTCCTCGGAGCATATGGGCTCGCCTCCTGCTGAGGCCGGCTGCAGCATTTCCTCTGGCCTGCAGAAGATGGTCATAGACAATGACATTTCAGGGTAAGAAATATCCAGATTTTCACTAAGCAACGGTCCTTGACCTACTCATCTGCCACACAGTGCAGAAAAACTTGACAAAATCTAATCTTAGATTTGTGTTTTTTCATCAAATCCCTTTCCTGTACTTGTCTGATTTAAAATTTTGCCAAAAATAAACAATTTGCATTAACCAGATTCTGTTAAAAATGAAAATTTCTACACTCCTCAGCGCAAACATGAATCCTCAGTTGTATTCAACAATTGCATGACAAAAAAAGGGACTTTTTCCACTTAACTGCAGGCTGTGTTTTTACACAGAGCAGATAGGAGAGAAGCATAGAAAAAAATGTAAATAAGGAATATGTATAGTGTGTAGAGTTGCCATGTTTTTGTTTTTTTTCCAGTACTTGTAATGAATGTGGGCTTTGGACATGTTGATTCCATAGTTTTTCGTTCCTTGTAAGATAAATAATTAAAGAAATGACTTTTATTATTATTGTTATTATACCAAGACTTCTGGCATCACTACATTGTTTTACTACACAAAAGACATTTCTGAATTCTGTCTACCTTGGTTGCTTCCACAGAGATAAGGCAGGACTTGTACACTGAAACATAAGGCCAGTGAGTTATGATGTGACACCAGCAAAAAAAAAAAAAAAGTCCACAAAATTATTCTATTTATTTATATAGATGACACTATTTTATAGAATTACTTTTGAGTAGGAAGAATGGTAATTAAAAGGTGCTTTGAAAAGGTCAGAGGGATACAAATATTTGACTGATACCTGATTACCACTGATCAGCTATTTATGTTTTATATTATATGTTTGTGCTGTAGATGCTGACATAGATATCAAAACTGCCACATGTGCAAACCAATAATTGGTAGTTTTAAACTCTTGTTCTCCTGCTTCTCCAGCAGCTAAAGCATCTTCCCCTAGTAGTGTGGTGGAGACCAAAAACAGAGCTTAAAGAGAGTAAAACATTGGACTTTTTTACCAGGTGACCAGAAACACAACTGTTAGCAATTGATAATGCAACTTTGAAAGAGTTCCCCATGTCAGCCTAATGATGTCAGTGTGTGTTCACAATTTAGCTCCACTGCTCACAAGTGGAAAAAAGAAAGTTTCATACAGGTTTAAGGTGCAATAAATATAAATGAGTTCATGTTTATACATATTAGCCTTTATTTAGACAACAGAAAAATTACAACACCCTGATATAAAGTTGTAATCTTTTGTAACAGATGTCCAATTTTTAGGTGGGTTATCGTGAAATCACAGCCAAAAACATGGAGTGCAGATATACTTGAGCTTATTTACAGCCTTTTATAATTTATGTGCTCTCCAGCCTGCTCTGTACTGTACCCTGGTGCTCCAAGCTTATTGCCTTTCCTGCTAACACCAGCAGCCAGCTCTGGACATATTTGATTACAGGGAGAGTCTGGAATTGATTTAGAGATAGGCTGCTTGCAGGTAATAGATCAAGCTGCAGAAAAGAGACTTACACAAAAAAGGGTAAAGAACCATCGGCTGTCATAGTATCTTTCGCCCTGATTTAATGCGTCATTTGTGTTTTTGTGCATCGTTGCTGATGCCAACAGTGATCCTGTAAATCTGTTGTTTTTCACTGTCAGCTGTATTGTGTTCTCACGCCACTGGTTTTGCTGAGTGTTAATGTTTGTCAGGTGAGGCCGTGACACAGGGAGAGTGTCACCCCCGCGTGTTTACATCAGCCTCATGAAACCTCGTTTACTTTCCAGCGGATGAATACACACTCTGACAGCACCTTATCTTGCTTATCTGCTGTCCTCTCGCTCGCTAGCAGAACAATGCCAAGGTGACACTTAGAAAGATTAACGTGAAAGCACCGGGGCCAGAAGGAGAAGAGATATATGAGCAATATCCAGAGGAAGTGGCACCAGTAAACACAGCGCCATCGGAAAACAGGAGGATGGATGAAAGCATACTGTACGTTAGGGCTGAGCAATCAATTATTGTTTTCAAATGGAAATCGCAGTTTGAAACAATGCAGTTAGCAAATCACAAAGGTTGCAATTAAGGATATACGTTATGCAGTGTCTGACTTAGGGTTTAAACTAGAATCTAACAAGTCGGGCATATACTGATTTTAGTATATTTTATTTAATACTGATATATCAACTGATATTATTTATATAGGTTGAAGTTATATTGAAATATGTATTGTAAATAATTGAGTTCAATTCTATTCAATTCAATTTTATTTATATAGCGTCAATTACAATCAAATTGTCTCAAGATGCTCTACAGAACCCATATGCCTGACCCCCAGAGCAAGCCCAAAGGCGACAGTGGCAAGGAAAACACCCTTTTAACAGGGGAAAAAACCTCGAGCAGAACCCGCCTGCTGGCCGGGCGGGTTGAGAGGGACAGAGGAGGGCAAGGGGGAGGGATGGGAGAAGAGGGAGGGGTGGGAAAGCAAGGAAAATACAACACACATTTGGATACATGTATGACAGGATATGTGACACAAACAAAGTATAAGCTAACACTGAAAACTGACTCATAATTTACTCTTATGATGTACGGCTCTGACATTAAACATACTCCATATATAGCTAGCAGTAAAATTCAAACAGTATGTAGATTAGCATAACAAGTATAGTGAAGGCGATGCAGAGTTGACTGGTGGAAAAAGGGGAGCTGGAAGCGGAGGGCTGGAGGAAGGTCAGCAGCAGCATCCCACAGTGGACATGATGGAGACTGGACCAGTTGCTGGAACATCGACCGCAGATCTGAAGCATCCAGCTCTAGGACCAGGGACACTCGGAGAAATAGCACAGGGGGAAACAGAGTGAATGTACTGCATTAACGGTATACATATTAAATGTAAAGGTAGATAGAGAAGGGCTCAGTGCATCAAGAGAAGTCCCCCAGCAGCCTATAGGCCTATAGCAGCATGACTAGAGGCAGAACGAAGGGACGTCCAAGAGGGAGTCAGCTGTGCAATGAAGACACAAGCCGAACCCCTCCGGGTCACCCTGTCAGCCCCAACTATAAGATTTGTCAAAAAGGAACGTTTTAAGCCTGGTCTTAAAAATAGAGAGGGTATCTGCCTCCCGAACCCAAACTGGGGGTCAAAATGGGGTCATTAGTCATTAACTCTGCAGCAATGTATTTCACAAATTACCCACTAGCATGACATCGCTTGACTCCGCACCACCATCTGCTCTGCTACATGTGCTGCAGTCTGAGAATGTTGTAAATACTGCAGTAAGACCACACTCTGTTGGGCAAACTAAGCAATAGTACTGTTGCTAGATTACCTCTACCATCTTTTTCTTTATTGCATGCAGAAGATATATGAGTGTGTATGTACAGACCAGTATCACTTGATAACATCAGCCGACTGATAGGCTGTAATTTGAGCAGCTATGTCAGGGATTTGAAAAATTCATGCTGTCCTACTTGTGCGATGTTTACGCTTTTGATGGTATCTCACATGGTGATGCTCCATCACATTTGAAATCTGCCACACAGTGAATATTGAACTGAAGCTTCATCAAAATTGCATTATCTGTCAGAAAATCCGCAATTACAGATTTTCCCCAAAATTGCACAGGCCTACTGTAGATAACAGGAAGAGAGTCAGACAGCTGGTATCATTATGCTCATCAGGCCCCAGGATCAATAGGACTAATTAAGTGATGTCCCTATATGACCTGTTGTCAGAGCCAACCCCGGTTACTTTATCACAATAACTGTTTGCTCATATATTGATGTGTGTGTGTGTGTGTGTGTGTCTGCGCTGTATCCTCATCAACAAGCTGTGAGGCTGAATTCAAATGAGCTCGCCATTCTGCCTTAATTGCTTCTCATCCACTAACCAGTGACATGGAAAGCATGAGAAAGAAAAAGGAGACGGTGCCAAGATTGAGAAAGGGAAGAAATTGAGCAGAATGAAGAGGAGAAAGAAGTTAAAGGAGGGAAGGGTAATGGAACCACGGAGAAGGACACAGATAGAGGGAGGAGATGAGCGTGATGTGAATGATAGAGATTATTGGAAGATAAGTCGCATCTGTCAAGGTAATCGTCTTCTGGCAATAAAGCCTCAGTATGCTGGCGGAAGGGACCGAAGAAAGGGAGAGTGGAGGGAGGAGAGACAAAACATTGGAGCTTTCGGACCACATATCCTCAAAAATCAATTTATTAGAGTATTTGGTTGTATTAGATTAGTGAATCTAAACAGACTTGATGCAAGATTATGTAACTTTTGACAAAAAAAAAAAAAGCAATGAAACGCACAACTGTTCAGTTTAGTTCAGGCTACAGCCTTGCTTCTTTTATTGAGACCAGAAGGTTTGGGTAGCTAATATTAGCTAATGCTAGCAATTTGTAAGTAAATCTTGATATAAAAGACAAATTACTGATTTGGTTGCTTGACTGCATAACTTTTCTCCACTAGGGATAACTTTTTGTTGATTTTATTTCTTTATTTTTTTTTAATGGGGACTTGTGTAGAGTCACAGCGTCTTCCATAATTATTGGCACCCCGGTTAAGATGTGTTCTTTAGCTTCTAATAAATTAAATTTTTTTTCTAGATAATGTATGACCACAATGAAAAAAAAGAGGAAAATCCAACCTTTAATTCAAGTACATTTATTCAGTGGGGAAAAAAATCACACATTAAGAAATAATTCTTTTCTATCAAATCATGTGTGCCACAATTATTAGCACCACTGATTTTAATACTTTGTACAACCCCCTTTTGCCCACAAAACAGCACCTAATCTTCTCCTATAATACATTTTTCAACAATTTTCAGTGTGAGAGTATGCTTCTGCAATAAGAATTTAATTTACTTTAAGGTTTTCAACACATCTTAAACAGGGGTGCCAGTAATTATGGAGAGTGCTGTATATTTGAGCCATTTTAGGGCATGAGGGGATTGTTTTCATGTAAAAAAACAAAAAAAACAACTTCTAAATTTCTAACTTGGATATACAGCGCTGATTTTTGTGAGTATAAACAATTTGCCATAGAAATTATTAGCAAATCTTAATATAGTGACATATTTTTGTAACATTAGTCATTGTTACTGCTCTGATTTGCCACAACACTCTCGAAAAATACATTTTTAATCATACTGAAGATTAAAATTGTTATTTCTTTGATCTGCTTCCTTCAGATTGGTTGACTTCACCAGGTTACCTTCACCCACCCCAGAAAATAAGGACCTATTCTTCGTGACAAGGACCTCAGGGATCCAACCCTCACCTGCACGCAGTTCTAGCTACTCTGAGACTAATGAGCCTGACCTGGGCATGGCCAATGGCAGCAAGAGTCTGTCCATGGTGGACCTCCAGGACCCCCGCAGTCTGGAGGGTGGCTCAGGCCCCAGCTCTTCAGACGTCCTGGGTGAGGGCCCAGGTTCGGGAGGAGGTTGGTCAGCGAGAGTCCCACAAGGTAACATCCCTGGTGGTCCCACCTTGAGGAGGCCAGGCCAGACCCCCACCACACCAGGCACAGAAAGCACTCCGGGCCGACCCGCCCAGCTGCTCGCCCCGCTGTCCTTCCAGAACCCGGTCTACCAGATGGCGGCCTGCTTGCCCGTGTCCCCTCGCGGAATGACCGACTCAGGCTCCGAGTGCCACAGCTCTGTTAGTTCCCATAGCAACAACGAGGACGGGCCGCCGGGAGGGAAGCACGCCTTCTTGAACCACGGCGGAGGTGGGGGGAGCAGCGGGGACGAGTACACCAGGCGTTCGGGGGAGTTCAACCGCCGACAGCTGTCCCTCACCGAAACGCAGCACCAGCCCACCGTCCCCAGACAGAACAGCGCCGGCCCACAGCGGAGGATAGACCAGCCTCCACCACCGAGCGGTAATCGCCGCACACCCCCGAATCTGCTCAGCAGTGGACCCTACCCCCGGCCCTCCTCTGGCAGCATGATGACATCCTCGCCCGACTGGCCTGGCAGCGGGGCTCGGTTACGGCAGCAGTCCTCGTCTTCTAAAGGCGACAGTCCCGAGACCAAGCAGAGAGCTCAGCACAAACAGGTACAGGGTCACACTGCGCGAGCCACATGTGCAGCGTACACGTCTTTAACCCGAGGACAATATTCATTTGGTTATTGTTCAAGAACTATAGCTGTCTCAGTCTATGTAATCACATGAAATTACAGTGATATTAAAAGTAGCTATTACTGAAGGCCAATTTGTGTGATGGTATGTGCAGAGAAGCTGTGTGGGTGAACTCACAGATGCTGCACATTGTGCCCTTAATGAACTCTAGTCTCAGTGTGTCTAATAACAGTAATTTGCATACAGGAAGCTCGTCTCTTCACCACTGTTTTACTGGTCAAGTTTAATGGGAAGACAATGGGGGTGGTGGAGGCTCAATTAGTATCTTATAGTCACTTGGCAACATGGAGCAGACCTCATGGATACAAACACAACACGGTATCTTGCTGGGTTAGTATATCACTACGGTATAAATGTCAGTGAGAGAATTCTATCTACAATCAGCAGTCACTTTAAAACTTTGGGACTATAGGTGGTAATCAAAAACAGTGGTCATTTGTTGCCCTTGGTGACAGGCTGAACGGGAGAGCTTCTGCATATTAACCATAATGCCTTGCTCCCCACTCTCTTTAATAGTCCACAGGATTGCCTTTAGACTGACTGACTTACTGAAACCAAACCATCCAATTTAATTTGGAGAAGAACTCAGCACACACATTTATCCTCTGTGGATGCAGCGGCATGGCTTAAGTCCAGCATTTTAAAGCCACTATATGCAGATTGTGGTTGGAATATTTTTCTTTTTTATTGATATTTATGCTGGGCTACAGGGGTTGCTATAGAATCCAATGTATATATCTGTGCCCTATCACAGATATATTAGTATTGGCATGCATGTTTTTACAGAACATAATAGAAAAGCAAATATGTTTGGATTACTATAGAAAATCTGGCCAATAGAGCAGCTCTCAACTATATTGTCATTAGCATTGTTAGCACTGACTGCAGCACATGTAGCAGAGAAGACAGTGGTGCTGAGTCGAGTGGTGTCTTCCCAGTGAGCTGCTAGTCGGTGAAATATATTGCTGGAAAGAGTATTGCTGATATCTTTCAATATTCTTCAGATATTAGAATTCTGTGGCCCAAACTTAAATACCTTAACTATTTAATGGCTTATCAAGAAATCATGATCCCCAGAAGATAAATCATAATACCTTTCGTCACGCAATGATTTTTTTGGTCAGAATTTTTCCTCATCTGATGAAATTGTTCAACACTGCCAACATGGGTTTGTTAACAAATTGGTGTTGCCTGTGTGTTGCTTTCAGCACTTTCGGCCAATTTTCCTAAGTGGTTCCGATGTGTGTAGGGGGAGATTGATGAACTCTGCACGGTACCTTAAAGTTTGGTTCCCTTCCCACTTAAGTTTATTGGTATGGATAAAAGGTCAGATCATCAATTATTTTCTTTCAATAAAACTGGTCGATTGTTTCACTGTTTATCTTAATTCATTTTTTTTCTGGATTTAAACCAATTCTTTATAACATTACTGGTTTTTACTTACTAATAAGGTAGAATCTTAAGCATATTTCATGTGTAGACTGACACAAAGTTATAATCTTTTTTTCAATTTTGTCACTTTCCAGATATTAAGATTCAAATTCGTCAGCCTTTTCTAAAGCCTCAAATGCAAATGAGTGTGTTGGACTTTAAAAACAAGCACATTTCTTCTCATTTACTGTAGCAGCCCACAGCCACCTCTCTACTCGGCTGTCCATCAAACAGCCGGCAGATAGAAACAACAGACAACTTAACTGCTGCCGTCTGCCTCCGGGCTGATTTGAAATTCATTCATCTACTCTTACAGTATTTACCTTTCCTTGCTGCTAGTATGACAAGGTGTTACCACTCACACATGTTTTAAAAACGTGCTTCGAAGTGTGTGCCGCAGTTTACGTGTGAGCTTGAAGACTGGAGTGTGTATCCATTCCACCTGCTGCTTTTCAAATCCAGATGAGTTGGTGCATTTCAAGCTTATTTCTGTTGTTTCTGTGGTGTTATTGCAACCTCCCTCCTTCCCCTCCCCCTCACTTGCACTCAGCTCATGTGTGTGTGTGTGTGTGTGTGTGTGTGTGTGCGTGTGTGTTGTGTGTGTTGTGTTGATTTTACTAGGCCCCTTCCCCAGTGAACCCAAGTGCGCTGGACCGCACAGCAGCCTGGCTATTGAATATGAATGTGCAGTATTTAGACCATGAGGGGATGGAGCCCGAGTCACTGAGAAACAGAGAGGATCTAACTCAGGTGGAGAAGGTAACCTGCCATCCAACCTCTGACCTTTACCAACCCCCTCCTTTCACAAACCACCTCAACCTTCAGCCCTGATACCCCACTGAACTGTCCTTCCTTTCTTTACCACTCATTAGCTCCCTCATGTACCTCCGTCCTAAAGCATCCCTTCTGCACTTAATTATCCGTTATATTTATTCCCACTTTGCCCTTGCCTCTGAGCACGTTAGATGTACTTAAAATGTTATTTAAAGCCATACTATGCATATTTATACCAAGAGTGAGGTCATTAGCATAAACTGCGCAACAGTCCAATTGTGCATGTGACCTTATAAATAGTGCATTTTTTTCACAAAATGGACTTTTTAGTGTTTATTTTGTGATTTTTCTTTGTTGTTTCCACATGCAACAGTGAGCTCAGCTGCAGGAAAGTCATAGTAAAAGCAATAATGGTACACAGCAGTTACTACGGGCAAATAATTATGAGGCTAAATATAGTAGGCAAGAATATTAATGTGGTCCTCAGCAGGCTCCAGTATTGAATACCATCACTAAAGCTGCACCAACTCCAGTAATCTGCTGATGATTCATTTTTCTTTTCACCCTCTGAACCCTAAAACCCATCAGCATGTTTGAAAAGCATGTTATCTTTGGAAAATCGCCAAAATGACACCCTTTACCATAGCCAGACTGCAAAAACAGAGAGAATTGGCACCTTTCCCGATGATACTTGAACCACGCATCTGTAATGTGATCAAATCTGAGCTTAAAATCCTGATAGTTTATGTCTCATTTAAAAAATTTGGCTAAGATAAATAATTTGCTCTCACCAGATCCTGTAATAAAAAGTAGAAGCAACATGTTTTTCCCAGTATTGGTAACACCTGTGGGCACTTGGAGTAGTTGTACTTGATGTAGGTCTTTTTAAATTCTTGTGAAACAAATAATCAAAGAAATTCAGCCTTCACTTTTTTCTTTACTTTTAAAAATATATATATTTATTGTAATAACACTTTGTTATACTGTACAGAAGGCATTTTGAGTTCTCTCTAATTGTAGCAATGGCTGTACTGTTTCCATAGAAGTGCAAGACTTTATATTGTAGTGAAAAATTAACCACAATGAGGAAAAATGCGAAAGAAGCAAGAAAAAAAATGCAACTTGTTTGGGGTTCAGAGGGTTAATTGTTTGACCTTAAAAATGTCAGATAATAGTGAAAGATGTCTTTCATAACTTCCCACAGCCCAAGGTAAATGACGAGGTGTATTAAGATGCCCTGTCTTTTTCAAACAAAACTACAAAGCCCAAATATGTTCTATTTATTTGGCAAAAGGACCAAACTCCCACATTTGAAAAGCTGGAATGTTTTTGCAATTTTAAACACCTCATCAACCCAGTTTTGAAGGACTTAGCAAACTGTGCGCTAGCTACACCAACAGAGGAAAAACATCAGTATTAAATAACTTTCTTATCTCAGATCTAAATAAAGAAAAAGTTCTGGGTATTATCTTTGGAATAACACTTGAACTTCTACAGTGTTGGATATTATTTTTTTGATACTTGTAATTTTTTATTTTGTTTTATACATGCTCAAAAAAAAAAAACTAAATCAACAATAAATAGATACAACAGAAACATTGGATATTATAATTTCACCCTTCTTCATTAACAAAATCTCCCTTCACCTTGAAAGCACCTCCCTTACAACTTTCTCCCTCTTTCTTATCTTTGAAGTAGCCCAGTCCAAACCAGGTGTGTGTATGTGTGTGTGTATTCACATGCCGTACATCCACACAGACGTGTTGGAGCTTGTGTGCGCTTGCATCTGTGTGAGAGACAGAGACAGAAAGAGGCTTTTTGCTGCTTCCCCTGCCTACGTTTCCCGCTTCTCTTCTCTGCAACCTTTACAACCATTCACCCTCAGCTCCGCTTCCTTGCTTTGGTTGGCTGCCACATGCTCTCTCCCCCATTTTTTTTTTTCTTTTCCCATCCATAATGAATACAAACCTGTCATCCTAACATAGCTCATACTTTATGGAAGCCAGCAGCTCAGGCAGGGAGAGCAACCAAAGAAGGCAATAACTTCAGTCTTAACAAAGAAGCCGCAGCCACCTTAAAATAGCAGAGCAGCAACAAGAGAAGGATTGGAAAACACTACATCTTCCACAGCAGCTTACACACAATATGGAGCTAATGGTCTATACAGTTTTAACTGTACAGGTGCAACAGCAGTCAGTTTAAATGCTCACATTCATTTACACACTCTATTTAGGTATTAAAAAACAGAACAGGAAATGTATTTATTTTGTTAGGAGTGGTGATGCTCATCATTGTTTCTTATGTAAATAAATCAGATAATCATAGATATATGTAGCTGCAAAAATGAGTTTGATTTATCAAGAGAGCATTTGGACATTACTGAAAAAGAAAAGCTGTGTGTTGATGTTGATGTCTATTTGTCTATTAAGTAGAGAAGGATCTTCAATAAACTTGTTCATCAAGATAGCAATATTTTCAATTGCTTAGATTGTATGAATTGTGAAATCATAAAATATCTCTCTATTTTTTAAAAAAAAGCAAACTGTACAGTCATAAATCATATAACTCTTCCATACATAATTGTTAGAGCCCGATTGATATTTCCATTGGTGGATATTATCGGCTGATATTGGCTTATCACACATATAGCACTGTTAATTGTTGTTAGACATACACCAATATGAAAACACTTGAAAAATTGCTTGAGATATTTTACATACAGGATATCACAGTTTGTCCAACAGAGCAGCTCTAGCTGCATTGTTTATAGCACTGACTGCAGCACATGTAGCAGAGTACATATTACAGCTAAGCAGATGGTGGTGCGGAGTCAAGTGGCGCCTTAATGGTAAACGGGCAACTTGCTTGTGAAATACATTACTGTAAAGTTAATAAACAATCACCCCATAATAAGTTTTATTTTCAATATAACTCTAACATATATATATATATATATAAGTAATATTTATATGTATATACAGTTAATCTAATGAACATCTTGTTGTTTTGATTGACCATCTGCATAATTATCATAATGTGTCATGCCTCTATAGATCTATAGGTTTTAGTGACAGTAAACTTTACATTTTGAAGGGAGAGTCCTTCATGTACACTACCGGTCACACAGACAATTTCATGTTTTCCATTAAAAGTCACACGTTTATTCATGTGCTAACATAATTGCACAAGGGTTTTCTAATCATCAATCAGTCTTTCAACACCATTAGCTAACACAACGTAGCATTAGAACACAGGAGTGATGGTTGCTGGAAATGTTCCTCTGTACCCCTATGGAGATATTCCGTCAATAATCAGCCGTTTCAAGCGAGAATAATCATTTACCACATTAACAATGTCGTGACTGGATTTATCATTCATTTCATGTTATCTTCATTGGGAAAAATGCTTTTCTTTCAAAATGAGTACTTTTTTTAAATGACCCCAAACTTTTGAACGGTAGTGTAATTTCCTTTTACTATTTACCCTTTTTTTCCTGGTTTAAACATCTTACTGCCTGTGAGACTTCACTGTGTCCAGTAGAATACGTTTAACGTTGACATGGATGGAAATCTAACCTAACTAGACCATTGTCAGATGTAGCATCAACACAGCAGGTGCAGAGACGCATCTGTTCAAACCACCTTTGTTTTCCAACTCTCTTTTGTTGTGTTCTGCGTTATCAATATTCATACGTATTAATTATACCCTTTAGTCTGTTGAATTTTAAATGCACATCTGCAAAGGACAGTTACAGTCAATATGAGCCAAACAGGATTGAATCACTCTGATCTTCTTTGTGTCGCTGAGGAAAATACATAAATATTTACAAAGGTACTGGGTTACATTTCAGAGATACCTTTATTAACATAAACTGTCAAAAAAACTAAATAGTAATTGTCCAAATAGCAGCTTGAATGAATGTTATAAATAATGAGCCAATTGAAGCCTAGTTATTCTCAAGTGTTTAGTTAATTCAGATGACACTTTAGATGAGTACAGCGGATGACGAGGACAAGAAGAGAATGTGGTTCATGTCTTTTATTTACAGAGTCTCCTACAATAGCTTGATTTTCTTTAAGTTGACACACTTTGTTTCACGATTAAAAGAAAGGATGCAGGTCAGAGAAAAGAGCACAGGGAAAGGCAGTTGGGATTTGGAGTATAGTCGATGAGATTGTTTGAGACCAGTGTCAGGACTGAGGGGCAGAGCAAAGGCACTTACAGATACAGTTGATGTCATCCGTCCTCAGGGGATCTCGTGACAAGAACATATGGATATTAAAGATGGAGAGAAGAGCGGAGAAAGGGAAGAGCGGCCGATAAGATAAATCTATTTGAGGTCACTGTTCCCGCTGGGAAAGAGGAGGGGGTTGATGGGAAAAAGTTCCAGTGGTTGGCATCAGAGTGACATGAGAGAACAAGTAGAGGGTGAGAAGGAAAGATAGCATCCTCGCTGTGTGCGATCGAACATGAGGATCCAGGATGCTCTGATAGTTTGTCTTTCACATTGTTTTCCATCTGTTACAGCTGAAAGATAAAAACGTTTTGTTTAAAACACCTGGAAAGACAAGAATTTAATCAAGCGAAGCAAAAATAATTACGCCAGAATGTAATGAACCGATAATCCTCTTTAGCCGCACAATCAGTGCAGCTTGATTGATGGCCCAAGCTGAAATAAACAATTATTGGATGGATTACAATGATAGTTTGGAGGTCCCAAGAGGATGAATCCTACTGGAAACCCTAGACTGTCCCTGTATCAGTTACAGGTTGACAGTTCTGTTTTTAATGAAGTTTAGTAAAGTCAAATCAAGCACTGTGCATCTAGAGATAAATAGCAACCCCTAAGGTACAGTGAAATGCAGACACATCTGAATAAAAACAATAAAGTAATGACAAAAAAAGATACAGCACAATAAAAGATTATGTCTGGCAGTCAAGTTCTACCTGGATGAAACTTCATGAGAAGAGTCTCACATGAAAAGGTAAACTCTATTTTTGTGTCTAGTTCTTGGAACATGTAAAAGCATCTGCTTAGTTAACCTCAGTCCTTTAACTGGAGTAAGAAAATGTAGGAGGCCTGCTCAACAACGAGCCAAAATTATCTTTGAACTGTTGCCTTTTCTTTGAAGAACATCAAAATGTAAATTCTTGCTTTGATTTATCACCAAATATTGACAAAACTGAAGGCGCACCCTTCTGCCACAGCTGTATTTTATGTTTCATGTTAATTAGTAAATCTAAAATAAGATGGTGCACATATTAGACACTACTGTCAACAGCTTAGTACACTGCCGTTGTCAGTTTCCTCATCTGTAATGTCACTTAATCCCTGTTACACCTCCCCTACAATCAAAGAAGAAACCTAGTCTGGAATTTCGGTATTAACCAATGTTTGGTCCACACTGATTAATAATGTAACCCCTTCACAGATTCAGTCCTAAACCTTACATTTGATATTTGGAGTTAAAATCTGAATGGTTACGATTATCATCCTCATACCCGGAGCAGCAGACACTGTTGCCAAGCATTGCTAAACATTCCTGCCCTAGAGGCTAATGTTAGCTACAGATATTACCGTCA
This sequence comes from Acanthochromis polyacanthus, assembly GCF_021347895.1. Classification (NCBI taxonomy): domain Eukaryota; kingdom Metazoa; phylum Chordata; class Actinopteri; family Pomacentridae; genus Acanthochromis; species Acanthochromis polyacanthus. Next base: position 15,203,604 of record NC_067130.1, read on the forward strand.
GTTCTCACTCAAGAAGAGTCAAACCACATCATCTTCCCATCTTCCTCATCATGACTCATTTAGGCTTCTGCTATTGTTTTTTTTGTCACAGCAAAGTACTATTACAGCAAGTTCTTGCACCACAGTCTCCATTTTCTTCCCCATGTGAGGTTGCACTCTGCTGTCTGGTTGCTCCCTCTGGCAAGATAATCTCAAAGAAAAATACCCTGCAATGAGTGGCGTGCCATTATTTTCAAATCTTGCACTGTGTCTGAGATTACAGTGTGATTATATTATGTGCGTGATGCAACCCGATTTCTGAATCTATTAGGATTTTAAACCTCCTGTAGTCTGGACCCAGCTTTAATGTTTATCCAGTGACATGCTGACTGACCACAGTATCCCTTATTGGTAAAAGAAGTATGTTTTCCTATCTAGACGAGATTTGATTCTTCCGCTGGCCTGAGGAGAACGGCTTTACAAAAGGTCCAGCGATGGGTCAGGGACAGATTTCCAGTTCTTATTTCACTGACTAGACTCCCACTTCACTGGTTACATCCCTCCCTTCTCACATCCTCTGGCCTTTATTCATCCTAGAATCCCTTTCTTTTTCTTCTTGTCAGCTTTTAGTTTCATCTCCCGACCTGTCTTCGGTTTCAGAACCAAACCCAGTTGGGGAACAGTCGAATTTGACACCAATTTTGAATGAAAGTACTGGTTAAAGGTTCGGTATAAATGTGCTAATTATGAGAACTGCTCGTAAATGAACCGCGCGATTCCCTGATAGAGGTCGTCTCTCGATTCCAGACAGAAATTATACCCAGTCTGAGGAGCGACTCAGCCTTTATCTGAGGCCTGATTGAGAGATGTCTTTTTTGTTCTTGTCAGCGACGGTAATGAAGAAGACGATAGGCCTGATGATGATGATCATGATGATAATGACAACAGCGATGACGAGAATCTCCTCATCTCCCTGCTCCTTTGTTCAGTACCAGCAGGAGATTGCAGTGCTGCAGGAGAAGCTGCGGGCGTCGGTGCAGAAGCTGGAGGAGTACGAGGCCCGTCTGAAGGGTCAGGACGAACAGGCCCAGAAGGTGCTGATGGAGTACCAGGCCCGGCTGGAGGAGTCGGAGGAACGTCTGCGCAGACAGCAGGACGACAAAGATCTCCAGATGAAGGGCATCATCAGCAGGTATGAAGAGGAAGAAGTTGCTTTGCTCGGGTGCATCTTTTCTTTTACCTCCTGTAACACTTCCTTCCGTTTCCAGGTTAATGTCGGTGGAAGAGGAGCTCAAAAAGGATCATTCTGACATGCAGGCAGTGGTGGACTCCAAACAGAAGATCATCGACGCACAGGTCAGTTTCCTCTTCGCTATACGCTGACAGCAGAGCTCCAGCGTTCCCTTCCGCAGGTTCCATATGGTTTTGTAGATACTTTAAATCTTTGTGTTTCAAATTTGTGTGCGCTGTCACTCGTGGAAACAAAGGGTCACTGACATACAAAGAGATGTTTAATTCATAGCTGTCTCCGCTCTGGCATTGACAAGCTTGAATGGCTGAGCTCCCTCCCACTCCCTCTTATAAAACATACATTTACACATTTCTTATCTAGTTTTCTGTCAACATGTAGCTCCTCTATAATCCATGGCGGGTGTTATTTGTCCAAAACTGCATTTAAAATCCATCTGAGAAGACAAATAAAAGTGTTGATTTTGAGAATTTTGCAACCGACGAATTGTAAATGTTCGTTGTTCGGAATATAATTATAAATTTAGCAGCAAAGGAGTGTGTGGGCATCATTGTTGTCATGAAGGATTAAAACCTGCTGGACTCAGCTCTGGATACAGTTTCATCTATACTCTGGAAAATATGTACATTCCCTGCATGCAGACACACACAGAGTGAAAATATGTACGTACGTCTTTGTAGATTACAGTGTTTGCACATCAGGATGGGAGAGAAAACGCAACTGTGCTCCAACATGACATTTACCACAAATTCAGACACAAACGTGCATAGGTGATTAATCTCCTTTACGCCCGCAGTAATGAGTGTTTGCATCTGCAAACAAATACGCCACGGTAAAGCAATAAGTTGTCTCGCTCAGTAAACAGACACAGAGAAGAAGGAAAATAAAAAGGTCATTAGAAAGGCAGGGAAGGAAACACACTTCTGTGGATCAACTCAGCCTCGTGCAGCAACCACTTGTACATACAGATTTACAACTGCCGCTTTATTTTTCAATTTGTGCAGAACAAGGGGGTCCTCAGGTGACCCTCTTGTATGAGTATCATTATAACATCTCCTGTGAATCATTTTAGAATTATAATACCTTAATGTGAATTTAATTGGAGTTTGAGTTTGTTCCCAAATAAATAACAGAAAACGTAATGCACGGGCACTGTGCTGCAGTGGTTAGCAATAGTTAGCAGGTCATCTGAGGCCTTGTTCTGCCTGGGTTACCTCTGGGTGCTAGGGCTTCCTCTCACAATCAACAAGCATGTATAGTACATAGGGTAAGAAGACGCTTCCTGCCGACCAGCGAGCAATTTGGTAGTACCATGATCGGCTTGTTTTTTCTGGGTGTAATGAACGGCTGTCTTGGAGAGCCTCAGTTTTTTCGCTACCTGTCTCTCACTCATTCCAATTTCCAACAGTGCCATGACATGAAATGGCCTCTTATATATCCTGGGAATACAGTTAAGCTCAAACATGTCAAATAGGACATAAAGTATTATGTATAAAACTGCATTTTTTGTCGTGTTCATCGTGTCCTCAGATAATATACCTTTAGTGGTATCAGGCATTAAAATTAACAAGAAATTGAGGAAACAAGGGTGGTCTAATAATTTTTTCCATGACTGTCTGTAGTAGGTTAGTTGGTGATTCTAAATTGGAATTAAATAAATTAAATCCATTATTGTACCCCACCTTTTGCCCCAAAGGCAGCCAAAATAGCCTCCAGTCCCTGACCTCTACAGGATAAAGCAGGTGCCGTTAACGGAAGGACAGAAAACTTAATGCAGAGTTAAAGCTGGTGGATGCTGGATTTTTTTTAGCATCACTCGGCAAAATTTCCACACAAATCTTTCAGCATATTGTATTTTAAGTCATCTGCGAGGGAACTGGACTTCTACGCCTCATCCTAGCTCCTTTTGTTTTCTCCAACAGGAGATTTGAGCCAATCAGAGGGCTTTGCACCAACCAGCGAGATCATATAAATAGCAACAAAGGCTGGTGTGAGAACAGGATCAGACTGAGGACTTTCACTCGAAAGGGTGACGCCGCAAATAAATGTTTACTTATAGCTTGACTGTGTGCACATGTTTATTATGTGCTCATGCAGTGATATAGCACAGAGAGAAAAGATAGAGGAGTTGCAGAAGAAGTCTTGTATATTTGGAAATTCTTCCTTTTTCTATCTGTTTTGATATTTTGCCTTTTACAGATTCCCGCCTACTACAGCTTTAATATTTTATGCAACATCAATGTAGTGCTGAATCCTTTACTCTTTGTTTCTGTCGTGTCCCTACCGTTACACATCACTGATTTCAGGACAAATGTTCTTATTCATCTTCTATCTGATCTCCTTATAGGAATATTTTTGGATAAAAATGGGAAAATACTATTGTGTGAGGGTCTCGAATACCCTCCAGTTCAATCAGACAAGACTCTATATGTAACTGTACTTCTGTGTGTTCACAGGAGAAGCGCATAGCATCGCTGGACGCCGCCAACGCCCGTCTGATGAGCGCTCTGACCCAGCTGAAGGAGCGCTACAGCATGCAGACCCGCAACGGCATCTCCCCCACCAATCCCACCAAACTGCAGATCACTGAGAACGGAGAATTTAGGAACAGCAGCAACTGCTAGACAGACTGGCATCTGCCCCGAGTGAGTGTCGAGTGCCTGAGTGTGTACAGTTATTCAGTGAGAGGATGTCTACGTGCATGCACGGATGCATGCCTGTTTGAAAGACTGAAAGACTGCGACTGTGTGTGCGTGTGTGTGTGTGTGAGAGGGATTTCAAAGCAGACAGTACTTTTGGAAGTCATTTCCACTTTTCTGGAGACTGTGTAGGAGTCGAGGGCATCGCTCTGAAAGGGCCGGCCAGAAGAGGTGGAACTTTAAATGTGACGGACAGATCACCAAGACAACAAGATCACCAGACGGCCTTCGTTACCAGGGTGACGGCCAGAGGAGGCGGGGCAGAGCTTGTACATAGAAAACTCGAAGCTGTCCGTCAGTCAGACCCTTTTCCGGTGGATGTACGCAGTCACTGGGATGATTCAAGCCCCCCCGCCTGTGCTTGGGATGAACCACTATATAACCACACGCAGTGACGACCGCCACACCTGGTCGCCCCTAGCAACCCTCCTCTCTTCTCTTTATCCTGCTCCCTCTCGACGACCAAGTGGACCCACTTCAACCCAACAACACGCATTGAGGATTATCGCTTTAGTTGTCTTGAGAGGATTACTTTCCAGTGCTTTATTCTGAAGTCATTGTTTTTAAAGAACCAAATAGGAGCTAAAAAAAGTGATATTTTTAGTCCAAAACAATCTTCTTTGTCTCCCGTTCTAATCCTGGGTGTGTTCCTAAGCGTCCCGCTGACCCCACTACCCCCCACCCCACCCCCACCCCCCACCCCACCCCCCACCCCACCCCCCACCCCCCATCCCGATGTAGTGCACTTTGTGAAAAGCTATTGGTACATGAAACGCCTTAAGCAAGGAACACACCTCGACTTTATCCTGCAGCTCCCCCTATTTCTGCAAAAAAGGCACAACTTATACTGTGGATTTGTAAAGAATACAAAAATAAATTGTACACACTTAAATGTATTATAAACACTAAAGTTAAATGAATTCTATGTGATACTATATTAATGAAATTTAATATAGATGTATGCAGTTTTTTTTCTTCTATAGAGTATACACACATATACCTATATTTGATAATCTCAAATATAAAAAGCAGCCCTTTATTTAGGAGTGAGATCTACTTTTATTTTTCTTCTCTTACGATGAAAGACTGTAGTGTGTAGCTTGCTTTCGAGCCCTGGAGAGGGAGACCCCAGCGAGCAGTGATCAGCACCTCAGCCATCTCCGAATCCATCGTGCTTTAACCCTTTACACACGAGAGAAACGTCTGCACAGCGGTTTCCGACAAACTTCTGGTGTAGTTTGCACAGTCAAACGTAATCGGTTTCTTCTTCTGGTGCTCATCACTGCTCTCAGAGACACGGATCGCTCAAACCCAGATTTTGGATTTCGGTTGGATCATGAGTTCTATTCGTGTGGTCTTTTTATTTCTCTAGTTGCACAAAAGCTATTGAGAGACGTGTTCAGAGGCGCCCGCTCATACTATACACTGGACCGGTGAGCCGTTTGTTACGATGGCCTCCTTAGTGACAACATTTTCTCTCTAACTGCTTTATTTGTCCGTGGTAATGAAGTATGCTGCATCCAAACTGTGACTCTATTGATCCTAGTGGCATCATCTCTTCCTCTCTCCCCTCTTTTCCACCTCTCCCCCTCCTTCATCCCTCGTTCTTCTGAATGTGAAGATGCTAGCTCACAGTTGGTCTTAACATGGGGTTTGCTCCTTCTAACCTCCCCCTCTGTCGTCGCTCCATACCATCTTAGCATCTGTATTTTGTATATTTTTGTATTCATTTTTCTTACCTATAACGAAACTATATACATCAAGTGTGAGGCTCTGCATGCTTCATCCTTGCTCTAGAGCCAATGGTAGCGTCAGTATCACCGTTTGTTTTCTTTGTTTGCCAGTTGGACAGTGATGACGATGACGATGAATAGCTTGCTGCAGACATGACATGAATATATGCTGAGTGTATCAAGAGGCTGGACAGCTTGGGAAAGTGTAAATAAAATGCTCACACTATTTTTACCTAATGTTATCAGAGCTTTTTGTAAATGTATCTTGTGCTCAAACTCTGCTGTATCATTATGGATATTGTAAATATGAAATAGCTCAGTCGGTCATCTGTCCTCATTGGTTAGAACTATACAATTAAATTAACCTTTCAGTGTTCTCTCTGTTAAAGCTATTGTTTTGTATTTAGAGTGGAATATCACTAGCCAAAAAACTGACTAAGTAGGAGTTTGACTCTTGGGATGTATGCCTCCTTGGTTTCAGGCCAAGCTGAGTACAGTCTCGATGAGATTCACAAGCACAATCCTGTATTTCTCATCAGTCTAGCTCTATGCACTTTTACTTTCAGTGGTTGGTGTTTATAACTAGCTTTTCTTTTTCCTTTTTCTTTTTTTTTTAACACAGCACCTCTTTCAGGTGTTTCAAACCGTGGCAAAGTTTAAACCAGAAAAGCAGCATTTTTTTAACAGCTCAATCTCAAATCTTTATATCAAATTAAAAGAACGATTTAGCTTTTTTCCAGACAGAAATTGTCTCAGACTGACAAATCATATGCTTGCAAAACAAATTACAGGAATTATCATATCTTGCCAGGCAACCAGCCCTAAAACTGTAGTGTGCAACTGCATGGACAAAAGCAAGACTATGTTACTGTTAATAAAAGAAACTACACATTTTTTTATCTTACACAAATTAATTAGCAATAAAACACACCGACTCTTAGTTTAACACACTCAGAGGTTTTTCTGGTAAGCCTTAATTTACTTCTACTGTTTTGACCAGTAGCTTATGGTGGTTAATGTTACCCAGCGTTTGCAAATTTTAGCTAACTGCAGGTTTCTGCTGTACTTGTGGTGCTGTTACAATAACTTAGCATTTAAGCTAAATGCTCAACTACTGTTTAACTAACTGGCAACTGAAGCTGTTTTAATTAGCGTGTGCCCTTCATGTATTTGGATATTTTCGGGTCACAGAGAAAACCAAAGTTTTCTCTCAAAGACAAATTATTGCTAAACAGTCTTCTCTTTAGAATCCAGCTAAACATTTTTCTGTTCAGTATTTAGCTAGATAGCTAACCTTATAGTTAGCAAATGTTTGCAAAAACTTTGTCCAGTTTTACAGTAAAAGTCACAATACTAATTGTGTTTATTGACTTAATGGCCCTTCTCCACTTGTGAATTTTTTCAAACAGCATTTCAGCTAAATGCTAATTAGTAGTTTAGCATTTATGCTAGTTGAATAGCATAACATCTTGATGTGCTGAGCCTTTATTGTTTCGCACGTAAACTTCAAATGCATTTAACATACTGGAACATCATTGATTCATTTCATTGACTTTATGACCCTTACATGCTTAGCTAAATGTTTATGTATTGTTTAGCCAGGTAAAAGCTAAACTAGTGTCTGAAAGTTTATGGAGCTAAAATGTTGCTAACATCACGATCTTGCAAAAACCAATAAGCTTCTTGTTTGTATTAAACTCAACAGTACACACATAGCGAAACTGGATTTTTTTTTTACCACTAATGTTAGCAAAGCAAGTTAAAGTTTGCTGTTTGAAGTACATTGATTCAGGTCACTCCGACTCTTACCCCGTAACTTTGCAATTTAGCTGAATACGAGTCAACTGTTTATGTAAGTGTGCACCTAGATGTTTAGTTAAACAGTATGAAATTTCAAGCCAATATTTCAGCCTTTTAAAAACTCAGAAGTTTATTGTTTAGCATGCAGCTCAACATTCAGCTGTTGAGCATGTATCTGTCTGGTTTTGGTTTGCTAGGATTGAAGCTAATCTCAGCAAATCTGGGGTAAAAAAAAAAAGGGGGTACATTAATTCAATTCACCGACTTTAGAAATCTGAATTCATATCTTAGCTCTTTAGCTAAATGCTAAACTATTGCTCTACAGTATTTTAACATAAAACTGTGGCTGCTGATCAGCAAAAGTTACATAGTCTTGCTTTAAACTACAAACTTTTTTTTTTTTTTTACTCATACAAGGCTGTCACATATATCTTATTCTATACAGACTGAAGCAAAAAAGGCACACCAATGTTTATTATCCAATTTGGCTTCTCAGTTATCAGTTCCTTTATCCCAGCCATGATCCCACTTCTGACTCTATGAATCACTCTCGACACAGTTCGGCCACTCCGACAAAAGATTAATCAAAAATATAAAGCTATAAATAAAGCAAAAGATGTTGTATGTTTTCTATTATCTTGTAGAAAATACTTTTGTAAGTATGTTGAAAGTATAAAGTATTTGCTGGATTCTGCTTCCTTTGACGACAGTGACAAAACAATAATGTACAGAGGAATTTGTGTTGACAAAATGTGGCTGTGCAATTTATGTACATTTGCAACTAGACCTATTAAAGTTTTATTTAGCTATTTTAAAAAAAAATCTCGTCTGCCTTGTGTCTTTGTCCCGTCGCCTTCCCTCGGATTGTTCTCTGTGACGCTTTGTTATCCTGAAATGTAAATGAAGCTTAATTTGTGAGCATGTGTGATGAGTCACATGTTCATTAAATATATAAGCAGGCCTAGATAGATGACAAGCAGCTAGAAAGAACATATGCTCAGACTCTGGGTCCAAAGGCAGGTTGTGACGGAGGGATGTGAAAGACCCGTTTGAGCAGCTTCTACTTGTCTTAGCGAGCCTGACCTACATACTGCCTGATTGTTATTCCCTACTGTGGCTAACAAAAAGCCTGAAAAGGCCTGAACAACAGAAGAAATGCCTGTAAATTTATCTGAAAGTTATATAATAAACAATGCAATTGGTTAAAAAGCAGTAGAGGCGTCCTATGAGATATCATTGCACTACTATTGTTATAATTACATGTGATTGAATGGGAAAAGCCGACCTCATAAACAACAGATCTTCGTCGTGTGTATTTTGAAGGAAAGGCCCTGTTGTTAATTGCTCCCTGTGAGGCTCACTTATTTCTTTGGCCAAGTGGAACGGGCTCCCTGCGGCAAAGACACACATTCAGGGCGTCAGGCTTATGAAACAACGCCACTAGTCGTGCTACTCTCTCCGGTACTCGCACTCGTGATTCAAAAAGTATCAAAGGCGAGAAAACAGAGCCACTAGCTGAGGACTACATGATTCCCTGCCAAGTACAGAGTAACAGCATTGAAGCCTTATTTGCACTTCCACTTCCCTAGTCTATTTCATGCATAACTGAATGTTTTATCGAAATGAATCTTTCTCTCAAAGCTGCCCAAAACATACTTTAGGTTGATCTAATATATGAGGTGAAAAAGGGTAAATGTAATAGTTACATAATGGGGAACTTGACTGTTTTCTTTGCCTCATTTTCCTAGCTAGTTGTAATGTTTTTTTGAGTTACACACCATACTATGACATTTTTACAATGATGGTTCTACTATGGAACCAGTTTGACATGTTCAGGCGTTCTGTGTGTGAAAACTCAGAGATTTCAGGTATCAGAAGGTGGTTTTCAACTTTCTTTGTTAACTTTCTGCTTCAACTTTAAACTAAATTCACTTCACTAAGCCAGCCCTCTGGACTTCCAGTAAGCTGTGTTCCTATTGGCTGTCCAGTTGGCTGCTTGGTGTTATCAGGAACACCTGAGCAGCTCAGTGTCTTCCTGCTTTATGTCTGCAGTCAAACATTTCCTCTGCTTCTCTTCACTGAACTGGGTTTGGCTCTGTTGCTTTAGTTTGTTCTTTAGGCGTTGGCTTGCAGCTTCCAGCAGTAAAATCGTCTTTAATGTGTTTCTTTGTGTGTTTTGGGGCTTAGTACTGGATAGTTGTCTTGGGAAATGTGATTCTTTAGCCACGGCTAGCACATGGTGCTAATGTGTGCAGTGATTAGTGGGTTAGGTGCAGCTGAGTTGTGTCTTTATCTTGGCTGTAGTGAGTCTTTAGAGGTTTTATGTCAGACACATTCTGTATTCTTGTTTGTGAACCAACGCTGGTTGTTCAGAAGGTAAGAGTTTCTGTCCTGATTCTGTTTAAAGAGGTTCTCTGGTAGGCTGCAGAAGACGTTAGCGTTTGGGTTGTGCTAGTTTGGTTTTTGTACGGTTTCATTTGGACGACTATCTTGAGGCCCCTCCATGTGGTTTAGTGAGATTTTCTGTAACAGTTCTACAAAGCAACCTGCAGAAGAAGAGACTTTGAGAGTTTTTAGGAAGTTCTGGAGACCAGCCTTTAGAGCAGCAGAAACATTTGTCAGCAGTTTGAGCAGGAGAAGGTGAGCTTCAGAGTAGAAATGAGAAGGAAACCATCTTGACCTGTGTGGTGAGGGCCTGTACCACGAGTTTGAGCAGGTTGTGAAGAGTCTGTAGTTCTTTGGTCTGAAAGCACAAGAAGAGTCGACTCATTAAAGGAGAAAACAGGATATATTGTTGGTTCTTCTGTCGCTCTGCAGTTTCCTTGGACTGAATATCAAGTTTCTATTTTAAATGATTTACCATGTGAGCCCAAGAAGACTTCAATAAACTCCCTCCATCCCCTGGACAAAACAGATTTTATTACCATGTTAAATCTTTTTTTTAAAGTATGTTTTTGAGTTTTAATCATAGTTTATTTCATTTTGTCATCTGTGTGAAAGGTGCTAAACAAATAAAGCTGAATTGATAAACTGAATAACTGACTAGCTCATGATTGTGACAACAGAAGTATTATCGTTTTGGTTTAAGGGTTTGTTTCATTTTTAAGGTTGGGGTTAAAATCTTGACAAAAAATATTAAAGACAGACTACATTTAAAAAAAAAAAAGCATTTAAATCAAAGGAAACATTTAATACAATAAAACATTTAAAAAGAAAATGAAATACAATTAAATTGTTAAACAGACAAAATATTACTTTTGAAAATTAAACAAGATCCAAAACATGTAGTTAAGAAATTAAACAAATTTTTTTTGACAAAAATATTAAAGATGAAGTATTTTAGATAATTAAATATTTAAAAATACAATTAAACAGTAATAAAAAATATGAAACACTGAATTGGACTATTAAACCCTTAAAAAGATGAAACATTTAATTAAAAAATATGTTTAATTGGAAAATTTAATTTTAAAGGCAATAAAACTTTAAATAGGAATTAAACAGAAAATACAATTTAAAATAAAATTAAAAAGGACATTTTTCAAACAAGCCAACAAAACATTTGAAAAAACAAACATTAAAAAGACAAAACATTTAAAAATCAAATCAGACATTAGAAAAGAATAAAACTAAACATTTGAGAAGAATCAAACTAAAGACAAAACATTTGAAAAGACACCAGTTATACTTTAGAAGATCAAATTAAACAGAAGAGACAAAACAATCAAAAAGAGCAAAAACAGATAAAGTTCTTTAAGTATTTTCTAGTCTGAAATGAAAACATCAAGTTGTTTCTTCAAACATTTCCTCTTTCTGTGTTCTTGGTTTGATTGTGGACAGATTTACTAGGAACTCATTTCAGAAAACTGCTTTCCAGAAAAAGTCAATAAGTAGTTGAAGGCATCGATCAAACTAATGTTACCTTCTGATCTCCACAAACTTTACTGTTCAGTGAAGAGAATCAAAGTTTGTTCAGGATTTCTAAAGAACCCACAGGTGAAGGTCTGAGAAGAACTCAGATGGATGGTCTAAATGTGAAATCAAGACTCATGGTCACAAGTTTTAAGGCTTCTGTTAACCAGAAAGTTCAAACTAACACAGAAGTACTGGGAAACTTTTAAAACTTCAGCCCTCAGACTGTCGAAAGGTTCAAACTAAGTTCCTGAATAGTTTTCTGTTAGTTTGAACCTTTCGACAGTCTGAGGGCTGATATCTTCTAACAGTGAACTGCTCGGGAACTGAGAAGATATCAGTCCTTGGACTGTCTGAAAGTTAAATCTGACAGAGAACTACTGTGGGACTTAGAAAAGCTCAGGTCTTGAGGACTCGGGAGGTCTCGAGGCTTTGGAAAGTCTTGGAACTGAGGGTTCAACCCTCCAGCACAAAGGCTGAAGTCCAACCCCCTGAGAAAAATGGTCAAGACGAGACTCGAGTTAAAAAAAAACAACTCAAAAACGACAAAAAATCGATGATAAATGCGCAAAAAAAAGAAGCATTAGTATCTGAGCGAGTAGCTCAAGGGGATAAGAAGAGAGACTACTAAATGAAAGGTAGCAGGATCAAGTCCCACTACTGGCATTTTGCTTCCTTTGTTTTTGTCTAAGTTTTTCAAAAAATTTAAGAAGGGTCTGGTCTTGAACCAGCAACCTGCAGCTCCATTGGCAAATCCTTAACTCGCTGAGCTACAGATCAGATAAAAAAATATAAATTCGTCGTCCCTTTGACATCGTAGTTTCCAAGTGACCACATGGGTGGAGCCAAGGCAGAGTCAAGGTGGAGTCAAGGTGGAGTCAGGGCGGAGAGTAGGAGGGGAGGTGGGTGGCGGCCTCTCCCCTCTAACCGCTCACCTCCCCCCACCCGACGAGTTTTTCGAAAATCCAAGTCTTGATGGGTTTCCCCGAGTTTCTTGAGTTTCCACCAGGTTGGAGGCAGAAGAACTTGTCATGAAGAGGTGTTGAAGTCGGCAAGAATGGAGTGACTTTTTACAGCGACTAGAGGGAAGACGACTAGTAGAGCAGCTCTTTAACCAGCATCCCAAAAATCCATGGAGTCGGCTCCAGAGAAATGAAGGGAGGTCAACTTTTATCAACCTCCATCCAGATGTTCAACTTGATATCTTTACTTTGAGATGTTTAGCACCACAAACCTTTAGTATCACACTTCATTATCATTTATTAGGACTTTTTCACTTTTTATCTTAGTTTAGTCAGAAAGATAGTTGATAATGTGCGAATTGTTGCAGCTTGTGAGCCGTAAAAAGTTTTAATCTTTGAGTGTTTTGTTGATGTTGGTTTCTAAATGTTTTTTGACACTCGGCCCCAAAGATTTGAACATCAGGGAAATCCAACTTTTGCATGACAATGTCTAATTAAAGGACATTTATTTCCAATGTAAATGTGTGATATTCATCCTCTGGAGCTTCTCTTCACATCGTCTTCCACCTGGACTGGTTTGGTCGGGGCATGTGCAACAAACATTTCAAAAACTGCACTTTAATATCAATGGATGACACTGAAATTTAATCTCTACATAAATGAGACTGAATCTGAATGTGCTGCTCTATCATTAACTCCTAAGTTTAGGGAAAGTTCAAACAAAAGAGGACAGTTCAGATAAGACTTGAGAATGAGCTTATTTTGAACAAACATCTCAGACTTTGAGCTTCAGCACCTCTAGCAAGATATTTTAACAACAAGCAACTCCAGAGATCCAGAAGTTGGAGAGAGTTAGCTTTAGCTGAGCCAATGAACATGTGGGACGCTAACCTAGCAAACATTTCTGACTTTTCTCTGTGAATTCTGTGAAATAATTTCCTATTTAATGACAGAGCTACACATCTGAACTCAGTCTCATTAAAACAGACTCTAATTCAGTGTCATCCATCCATATTAAAGTGCAGTTACCCAAAATGTTTGTTGCATGAGCTTCAACAAAACCTGTCCAGCTAGAAGGCCACTTTGACAAACAGGAAGTGAAAGATTCCAAGCAGATTTATAGAAGGGGGAACTGGACTGTACAAAGTGTGGTTGAGTATAGAGGGGTGTTTTGTGGGTTTTTAATGATTAGTGAGACATTTGGAGGAGATATTCATTTGCAGTAAATAAAAGTATTTAAAATCTTGGAGTTAAACTTAGAAGAAGACAAACTCTAAAAGAAAACTTTGTTGATACGTTTTTGTTTTGTTTACAGATGTTAAGTTAAAGGAGTTTTATTCGTGACGTATAACCAATCAAATCACTCCAGAAGACAGAGCGACCACAGGTAGATATAGGTTCAGGGCCAAAGTAGCTCCATTTTTAAATGTATTTATTACTGTAAATCTGTAAAAAATAAAATACTGATAATCAGTCAGCCCACAATTACTACAATTCTACAATGTATGTCTCTTTCCTTTGACTTATTTGTACAATATACGACGTATACGATTTCAGAACGGAAAATCCAATTGCCAGAAAAATACATGGACCGTTTGGTTATAGGCGGCCATGTTGATTTTAGGCCTGAAAACAGCAAAAATGTCAACTGTGTTACAAAAAGTCCCGCAATTATATATTGCCCCTATTACATCTATATCTACATCCGTAACATTAACTATATTAGGACTGGATCACATCAGCCTTGACCTTTGTGCATTTTCTGACCGCAAACACCACCCCTGCAGAAAGTGATTCAGGGTTGTTTTGGGGTACCTGTTGCACTGTTGCAGGGTAATTACTTGTGATGGCCCTAGAAAGCTGGGTCTCTGATTTGGTAAACTTAAAGAGAATAAAAGGCGCTTTTTAAAAAAAAAAAAAAAAGCATAGACTGTTGTACAAACTATCAGAATGCCGTTTCTTACACCTTAAAAATGTAGCAAATTATGATCCTTTTAGGTTTAAATACATCATGTATTTGTCACAGGTGTTATCTTTTTTTGTATCACCAACAGATATCTTCAGAGGAACAGTGGAGGATAATTATGGCAGCACTATGCCTGTCAATCTAGCTATGACTCATCTGCCCTCATCTAACTTTTCCCAGAGCTTGTAGCTTGTCTGAACTCAGCTTCGGTATTAGCTAATATATATATATATATATATATATATATATATATGTATATATAATTTTTATTTTTTCTTAAAAGGAAAGTTATATAAACCTGAAGTATTCCTAATTCAATAACATAATCTGTATTATTACTAATCAATAGCTGCAGTCTTTAATATAATTCAAGTACCTCTTCCACCACAGCAAACAAATAAAAACTGGAATTGAATTTAAAGATGTATTGTTAGTGCAAGTCTTCCAGTCTGCACTCTCATTAGAAGACCAACCAGGGTCAAGGCTGAGAAAAAGTGTACAAACAAGGACAACATGTTTTGAAGGCTAATGTATATTTCCAACTGGAAAGCTGGTGGACCACTGGGAAACAACAGCAGCAGCAGCAAAAGAAGTGTGACGACTACAGGCAGCAAAGCGGCGGCATCAACTGGCAACCGGCAGCCTCTGCAACAGAAGGTCGAGGAAACATTGGCAGATGGTTGCGCTGCGAAACATATCTAAGGTCTTAAAACATGTAAAAAATGAGCCGTTTCACATTCATCTAATCAGCCTCGTTGAAGACAGAGATGTAAACAGCGCAAAGTGCCAGCAGTGCTGCCATTATATGTGACAAATGGTGCCCTTTAATGAGCTCATGGGGGAAATCACTCCGAGGTAGGACAATAATAGACGAGCTGTACGCTATATTTGCAGTGCTGGTGCAGAGATGCTTGGAAAAAAGAACAGAGGATGATATACTTCTTTACAAAATATGCCAGAATTAAAAGTCACTGGCCGCTGTTAGTAGTAGTGACCACATCAACACACGCATCTTCAGTTCAAAGAGCAAAATGAGTTTTATTTGTATACAGTGTTAATACAGTTCATCCATCTACTTCGCATTATCATACTGCAGTAAATATGTTCACCCTATGGTATTTGTAGCAGAACTTGTTCACATGTTTAGTTCCCTGCCTGTTATTCACAGCTGCCCACATTGCAGGTGTTCTTTGTTTGCACAAAGTCATTTAACTATCTTAGTGTAAATACTACACAAAGTGAGTGAGTACTGCAGAGCTGTGGTGTAATTCATCTGAAGCGACTGCTTGGCATCCACCGCTGGTTAACGTTGTTTTGTGCGACTGCCAGCCGTGTCACACATTACATTAAGTTTATTAACAAAAGCTATCCAAATCTCATTTAGGAAACAAAGCATCTATCTGAAACGGTGAGATTTTGTGCCATGCAATTACTTCTGAAATAATTATTTCTCCATGGCAGTTGTGTGGCTGCGAAGTAATCGTCCTAAAACCATGTGGAAGTCTGAGGCTGCCCGACTGGAATAGCTGCTGAACTGAAAGAGGCTGCGTGGCCTTTTCTCTTTGAATACGTTTTCACTTAACTCATCGCTAATGGGCTCACGGAGGACGCGCAGCTGAGCCGCTGCCCGTCAATAGGCTTTCACCGCCGAGCTAAACACAAAACACACGCTCAGACATACACAACACACGCACATAAACGCCCAGTCACATCCACTTCTGTGCAAATGCGAGAGTTCAAAGAGTTGCTGTGCAAATTCAAGAATATAATACACTGAGGATGCTCCCTTATACCCACTTATTTATGTGTGATGTGTGTGAATCTATTAAAGAAGAGCATCTAATGTTATCCCTGAAAAGAAAGTTTATTTCGGTGTACATGTTGCCACACAAAGGTGAAGGGAAGCAAATAGCTGCCCTCTAGAATCAGTCAGAATATTAAAAGCAGCCATACCGTCCTCCTGACAGGACCACACTGTTCATATGGTATGATCCTGCCAGGAGGGGAGAAGGAAATGCACCGAGCTCCTTATATCTTGTTCTGTTTCCATTCCAACCCCCCTGCAGACATCTTCCTCCTCTGAAGAAAAAGCAATCAGGTGAAAACGGTTCTCCTGCGAGTCAGCCAGCAGGGGTCAAGCTAGTCCTTCTCGGGAGCTGCAGAGGAGGGTTGGACACCTAATTTCCCTGCTCCTGCAGAGCAGGCTAAAGGCAGTGTTTGGGGGCTGGATGACTAGCTCCTTCTCATCAGTTCTCCACGTTGGCTCTGAGGGTACGAGGCTTGAGTCTCTGATGCAGCCGGTAGTCCTGGCTGGCCGCCCTTCGCAGAGGAGCCGGGGAGCCAAGCTGAGGGTTGGTGAGGCACAGCGTCTGAGCTTTAACTGCTCGCGGCAGCGCCCTGCTGCAACTCAAAGAGCGTCTGTCCTCGACGCCTGACTGGGGACCCAGCTGAGCCTCGCACAGCTCCAGCAGAGACACGACCTGCTCCTTCAGTGCCAGGGATTTGAACCTGCGGCCCGCCAGGTAGAAAAAGGCTTCCACAAACGCTTGGAGTCCCATTCCTGAAAAGCAGAAGGTCGGGTTTCACTCGACAAAAATGGGAAAAAGAATTAATCATGACCTCATCTATTCCTAAAATCAGTGACTGTCGCCCCTTTCCGACCAAGCTGGTTCCAGTGCTAGTTCAGAGCCAGTGCCTGACTTGGCACCAGTTCTTTGTGTTTCCACCACCCAAGTACCGGCTCCAGGCTCCAAAAACTAGGGCTGGATGCGAAAATCCAAATATTTGGTCGTGAGGTCATGACAGTGGTACTCGAATATTTATTTTGAGATCCGAATATTCAGATTCCATGCCCGCCCCTCCTCGGTCGACGTTAGAAACTGAACCGAATATTCGTCATTAATCAGGGCCGAATATCCGGAACCCAGAATCTGCTATTTGGGCCAGCCCTAGCAAAAACTGGTGCTTTTCAGCCACAAACTCTTTGCTGGGCCAGAATTAAGAACCAAGTACGTCATGGGCTGAGGGTGAGGTTACGGTGACCAACAATCAGTGCCAGAAACACAGAACTACCACTATTACTACTAGTAGCAGTAGTAGTACTCATTATCGCAGATGTGCCCAGGCAACAGCTGCAATTGCAATTAACCTTAAGATCATTTATAAAGATAAACATAGATATTATCAATTTATTGTGTTTGTTAAACCGCTATGTAATGGACGCAAACATAGTTGAAACTAAGTAGCCAAGCTAAGGCCAAAACAGGTAGCTGCTAACAGCTTGATTATTTGCTTCTAGATCGCAATGAGGATTTACAAAGTCAGGAGCAGCACGAGCATTGGAGGCGTTGTTGAACGGTAGTGTCTACAGATACGGACCCGTACCCGTAGCGTGTGGGCTACGGATACGGCACTTTCCATTTGCCAGACAGATACGGACCCGTACGCGAGTCTCGCGAGTCAAGAAGCTGCTAACCACTGCAAACTGTTGAAAGGTAAGCAAAGGTTAAGTTTAGGGTTAGTGTTAGGGTCAGGTTTAGGGTCCGTACCTGTAGTACTGATGCTACGGGTCCGTACCGCTAGCGTCTACCAGGAGTCACGTGACCAGATCTCGCGTATCTGATTGGCAAATGGCAAGTGCCGTATCCGTAGTCCACAGGCTACGGGTACGGGTCCGTACCTCTAGCAACAACCTTGTTGAACGGCTAAATATGCAGTGATGTTCTGACGTTTTACGGTGACGTAATGAAGTGGCTCTAACTTGGCTGTTTGCCAATGGAGAAAGAAACCGGTTCATAGGAGGCACGAGATTTGAACCAACTAAGCACCAAACACCGACTAGCACCGAACTAGCACTTTATTCTTTTTGGTCCAAAAGGGGTATGTTTGGATTCAAACAGTGGTGATCATAGATTAAAAGAATAGTTTGACATTTTTGCCTTCTGTCTGACAGTTATATGAGAAGATCCACGCCATTTTCGTCTGTCCAGCAAATATGAAGCAAGTAGTTAGCATAGCTTAGCATAGACACAGAAGCTTCAGACTAAATGTACTTGGTCTTTTGATTTTAAGTTCCTGATGTACAGTTTAATGCAGTATGAATACAACTGGGACACACTACTTCCTGTTCAGTCTGTGGTGTGAAATGAGCGGTCATCTGTCCTTGAGATCTCGGCAGCTCAAGTCTGTTGATCCGCATGAGTCGCCATGTTTCATGTGATGTAACTGCAGAGGACTGTGGGTCAGAATGGCCAGAAGAAAACGCTGGTTTGCATCCTAAGAAATCTGACAGGATGCAGTACAGCATCCTGATATTACTAGCATACTGCATAAGTATTAGGATGTACTAAATCTAACATATAGTATGGCAGTCATGCAAAGGTAGCAAAATCTCCCAATCAGCACTTCCATAATGCACTAATCAACATATTATATCTTGTTTGATCTATATAAATCTAAAGCTTAAGAAGTAAATTTGCTATTTTACAGGGGTTTATGACAATTTTCTTCTCTCAGCTACTTCCAGGCAGCCAGTTAGGACTCCAGCCAATAATTAGTCTGTCTTTAGTACAGATTCAAGGCAAATTCTTTATACAGCATACAGTTCGTTTACTTCAATTAAATCGCCAAACTTCCTTTCTGTAATATATTCAAAAGAAATTCTGTGGCATCTGCAGGATTATTACTAAACCCTCAGTTTAAGTATGTGGCCAAAATTAGTCTTTGATAATATTTAAAGCAGAGGTACAAAACACATAGCACCATAGACTGGAAACTTTAGGTGTTGCCTTAATTGTGTTCTAAAATTAATTAGCATGCATATCGACACACACACACACACACTGCCAGAAGTTTCAATCTCTGCCAAAATATAAACTCAGTTGCTCAAGGTTATGGTGTTCATTTTTGGCTGATTACTCTTTATGATCATTTTTGTAAGATGCAATTTGGGATGCTGTTGAACTGCACTCAATAATACAGAAAGGCGTTTCTTCATTCATACAAATGGGGATGGATAAATGTATGAATAATAACACAATGCAAATCCACAGCAGCACAAACTGCAGCCTCCCAAATGATCATAAAGTTGAGTCAGCACCTCTCAGTTCCAACAGAAACGGAACATAGTAACATCCAGAATGAAAGGATTTTCATTTACCCTTGCAAGTGGATGCTGCATATTAAAGTCCAGTATCACAGTCCAGATATGAATGTATACCGTTGTAAAATATACAGCATTGACTGTATGTTTTTGCCTCCGAGGGAAGAGCACTGCTCTCCTGAATGCCAGGTTGGACTCTCCTCTTGACTTGTTAAATCATTCAAGTGTATGCAGCTTTTAAAGAGAGGCTGATGTGATTATAATATTGTAATTTTAGCATTTTCACATCTTGCCTCGAGGGCCAAGGTCGGTGCAACGCGAGGTCAAAGAATGAATGAGAAAACACCAAACGGAGCTGAATTTATACCCCAAAGATCTCCCTCCTATCTTCCGTTTTCAACCTAGAAAACCAGTGAATAAGAGTAATGGTATGTCAAGTCACACTGGACTAACAACGTGAAAGCCGGTAGGTCATTTGTAATTTGGAGTTCTTTCATTTGTCCTTTTAAAAGTTTGTCCCAAACATAGCTGGGGAGAAAAAAAAAAAACAAAAAAAACGTGTAAATTCAAAGTTTTTTGCTTTTCTCTGTTCCCCACAAATCCACGAATGCTCACACACACACACACAAATAACAGACCCTGACTTCAGTCTCCCTGCATACGTATGAGCTCATTCCAAATTCTGCCCACAATCTCCTCTGTACAGGCCCTTCCATCCCGGTCCATGTGATCTCCATCCATCCGCTCCGCCTCGCAAACATTCCTCGCAAGGTGCAACGTCTGAATAATTCATGTCGGAGAGTCTCTTTCGCTGTCACATTGTGATCTCGGCTCATTTCAATTACGGCAGCGCAGTGTCAGAGGGAATCTGACAAAGAATGACAAGCAATTATCTCCAAGCATATTATTTTGCTCCGAGTCTCAAGGATGCCCGGCTCTCTGTCCTCTACATATCGTTTCCTTTGAGAGTATTTTGTTTTTGGCGTGCATTAATGCGTGCGTTACCTGCTTCTCTGGAGTCGGGCATCGCTCCCGACCACCGGCGTGTGATGTCTATGTAGAGGATGTCCACTGAGGCCATGGTGAAGTTGCTGTTGCTCAGTTTGCAGGTCCTAAGAAACAATCAGGATATCTTGTAGGTCAGGGCTCAAGTGCAGCTGTAAGTCTGTTTTACAATTTAAAAGAATGTCAGCATGTTTTGTGATGCTAATTATTTTTTTATTGCTAAAAGGAGAAGAAAGGGTCTTAGAAGCAATGTCAGAAATGGTTCATTTCAGCTGGATAGCAGCATGTGTCAGTGTTTGATTGTCAGCAGGCTGCCAGAGTGCCGGTGTTACACTGGAAGGAGCAGGAAAGGAAAAGCAAGCCTGCCCTCAAAATCTGCGATTCTGGTAGAAGACTGTTTAGACAGTTAGCATATTTAGATTTAGATTTAATACCCCTCTTTCTGCCATTGCCTCTGTTCCCTCCCATCTCCTGTCCCCTTTGCCCTCTACTAACATGTATAGGATGCTGGAATAATGTAACGAGGATCAATCCAAAACACTTTTCTTGTTTCCCATTTACAGAGTCAGAGTTGTGTATGAATACCAGATTTTTTTTTTTTAAATTACCACACAATAGAGGTGGGCAGATCAATCCAAATATTGATAATATTGATACCAGAGTTGATATTGAATGATACCAGTGTAATGATATCAACACTTTAGTTTTACTTTCTGTACTGTATGTCTTTGATTACAAGTTCATATTCACCATTACAAAAGTAACTCTGTGCAAAAAATGTATCTTAAAAGAGCATATCCAAATACTGAACAAACTTCCTTGATTCCTTGAGATTCTTCCTTGTCTGGCCCACAGAAAACCTACCCAGGAATTAGTCTGTGAGCGTTTATAGCCCCATCTCCATTCCAGATGTGGACCATATACAGCACCAAATTTGTTCTAAACCTACCGACTACTGAAAAAGTTAGTCTGGAGTATCAATAGATCGATGGATCGATAGATACTTTATTAATCCTGAATGAAATTTAAGTGTTCAGTAGCTTACATACAACATAAAATAACAAAAAAGGCAGGCTAATACCACTGACAGTAAAGGTTAGTATATAAACTACTCTAATTTAAGAAAAAATAGGGTGCTTAGTGAAATTAAAAATTCAATATACAGTATATACACATTTAGTTTAGTTTATTATTTGGTCAGCAGATTATAAATTGACATACAGCATTATGTCCAAGATACAAAACAATATCAATCATTCATTGATCATCATCATCATCATCATCATCATCACCATCATCATCTGCGACCAAAGGGTTTAGGCTGAAGTTTAAAAAAAAAAAAAACTTATATTGCCTAACCCTTTTCATAAATTAAAGTTTCTGCATTACCAAAGATGATAAATAAATGGAGACAAGAGGAGAAAAAAAGACTAAATATCTATTCAGAACGCAAGGAGGAACTAGTTCATAATGACTGGGTAGTTACACAAACATTTTGGAACCAGTTATTCCTGGTATTTTTCAAGAATTATTTGTTTGTACCGCTTTTTAAATGTTTTCAGAGTTTTACATGTTTTTGTTCTATCATCTAGTTTATTCCACTTGGTAACTCCAATTACAGAGATACATCTGCGTTTCTTGTTTAATCTTGCTCTGTTTTCGTTTAATATGCAAGTACCTCTAAGATTATAGCGACTTTCTCGAAATTTGAACATCTTTTGGATACAATTTGGAAGATTACTGTAGTGTGCCCTATATGTCACCGTTAGGGTATTAAGATCAATAATATATATTTTTAATGTTTTTAACGCAGAAAAAATTGGATTTGATGGTGCGTAATAATCAGCACGACTGACAATTCTTCTTTCAAGGCACATAAGTATAAAAATTAATTAAAGGGCATCGGTGATACTGGCCTTGTATTTAGTTGGTATTGGATCGATACCAAAACTTGCAGTATCACACATCACTGCCACACAAACAGAACAGGCACAAACACAGCTATATAAAATCATTTAAAAGGGTAAGGTCCAGACCAGCAGCTCAACAGCACTCTGAGGTTTTTTAGATAAGTATTTATGCTGCTTAATGCAATGCAGCTGCTTAACTATTTAACCTACAGACTAAAGCAAAGCAATGCACTTCTCCCTGATGACTGCTGGTGCCTCTTAATGAGCAAAGGTGCAGGACGAGACATGCATTCATATTTGTAAGTCAGACAAGAAGACGACTTTGACAGGAAAGGAAATATGCCGGTTGTTTAAGTGTGTCGCATAGCCGGCAAAAAAACTAGCAATAAATACAGGCGCTTTATGTAAGATTTGATTGGCTGTATGCAAGCAAATTGATCATTTCAACAAAGAACTGATGGTAATTTGTCAGATAAAAATGCAAAGGTGCAAGCATGTCATCAACCGAACAAATCTGAAATGGAACGGTTTCTCTTTTGGTCTATAATTTGCTGAAAACAGACAATGTTGCACTACATACTGTGCCTGTGTATTTATTCATGTTCTATATATGCATGCTGTACCAGAAAAGAGCAATTCCAGTTGGACTATTTTCATTGAATACTGAGCTGACAGAAGCAGCATTACATTAAACACATGCAAATCATTCAAAATTACAAACAAGACAACGTTCCCGAGACCTGCCTCCATGCAGGATGATCGGGGGGCTTTCAGACAGAATGCAACGCCGCCGTGCTCTGAAACCCATCATTTCCAACGGCTTGCACAGCGCAGCAGGAGTTTTCCGGCGCGGTGAGCAAAGTGCACGTGCGGCGTGGTGTGCCGCCCGGTGAGCTGTGCATAAACTTTGACCGCGATGAATACCTGTGCAGCCAACAGTAACAAGGCATCCAGCCGGCCACAGAGGGCAAAACAGAGGAAAAGTTGATGTTGTGTGTCTGAATTTTCTGAATTATGACACCAGTGTGCGTTTGGGGTTGAGACGCAGATTTCCATCCAAGTGAGCATGTAGGTAGGCTTAAGTTTGTTTTGTGTTCTCCCCTAAACGGCATCACAGACCGATTTGAGTTTCCTAATTGAGATGAGATGAAGAATCTAATTTTAGGAGTCAAAGGGTTACCAACATATCTTGTTCCCGGCATACTGACAATGTTGTTCCGAAAATTTAAAAAGGAGCATTTCTATTAGCAGGAAAGATTGTACTTTTGTCAATCCAGTGGTTGTGAAAAATGCCAACTGCTAGATTAGCGTCGTCTCATTCAGAGCATCATTTACTCTAATGATCCAAATTAAGGATCTTGATTAAGTTCAATTATCCCAAAGGCAACTTGTTTGACTCGCTCTTCTTGTTTTTCGCATCGTATAGCATACAACCGAGGCTCTCAGATGAAGCCAGATTAAAAGCCAGTCTGCATGGGAATGGAGTAAGTTACCCAACAGCACTAAGTCATCAAAAATAGCCTTCAGTTTGGAGACAAAAATGCAGAAGAAAATCAAGCAGGTTTGGGACTACATGTTTTTCCTCTATTGTATGGAAGTACCAATCTGTGCTTAGATGGCACAATCTTTGCTTTAATTTTGTTGACATTTTAATGATAGTTTTGTGTTGCTTTTGATGTGGTTATGTCAATTTGTTTGAATAAGTGGCTCCTAATGGGGATCAGATAAATCAGTCAAATAAAGTTTTGTACCTGATGAAGGTTCGGAAGGCGGTGGGACCAAGCCGCATGTTGCCCTTGACCCCGAGGAAGCGTATGAACAGAGCTGCGATTCTCTCCACCAGCCGCAGGTAGTTGAACTGTTTGGTGTACTTTGGGTAGACCTGCTTCAGACACAGCGAGGGCAGAGATCCATTTTCTTCGGGGCTTCTCTCTTGCGACTCTGCTTCCATGGGAATCTCTTCTCCATGTTCAAACCCACCAGCCCTTATCTGGGCACTTAGTAAAAAAAAAACAAAAAACAAAAAAACACACATTATTATGATTTTTTTTACCACATTATATTTCAATGACAGACTTCAGAATTTATCAAGCTGAAATACCATTTAACCATCAGATTTAGAGACTTGAAGGATTTTTTTGTGCTGTCCTTGACTGAGTAATAGCTCTCAGGCCCTGCAGCACCGACCATAAGACCATCCCAGAAAGCTTTTGTCAACCGAGCTTAAGATAATACACCACTGGAGGTAGATAAATGCACCAAGCCTTTCACTTCAATCTGCACTTACAGTCCGGCTTGACAGGCAGAAAGGAAAAATAAAGCTGTATGAAGGCTAAATAACTCTCTTGTCATTCCCTGTAGCGCAGTCTGTGCACAGCCTCTTCACAGTCCTTTATTACATCCCCAACATTCACTATCAGCACTAAACATCAACATCACAGAGATCTGCAGTGAAAATTCTGGATTCTGAGTTGATACTTCTTGCAAAATTTGGAAAATTAATTTTGCTGAGAAAGGGGGGGATACACTGATGGAAGCAGCACAATAGCTTATCCTTCACCTGGTATATTTTCTATTAGTCAATGAAAGCTGGAAAACACATAAAAGCCCTTGTGTTGGTAACTTAAATTGGCCAAAAGTAGTCTATAGACTACAGATTTGGTCCATTGCGCTCACAAAACAGTGGTTGAGATGCTGGTAAAGATGATGTTTATTCCACACAAAGAGTGAAGCACAGTTTTGTTTGATGATAAAAAGTCGGCACGCATGTTTTTGTTTCTTTGTCTGTTAGAATTACTATTCCACAGGGTTCCTTTAAAGGTCATCCACAACAAGCCCCAAGAAAAAAAAAAAACACCATGCTGTGGAGCAGCTCGGGCATAACGGCTACAGCCAGAATTTCAGTCCTTTTCCTCATTTACATTCATTTCACAAAGACATTTTTCTAACTAAGTGAGATCTTGTTAAATAAATACCTAATCCATTTGTTGTAATAATCTTTAAAACTACCCTGAGCAGTTCCCTTGTAAACAAAGTTCTGCTTAAATTCAATATTTCAAAAACAAAATGCATTGTGTGTGTCGGTAGGGCTTAATAAAAGTGTTGGATACATTTCATTACCTCTGCCAAGGATGTTATGTTTTTATTACTGGGGTTTTTACAGCATAGAGGAGCCCTCTAAAGAGGTTTTAGCCAACACCAGAGGAGCAGCACCAATGCCAAAATACTAAGAACTGACAAAAACTGTTGTTAATTGAAAGTTCATTCATTCATTCGACTATAGTAGACCTTTTTGTTTATCAAGTGATCAGAAATAACAGGAAAAGGCATTGATTTCTATCAAATGAGGTATCAAAGACTCACTGCACTTACTGTTTGCAGGGTGATCATACTATGATGTGTAATCACCCCCCAGAAGACCCCTTCAGAGCCAGGAAAGACCCTGATTACATTTTTCTTGTTTGTAAGAAGGATAGCACAAAACCGACCAGGCCTATTTTCATCTAAGTAAGATCCTGTTAAATTTTGATGAGGATCTGGTTTGGGTTGCATATTAAGAGTGGACAATTAACTTTTGTGGAGATCCGTGATCTCGAAGTGCCCTTGTAATTCCACATAAAATGCTTAAAGAGCAAACAAAACACTGATCCTCTTATCAGAGCATTGCTTCATATCCCAAAAACTCCTCAGGGTACCTTTAAGAAGCTTCAAAGAGCAGAAACCCAAGTCGGATTAGTCCATCTATTCTGATAATCAATTAATCACTTGAGTTACTTTTAAAGCAAAAAAATCTCAAGCATTGCCTGGTGTTTCTCCAAAGTGTCAGATTTTCTGCCTCAATTTGTTTTACATCATTGTAAAATGAATAGGTTTTGGCTTTTGGACGGCTAAAATAAAACATCTGAAGATAGAAATGAGAGATATGTACAACTATGATGGAAAAAGCTTCTCTTTATTTTCTAGCCAAACAATTAATTGGTAAGTCAAGAGAATAACTGCCTGATTCATCTAGAATGAAGATCATGTCCAGTTGCAAACAATGTCAGACGTGATTGATTAACACGCAATGACTTTCAAAACCTGTCGTGTCACAGATCATTTATTTTAACTTTGCCCTTCGTCCCTTCCGCCAGCTATGCCATTGTCCTATTCCTGAGGGTTATGGCGCTTCTCATAGAAAATTAATCTACGCTCCAAGTTTTGTGTGTTTCTGCCCTTGGGCTAGTGTGGGTGGCTACACACTGTGCTTGACTGACATCTCCCTCACTCTTAATTTAGCTTTGTTGCACCTGAGAGGTCAGTACAAATTATACGTTTATCATTCTTATTAGTACACGGAGTCCGGTGACCTCAAATAATTCCCATCGCAGAAAGCTGAGCAGAAGTTTCGTCAGCCAGAAGAAGTATTAAAACACCTGTGTGGCTGTGCAGGACCTCCAAGCACAATTTCTATTGTATGTGAGTGTGAAGACACGCGTGCAGCAAAGGTAAATTCACGCCAAGGGGGTACAGTACTGCTGACTTTTATGAGGCAGTTTCTTTCGCCATGAATTAGTAAGCAGTGTGAATGGCACTGAGAGAGCACTGCTGAATGTTTAATAGAATCAATCATCCCTCAGCAGCCAGAAGGACACCACCCACATCTATTTAGACGGGACAGCCTCTGCTAAAAATGGACACATCTTCAACAGAAACTGACAGCCCAGACAGACAGCGAAGCAAATGTCTACAAACACTGGAGCAGGAGAAGAGAATGATGGAGGTGAAGCAAGAGGGTAAAAGGTGAAGAGTGGCAGGTTATTAGGAGAGCATACAGAGGCCTGGTGGCAAATGTTAGGCGAGTGTACATGAGGACGCCGACACCTAATTCTGCTGTCATTAACCTGGACGGACGCTGTTGCCGTTCTTTTGGTGTATTAAACTTAAAAGGTTCAGTGTGCTGTCAAAAGTGCTGAAAAGTGACAGCTGTGTCAGTAAAAAGAAATCCAAGTGTCTGCATACCTGTCTCCATTTTAGAAACTGGAATATTTTGCTTAAAGTTTTCTCAGTGCACAAGTCATACCAAACAACTGCAAGGCTTTTGTTTGCATAAATTATTTAAACACCCTCTTCCCTCAGTTGTTTCCATCTACACACCCACAGTTATGAGGCTTACGAGCATTTTCTTCCCATGTTTCCACAATAAAAGCCAATTCATGGTCCCTGTGCACATACCAATGGGGGGGGGGGAAATCGGAGTTCCACTCATACTAGGGCACAAGACGGTCGCACTGCCCCTAAAATCGAACACAGAGAAAACACACAGGGCTCCATGGATGTTCCTGAAAGGTTGGCACCACAGGGCATTGCAGCAGGTTCCAGATTCGGCTGTAGCACCATGTCAATGGGATTGTTCCCGAGGTGTGGCGAGCACAGTGGGCAGACATGGCACAGGTTTTTTTGTTAAAAGAAAGCTTTAAGTTTAAGTTTGAGCATGATTCGTTTCTGGGCACATGTGCAGTTTGGCCCAAATTTAGGGCTGTATGAGGATGTCAACAGCACGGTCTAATTGGACCTTTGTGGACAAAATTTACGTCAAAAACGATTGTGGACATGGGGACGTCAAAAGAATGAATTGGCCTGGGAATGTCTCAACTTTAAAGCTTCCATATGGTAAAAATCCACTTTTACTGCCTTTTGTAGTCGCTATAAACACAGAGAGCGTCTTCTTCCTGAAGAGGGCAGCTCTATTTGAAGCAACAGTGAAAACCCCCCCATTTACAACAGGGCTAAAACCAGGGCTTATACAGTCACGGTGAAATAAACAATCTTGGCAGTAGTGTGCAGTATTCTCAGCTGAAAAAATAAATGAATAAAAAGATATTCTAGGACATGTCAGACTTCCATTAACTTGCTGAAAAGAGCCACAGTATTGGGCCTTTAAAATTAATGCAATGTATTCAATTCACCTCGTTTCTCTTTATGCAGATGATGTTTTTGTAATCATGTCCCTTGCCCCCCATTTCAGGTACATGAGCCTATGAATATCAGCTTTTTGTTCTCACCCACATTCACCTTTCATAATGGCTCATAAATCACCCTCAGAGATATCATTCACAGGATTAATGAGCTGGGTGCAAGCAGTACATGTCTGATACCATCACACACTCCTCCTTAGAATTCCACATTCATCTCGACTGCCGTCTCTCCAAAATGCCACTTTCCTCCCTCATTTTTCGGCCATTTTATATTTATTTATCTCTTATATAAGTCCTCACACTGCCTTCTTTAAATAGCAGCACAGTTTTTTAACTCAGCTATAACTTTCTATCGTGCGCCTGGTCAGATCTCACCTTCATTTCACTTAATCTTAACAAGTGAAATTCATACTTGGGTGAATCCAGTCGAAACTGCGTTCTGAATGACTGAAGCCCATCCATCCCACTGCAGACCAGCTGTCAGCAAACACAACGCAGGTATATGTATTTACTGGTGGACCATCTGTGCAATAAGCAGGTTGCTTAACCTCCCATAACAATGTTGGGAACAGTTTGTGCTCTGAAAGACTGTTTTTCCCTCTTGCAGACTTTGAGAATTATTAACAATCAAACAAAAACCCAGTCCTTTCCATTAAAATATTGCAACTAAATCTATGCAAGAAGGTTAAATCATGTTTTATTAAAAGCTAGAATCCACTGCATCCCTGAGATTTTAATTTGATCATACTGTGACACTAAGATTTTCAGTCAGAAGACGCATAATACTAAATGGATCCCCAGTTCTTATTTCCTTTGTTTATTTCCTCTAATCAGCCACGAGTGTGTTCCTCTCTTTCATCAGCAATCAGATTTTTTTTGTAAACAATGGCCATGAGTTTTTAATCAGTTCACCCAGCAAAAACATATTTCTCTTTTAAATTTCTGAAATGATTTCATTTGAATAAGTGTTTGAGGCCTTCTTCCTTCCTAATGAATCATTTCATGCCACTTTAGATTCATCCTTTTATCCCACACTGTATGAAAGCTGTCCAAACTAACTAAAGCAGTAACATACTTTATGGAGGTTGATGCCTTTGCATTAAGAATACAAAAATGTCATTAAGAAAAATAAATCAGCTGCAAATCAGTTGTTATATACAATGTGTGATTAAACGTTTGATGTTTTCAATGTATTTGCTGATAATACTTCTGTTGTAGTACTTGAATTTCCTATTTAACTTTAAGGAGCTGCAAATCATGATCTGTAGCTTGTTTTTCTGAATTAATCGATAGTAGTTTGTTCTATAAAATGTCAGAAAATGCTGATAAATGTTGATCAGCATTTCCCAAAGCCTAAAGATGGCATCCTCAAGTATCTTGTTTTGTCCACAACCCAAACATATTCAGTTTACTATGACAGGGGAGGAAAGAATGACTTTTTTCTTGAAAAAAATCATGAAAATATATATATATATATATATATATATGGCACGATTTTGCGTGTAAGAAACAGTGGCAATGATATAACAGTTAGTGACCACCAGAAAATGTTTGACATTTGTGCTTAAAAAGTGAAAAATTGATTACAAAAATAGCTACAACTTCATTTTCTTTCAATCAACTAAAAGTGCAAGTTAAGAAAAAGTGAAGTGTAAAGAATAGAGCTGCAAAAAATTAGTGAACAGCCAATCAGTCTGCAACTATTGACTAGTTCACTGTGAAATTAATTACCAGCTATTTGCATATTTGATTAATCGATGTAAGAAAAAAAAGTGTTAAACAAGACCTTAGTGGACATCATCTAGGATTTTGGAAAACATTGATTGACATCCATTTTCTGATATTTAACTGATTGGCTAACGGAGAGAATAACGGACAGCATAGTTGACAATGAAAATAATCGTTAGTTTCCAGTTCAGTTGCAGATAGGAAAGTTTTGTTTAATCCCACAAAACTTGGGCCCTGAGGTCTAAGCCAACATTTAAAGTGAGGGACATTAAATTAAAGGATTAGGGGTCTTAAAAAAACACAGATAAGACTTAGTTCAAATGAAAATAAGGGAGCAGCATTTTATGTTGGAGCCTATTTCCTCCATATATAAGCACAGAATGTGGTTCTGCTGATTCTAGCTCCATTCAAACACAGCAATGCAGGAGAAACGGAGATTAAATATATTCTAGGCGGATTAATATCAACATGTTACTGGTCATGAATATAATAGCTAAGTGGGTATTATCTCTGGGTAGATATCCCTCTCACTTGCAGAACAAAGCAAATCAACTATCTGATATTGAGAATAATCTTGGGAGGAGGCGAGAAAAAAGGCAAGAAATGGAGATGGTGACAGAACAGAAACCATAAATCATCTTGTCACAAAAGAAAAACAAGACTGGGGGGGGGGCATACAAACCCGAATGGTGGAGGAGATTTACTGGCAGGCACCACACAGGGCCAAGCAGCCAGAGAGATTGAGCCACCAGACTAGTATAGTAATGTGTGAATTTCCACCACGGCTCAGCTGAATTTAATTTCTCCATTTAACAAGCTTAGGGAGAGCTGTTGAGTGGTGCAGAGCGGGGCTCCGAGGAGGAATGGGCAGAGTGAGATATCATGTCCTTTAAAGTGGACAGGCAGACAAAAGAGTGGAGGATGTAAGAACTCCAGCTTCAAACCGAGTGTAAGTGTGAGTATTTACATTATCGGCTTCCTGTGGCCCGGGTCCATAAGGCGCAGAGTGTCCCTGATCACTCCTACTTTGACTTCCTCATCCACTGGACTGGGGACGTATTCAAAAACTCCTGGTGCCACCTGAGAGAAACAAATGCTTTCAACTACAAAGTGAACAACAACGATAACCCTATGATAATACTGGTATCGACATTCGCTCTTACTTCCTGTTCATGTTCTATTCTCATGCTGGGGTTGGAGTTGACTTCTAATAACACTGGTTTCAGGTTCTTCATCAACAGGATGTCAAAGCCTAAAATCTGAAACACACACAACATTAACAGCATTATGCACATTTTGTATATTAATATGCAAGACACCTTGACACCTGAATTTATTTACAATTAAATACATTTTTTGTGGGTTTTTGCTTTCCAGCTGATGTTCAAATAAGTGGAGATTGTTAATTTATCTATTACACATAGAACACAGACACACAGATATATAATAGTAACAGATATATAAAAATTAGGTCCCACTCCGATCAGTCCTAAGACAAACCAGAGCTTGCAAAAGGTTTTGAGGTACGTATTGAATATGCACAAACAGGCATTGGGGGAATGGATACGCTATCTCAGCTGCAGTCTGAATGAACGTGGCATGTTACGAATACAACAGGTGTCAAAGTGTTAAAGCCAGTGACAGGTCGACTGTATGGATGTGCATGTTAATTTCACACATACCAACCGCATCAGTACCTCATTTAATCATTTACTTTAGTCCGGTACAACCATAAGTTATTAAGTATTATCTAGCTTGCTTTATTTTCTGCATTTCTGAACGAGGCATGATGACAATTAAGGGAAAGTTAATTAAAACAAAGTCAACCGAGTGTCACAGTAGTGAACCTCAGCATTAACACATCTCTGTACTTCTAGCTTACAGCCTATTCCTTTACATCTAGCACATCTACATCATGAAACATTCCTGCTGCTTTGCCTACTGTTATTACCGTTTATATATTTGCAGGATGACTTTTGCACAGAGGAGGAGCAGGTAGGCCACTATCACAACAAAAATGTTTATTCTAGTTGTTCAAAGCACATTAATTGTGCAAATCTGAACAATGTAATATGTTCTTATACTGCTACTGCATACCTACCTGGAAGCACGTGGGTCCCGGTTTGCCTGGCGGTATGTCGGCCTGATAGTAGACTTTAAGTTCAGGCACCACAGCGATGGCAGTTTTGATAACGAGGGCGATGATGTCCGACCACACCCTCTTGATGTCCACACCTTTAGCTGCCAACCTGTACAGCACACTGGAGAGAGTGCGCTTGCTGCCCGTGCTCTGGCTGTCCGAGTGAACAAAGTTACCACTGTGGACGTTGAGGGAGTAGTTTGTCAGGTGCATGAAAACGTGGCTCAGATTCTTCTGGCTGGGCTCCTTCATAATCAGAATAAGACCGATGTTAATTATCGGTATGCTATTAAAATATAAATACATGCTTCTTTGTATCACAGCAAAATAACCATGGTTTCTACCTGGTAGGGCTCAGTGCAAAAGCGCGTGAGGCCTTCTTTGGCAATGTAGATCTCCAGTGGCTCCAGGGACTTTATCAGCACGTAGAGGCGGATGTCGAACTTGAGCTTGTCGATGAGTAACGGCTTTTGGATGTACTCTTGCACTACAGACTGTTTGGCCTGCGAACCCGCCATGAGCTTTAGGTCACTGGGGTCACGGATGAGGTAGATGCCGTCCCCCTGAGAGCCTCCATCTGGTTTGACAATGAAGGTCGGATTCACCGTGGCATCGTTCTCCTTCACCATTCGGATCTACGGGAGAGAAATAAGGTTAATAGAAATCTTAAAAACCCTTTGTTTCTGAGGTAAGAAAGCTTTTAGAGACTTAATAAATAAGTGATTGAATAATGGCTATTGCTCACTCTCCCCTAGACGAAAGACAATTTTCCTTTTTTCTGAATTAACGAATTAATGTTTGAATCACAGCCTATAGAGAGCGCACTCAACACAGTAAGTTGCCTTTTAGAGTTAGAGTACGAACAGACCAATGGGATGAAAACAACATGATACAAACATTTGAAGCCAAAATTAACTCAAGACAAACATATTGACAAGGTTTACCATTATTCCCGAGTTAAAACCTCAATGGGTCTCTCATTGTGTAATGTGGTCGAATAAATGTCATGATGCAATTTCTTACTGCACCGTGTCCATGGAAACCAGAAAGCAGTGATCAAAGCTTTAGGCAATCAGAATTTTGAATAAGTCTCACAATAATCTGCAAATATTAACTTAGGTTTTATCCTACTGACAGCATAAAACACCATCCATCTTATTTTATTTCTTCATCTTCACAGTTTAACAAGCCCAAGTGTTATATTTCTGTTTCAGTTTGATTTTTTAAGTATTGTTCCAAAATGTAATTCAAAGCCTTGTTTTTTTTTTAACTTAAATTCTATTTACAAGGAACTGTGCTGAGAAGTATGTTTGAATAAAAATAGTGATATCTTGGTGCCCCCTGCTGGACAAAACATGGTGTTGCCATTTGACTTCCTAAGTATTGACCGATTCAATTACATCACAAGCGCAGATAATTCAGCTACAATTATGAAAAAAATACTCAAATTTTAGTTTTTTCGAATCCCAGGAAAGTTACAAAAGCTTAATATACCAACAACTGAAATACATCAAAATAGATATGGATAAGAGTCCACACATTGCACAAAAAATAAAGTACACATCTTTATTTTCAAATCCATTGTAACAGTCAACTTTATGGCTTCGGCATTTGCTTTCATATTCCGATAATTGGCAGAACGAATTCTGAATACTGAGAGAAAGCATGAAAAAAATATTTTTACAGCCGTCTAGTCATTTATGTCCACACGTTAATTGACTCAATTGTGTAGACTTAATATATAAAGCCATTAAAGATGGCTGCATTCCATTTAGGTGTTTGAGGTCTATCCTACACTCAACAAAAATATAAATGCAACACTTTTGTTTTTGCTCCCATTTTTTATGAGATTAACTCTGATCCAAAACTTTTTCCACATACGCAATATCACCATTTCTCTCAAACATTCTTCACAAATCTGTCTAAATCTGTGATAACACTTATCCTTTGCTGAGATAATCCATCCCACCTCACAGGTGTGCCTTAGACTGCCCACAATAAAAGGCCACTCTGAAATGTGTAGTTTTATCACAGCAAAACGCCACAGATGTGGCAAGATTTGAGGGAGCGTGCAATTGGCATGCTGACAGCAGGAATGTCAACCAGAGCTGTTGCTCGTGTATTGAATGTTCATTTCTCTACCATAAGCCGTCTCCAAAGGCGTTTCAGAGAATTTGGCAGTACATCCAACCAGCCTCACAACCGCAGACCACGTGTAACCACACCAGCCCAGGACCTCCACATCCAGCATGTTCACCTCCAAGATCGTCTGAGACCAGCCACTTTGACAGCTGCTGAAACAATGAATTTCTGCACAAACTGTCAGAAAGCCTGTCAGGGAAGCTCATCTGCATGCTCGTCGTCCTCATCGGGGTCTCCACCTGACTCCAGTTCATCGTCGTAACCGACTTGAGTGGGCAAATGCTCACATTCGATGGCGTCTGGCACGTTGGAGAGGTGTTCTCTTCACGGATGAATCCCGGTTTACACTGTTCAGGGCAGATGGCAGACAGCGTGTGTGGCATCGTGTTGGTGAGCGGTTTTCTGATGTCAATGTTGTGGATGGAGTGGCCCATGGTGGAGGTGGGGTTATGGGAAGAACACACCTGCATTTTATTGATGGCATTTTGAATGCACAGAGATACCGTGATGAGATCCTGAGGCCCATTATTGTGCCATACAGCCGAGAACATCACCTCATGCTGCAGCAGGATAATGCACGGCCCCATGTTGCAAGGATCTGTGCACAATTCTTGGAAGCTGAAAACGTCCCAGTTCTTGCATGGCCAGCATACTTACCGGACATGTCACCCATTGAGCATGTTTGGGATGCTCTGGATCGGCATATACGACAGCGTGTACCAGTTCCCACCAATATCCAGCAACTTCGCACAGCCAATAAAACAAAACTGCACCTTTCAGAGGGGCCTTTTATTGTGGGCAGTCTAAGGCACACCTGTGCACTAATCATGGTGTCTAATCAGCATCTTGATATGGCACACCTGTGAGGTGGGATGGATTATCTCAGCAAAGGAGAAGTGCTCACTATCACAGATTTAGACAGATTTGTGAACAATGTTTGAGAGAAATGGTGATATTGTGTATGTGGAAAAAGTTTTAGATCTTTGAGTTCATCTCATAAAAAATGGGAGCAAACAACAGTGTTACGTTTATATTTGTGTTGAGTGTACCATGTATATGGACTTGTGTGTGCGTACTGGTGCACTTAAATGGAATGTAGTCATTGTTAATGTTGTCCTTTGGTATTGTTTTAAGTAAAAACATGTATGCTGGAGAAAAAGTCTATTAAAAATCACAAAATTTGATGCATCGGATTGAAAAGAACACCGGTGAAAACTGTATGATAAATTGCCATTTGTTTGATCTGTTTAAACCATTTAGCTATAGTGATTTGGTTATCTTCCGTTTTCTTATGTGTACCCTCTCACTACACTTCTGATTTTAGTTCATCAGAATAAATAAATAATGAAGATTTTAATTTCCATCTCTAATCTTTCATCATTTTATCAACATGTATTCTGGTCAATGAAATAAAGCTCTAAAATTGACAGATATAATTTTTTTAGGGTTTTAAAAATGTGCACTACTTCAATGAAATCAAACAAAAACAGCACTAAAAACTTAACCCCAAGATTTAAACTTGGTGTTACAGCTGTTGTTTCAATATGCTATACACATACAAAAAGATGATGACTTGATGTTTTCACTGCTGGTGTGGACAGGAATACAGAAGACCAAATATACTCCACTTTTATCATGTCTGGCATCATAATGCATTTGTTATGTTATGTAACGATACCTGAGTGGAGAACTGCTGGTACTCTTCAGGCAGGATCCAGGAGCGGGGATAGAAGTCGTATTCTTCTGGGAACAGCTCCTGCATCGTCCGCACTGCCCGACTCATGTTAATCTTCCTCAGCATTTCAATCATTCCTGCAAGGCGCAAAGGACTGATTCAGAGAAAACTGAATTCACCTGGAAAATCTATTCAGATCAACTTGCACAAAGACTGTTGATAGAAATAGGACTTCACAACATCAAGGAGGACTTTTTTATAGGTAGAAATGCACTATTTTTGAAAATCATAATTTAGCATGACATAAGATAAGTACAGACTACAGGATTCTGGTGGTTCGTCTATCTTACAAATACATTATTTTTCAGAATCTCAAAAAGCTGGTTCATCTCTCCATCACCACAGGCAGAGCAGTTGAGGTAAGGCAGCATTTACCCACCTTTTATTTCAACTCAACAAACCACTGACTCTATACATTGATCGGTGAACCCCTCGTGACGTCTCCCATAGACTTCCTGAACAGCAGTTTTGGAGCTTAGCGTGGTAACTCTGGCTGTTGCCAGCTTGGCAGTGCCTGACTCTAATCCAAAAATGAGCGTGAGTGGAGCTGAGGCAGGCATGCAAACCTGCCTGAGCTGCAGACTGTCCGATGACAGCAACCACCTGTTGCACAAACCGGTCACGCCCTTAAATATGTGTTACTTGGAGTCTTCAATGCAATCGAAAAAGGGTGAGTTATGTAAAAATGTATTTCTGACAGACTAAAGCCATTTGTTGCGAGGGTTTAAGCATGTTTATATTTGCTAGAAACCTGCACATCTTACCATGGGGGTCTGTGGGGATTCGTTTGCTTTTGGTGCCAGCCTAAATTGGCCATTGAAGAAACTGCAGTTTTTGGCACTTGTGTTGGCTTCATTATTCAGTCCTGATGGTTGCCGCCTCCTACAAACCTGGTTTTGATTACAGGCTACTAAGTAACCTGAATATAGAGCCATTTTTCCAGTTACACTTCAACAAACATTGGTGAAGGGTTCTCCTATAATAAGACATTTGTAAAAGAGGCGGAAGCGGGGAAATACCTGGGAACTTGTTGACCTGCCCTGAGACGATATTTTCATTGTCATGGAAGGAAACGCCGTGCCAGTAGATATCACAGGCTGCTCGTCTTCCCAACGGAAACTGATGAAAGAGAGAATAGTGAAATGAAGAAATAATACATGAACAACAAAAACGGAGAATAAGAAGTATTTATTCACAAAATCAGGCCTGTTTGCATTTGTAAACCAGGTTTAATCTGTTGGTATGACTCAGGACATTAGCAGGGTGTTTGCCCTCCTGGTGATCCCAGAGTGTGGGGATAATCTTGCCTAAAGATGGCAGGTAGTGCGTGCTGTGTTGTGATGAGCTGGGAAAGAGGAGGAGAAGTGATACTATAAAAGGATTTAGAGAGCAAGGAAATCCCACTGGCAGAAGGTGCAGCCGTTTCCCTCTTCACCTCTTCTGCCAACACTCTAAACCACGTTATCAGCCGAAAAGATAGGCTATTGCAGTCATTTCACATACAAATGAAAACCAAATACCTATGGATGAAAGGATTGGGTGCGACATCCAATTTTCATGTCTGGATATTTAGATTTGAAATTTCTATTTAATCACTGTTAAGACCTCAAACTAATACAGACACCTCGCTAACACGCAAGAAAGCTTTCTGTATCACAGTTCCACAGGGTTATTCAAAAAGAATAAACCGATTTCATTATGCAATATTTTAATAAGGAAGCGTAACAGAAAACTCCAGCCAAGTCACAAGTATTCTACTCACAATCAATTTTTATTTGATGTTTAAGGTCATCACATAACAGCAATCAACTCAGTGGATCATGATATGCTGATACACGTCTGGGAAGAATTCTCTCATCGTATTGATGTTGCCCCTGCTGCAGGTGGTGGCCATATTGAACATTTGTAAAACAGGAAATAAAAGTTCATTGTGAGTAGAATACTTGTGACTTGGCTGGAGATCTGTTGCTTTTCCTTAGAAAAATATTGCGCAATGAATTCATTCTTTTTGAATAACCCTGTATAATACTTAGTCTCATTTTTGCTTTCCCTTAAACAACAATCGATGTTTTACAGTCAAACTGCCACTATTAAACAGGAAAATTAACCTTCTTTCCTTTAAATAAAAGGGAATTTTAAAAAAAAATGTATCTAAAACAAAACTACCCAAAGTCATCAGTTTCCTGTAATTAAAAGATTTCCACACATGAAAAGGACATTGCCTAACACTGTACTGCTTGTTGTACTGTTCTTAGAGTCTGTGTGGATGCTCATTTGTACGTCCAATACTGCCCGAAAATAAATCCGCACATATTTCAAAGATCAACTCTCAGATTTCCTTGCAGCTCATGACTGAAAAAATTCAAACTCAACACAGCTCAAGGCCTAGTTTCAAAACTTCAACATAGAGCTGCAAAGACTTGTATCAAGAAATCTATCTTTGACTTTATTACATCAGCAGGACTTTATACCAAATTGGATTGGAAAGTTAGCAGCATATCATCACCACCCTAAATGTCGCTCTGATACGGCCCACC
Organism: Acanthochromis polyacanthus; assembly: GCF_021347895.1. NCBI lineage: Eukaryota > Metazoa > Chordata > Actinopteri > Pomacentridae > Acanthochromis > Acanthochromis polyacanthus. Next base: position 15,242,159 of record NC_067130.1, read on the forward strand.
TTACTGCCAAGCCACTAGAGAAACCTATGACAGCGTTGCATCTCATTAATGAGCTAGCATGACGCTGTGTGAAACGGGAAAACCCTCCACTAAAGCCAAGACCTGCTATAAATACGACCACGAGAATGCCAGCATATAACTGTCAAATCGCATCAAGGAAGGAGATCAAATTAATTTTGGGAGTTTCGTGGAATGACGCGACTTAAAAATAGATATCTTCCATTTGTGGCTGCTGACAGGCGTGGGACTTAGAGGAAAAGTTGTTTTCTGAGTCACTTTTTGAAAGAAAGTACTTTGCTGCCTGGACTGAAGCCTAGTTCAAAATTCCATTTTTTTTTTTCCAGCAAAACTAAAGCCACAGAAATTTGAAGTTGCAGTCTATCTACCATGCCTCCACTAAAAAGCATTTATAGTTCCAGATATTCAGGTTATTACTTTCCAAACACGCTCAAAGGAAGCCTCTAGGTATCATGAATTTTAAAATCCATACACATTAATTCAAAATGTCAGCTTAGTCTGTAGACTCTTATCAAAAATAGCAAGCCCATTATGAAATGCACGGTTTTTTATTCCCATTTTCTGAAGTTGTCATTCAGACCCTCGAGCTGCCATTCTCTCTGGCTCCTCAAAGAGGACTAAACGTTTATTGGATTAGAAGAGCTTAAGGCTAATAATTTCCCTCTGTGAAAGAGAATGCCATATGCTGAAAGTCAGATGACAGCTATCTCTCAGGCCAGCGAACAGATGGAAAGACGTAGCAAAATGCTAGGCGTTTTACAACCCTCAAAAACTATTTTTCCCCATCGATTATATTCCATAACTGATAAACAGGCTACTAGAGTTTCAACCCCCTCAAAGATGCTAACAGATACTTTCAAAATGACATAAGATCTATAGCACCCTTGACATTGCTGGGGGTGGATCGTGTAGACAAAGCGTGGTAATGTATAGGCCTTCTGCGTATCGTTTCCGATACCAGACCTGGAAGGGTTTAGGTGTCACGGCGTGTTCACTGGCGATAAGCAGTCTTTACCGCGCCTGTCGCATCGAACTGCTATTCTTCACTTCTCATGCATAATGAAAGCTGTGATAATAATGCCTGATAGCTGGTATTAATTGCATTACGTTCAAAATGACCAGATGGTGTTTAGGGCTCAGAGTAAGAAGAACGGAATCAATTAGTTTTCTCATGAATGTTTTAAAGTTGCTGCTGTTCATTTTGAGAGCATTTCAACCACAACCATCCTTTGTGGTATTATATATCTAAGGCATGCAAACTGAAATTACTACGCTGTGGTTGTGTTAACTGGAGATCACGTAATCCAACAGGGGGAAAGCACAAGTCATTATACTCAAAATTACATCTGCAGACTTAAGTGAATTCCTCGATTAATCATATTTATCTATAAAACATCTGAAAACTGTGGAAGATACCTGCCAGATAATATTTTCTGGACCGTTTGACTTCAACTATCAGAAAACTTTCCATTTCCTCATTGATTTATTCAGCAAAGGCCACAGTTCTACTCTATACATGTGGTCATAGAAAACATTAAAACACAGTAGAGGTCCAACAATTATAGGATCAGATATTTAGCATTTTTCCAAAGACCTGCAGCAGTGATTTTATTTATTTTAGTTTTCTTATGAGTGCAGACTAAAGTAAATTAAAAATGTGCTACTTTGGCTCTGCTGCAGTTGCATCTCTCCAACTGTACTCAACATCTGATGTAAAGCATCTAGTTTGTAATGACTAGCTTGAGTTTTCCCTTGACAAGTATTTGGCAAAAAATGAACTTCTTTGGTGCCAGGGCCCTCGCAGAAATTATATTGTAATAAGACAACAAAAACAGATGAGACAAATTAAAGTGCATTTGGACACCTACAAAATGTAGCAGTATTGGTAAGCAGGTGAACACAAGTTCCTATCTTTAGCATACATACAGCTTATTTTTAATTCATACTTAATGACAGCTGAGTAACTTAATATACAGACAGTTTCAACAACATCTGCCACATGTCTTCTAGGATCTCCTCACATCTACATCAGTTCCCCTGTCCAACCTACCACCTTCAATACTGTACAGACATCACAATAACAGGAAATGTACATTGTGACCAACTCAGCCAAGTGTTTTCTTTCATCTCATTTTCGTACAACCACACAACACTCCTACACAGAGTGCTGTGCAGATTCAAAATTCAGTTCCAACCTCTGAAAATACAGCTTGATGATTCACATTTCATCAGAGATAGTGCCTCTCTTTAAACTTCAGAGCTGGAAGAGTGAAGAGAAGAAGCACATGGGGGAGGCTGACTAATGTAACTATTACCATATTCATTTTAGCTGTTAAATACACTGTGTTATGTTCTGTGAAACACCCAGTAAAAATCATTGCAAAGTAGTAATGCTGTGCAAACTGATCGAAACTGTAGAAAATGTGCGTCAAGATTATGTCTATTTGAGAGTTGTCTCTCTGTGGCCTTCATACATGCAGTTTATGTTTTATGCAAGGCCTGATAATGTGATTATAGAGAGCTATATTGCTTACAAACTGGTCATTAACAATTCCAACATTGTCTGATGGCTGCTCTTAGATCTCAGAAAAGAGGATCGCTCTTCACCATTATGGTTTAACCACTCAGTGTCTAAAGGGACCATTTAAAACACATTAAAACAAATACTAGGTCTCTGGTGTTGGATTTTATTCAATGGAAATAATTGCAAAAGTTGTCGACAGTGTCTCAAAGTTGGAGAACAGAAGTTTTCGTCCATGCACATTCATGACCAACGCCTAAGCGGGTTATCATCTGGATGAATCCCTGATACAGTGACATCAGGCTTCCTCTCTGGAACAAGCCCTTCATATGCAGTCTATGCACTGCTGCTTAGCTAAACCAGCTATTCACAGCATTACTTACACAAACTATTCATAGGAATGAAAACTCACAGCACAGGGATTCAGCATATAATCTCCTGATCAAACAGCAAAAACAAAAAACAAAGACATTGTCATAGAGCTCACCTCTTTCCACTTTAGCTGCCTGATGCTTATCTTCAGTGCCTCCAGCGAGGTTTTGGCTTTCGATGTGTCCACTGTCACAGGCCTTCTCTTCCTTGCAAGTTTGAATCCGTCCTCCCTGCGTGCTTCTTGGTTGTTTTTGGACGCATGGATGGTCACATAGTTGCCATTGGTTTCCTTCTTGCCCTGCAGTATCTTCCCAGTTCCCCTGATGTGAAGTGTCCGCTCATATCCCAGTCTATTCAAGTTTTTCTCAGCAGCAGCAGACACTACAGACCCATGCAATGACAGATCTGAGATTTGCTTGCCACTAGAGTTCTTGTCATCTTTCCCCGGCTTACTGCGACTTTTACTCCTGGGTTTGGATGCATCTGTAGCGGGTATGGTGATACTGGACGGGTCGGGCGAGTCAGAGGCAGTGGGAGAAGACACTGGTACCTGCTCAGCATCCACACCCTCCTTCTCTGCATCCTGGCCCAAAGATTTCATTTGCTCGAGTTGAACCTTGACTTTTACATAATGATCACTCATTATGCGAAAAACGACGAGTGACGCTGCCGGGCAGGGCACAGTCGTACCACAGAGTGCAGTAATCCGACACCGGCAAGCTAACGTTATCTTGAAATAATGTAGCACGCATTGCTAGCTTAAATGGCCAATTAAAGATTAAAAGCCATTTGCTTCAGTCGGGTCGTCCCCCAAACAGAGTGAGTGAGCACACCGCGGAAATACGCCTTCGCTAGTTACCGTCTGACATCTCCGGCTAAAGAAGTGACAGAAGCTAACGTCGCTAGCCAGCTGGTCACTATATTTTAATGGGCAACTTCAAAAGGCTAGCGGCTCCCACAAGCTGGCGGTGACTTCTCCTAGCTAATAGAGACAGGCTGCACTTGTAGCCGACACTGCTAGCTACTTGATGAGAGCTAAACCCGACGTTCGCCTGTCAAACTTCATTTCGCTAACACACTTACTTCTGAGCCGTGAACGCGACCCTGTAACTCACGGTAGACTTCACCTTGCCCCGGCACCGTTATCTACTTTTCAAGCGGCGTCTTAGCGTCGCCCATAGCCCGGTGCTCTGTGTACAGTGTGTTTGCTGTCGTTCCTGTGTTGTTAAGCAGCAGAAGGCAGACCAGCCCATCGCCCAGCCTCCATCTGCTCTGAACCCAGCTGGTGCTGCCTTTGGAGCTCCTCGTAACCCCTTGTATTAAGGAGGCTAGTTGGCCTCATTTACTATGAATAGACTCTGGGTAGTGGTGGTGCCTACTCCATGGAAATGTGCATCACCGTTAGATTTTCCTACGCTGGTGTGTTTGTTACCCGTTTTATTGCAAACCAACAGCAGTATTGTCAGAAAAGGAATCAACCACAACACTATTTCTGACTAATAATGTATTTTATATGTGTTTTGATTTTAAAGCTGTATTTTTGCACTGGAATGGGGTGAAACTGTGTAGTTTACCGACTTGAATGGTATCCCTTCAGGATTCGAATTTATTTTTTCCGACAGCACCTGAAGGCGATACAGAGATGCCTTATGTCCCTGTTGGAGCACTGAATGATTAATATTCTCAACTAAACAGAGTAAACGCCATAATTCTACAGGGTAGAATGGTTTAAAAGAACAAATTCTTCTTCATAATGTTTCACAGCCAATATTGTAATTTGGCTAAACAAAGCTGTCAGATCAATGATGCATTTACTTCTGAGATGGAGAGGAAGTTGGAGGTGGCCTAGTCTCAAGTAGGTTCACCTTAACTAATAATAAAACAGCAGTCAAATCGCTATCTATATTGTACTTAACTACAGGAAAATGCTAAGGAGTAGCTCATTGTTCAGTCCTTTATGTGCCAGTCTTTGGAGGGTGTAGATCCAATGAATAGACCTTATATTGCTTCAGTATTTCATATTGGTGAAGTCTGAGAGATTACTTTAAATTATAAAATAAAATAAAATAGTTATATATAAAGTCATTTCAAAAACTGGCAAAATTGTATCACTTGTGCAATCAAAATTTTAACTAATCATACAATAAAAGAGGAATAAACAAAACAACTTATAACAAGGATTTTTTTTAAAAAACAGAAAATATTATCCAAGAAAAAAATGGCAAGTTGCAAGATCAATTTCTGAACATTAAAAAAATATAAAGGCAAATCTGGATAATTTGTAAAGTAAATTTTAGAAAAATCTAGAAATAAAAATATGGGGTAATATAAAAGATTAGATAGAACAGCATAACATTGCAACATTAAACCCCAAAATTTTATATATTAGAGCTGGGACTTTGACGCATTAATTTTAATTACAGAAAAAAACCACGCTAAAAAAAAAGTCGCACTTAATGGCACCTCTCTCATTTCTGTAATTTCTGGCACACTGATGTACACTCTAGCAGCACAGTAGGTGGCGGTAATGAACCTAAAGTCTGTTTGCCTTCAGTATTTCAAATACATCTATTGTAAATCTTAATTTTACATAAGTCAAGAGATAGTGTTTGAAGCTATTTCATTGTAGGAATCCAGATTTCTCATTGATTTTTAATGTGCAATCCATATTTGTATCAAATTATTCCATTTTATTATTCCATTCAATCTCAGATTAAACCCCTGGAGTATGACATTATTCTGGGAATTGTAAATGAGCATCATCACTGGACACTTGTGGTAAAAAGAATATTTTATAAATAAAACACAATATAAAAAGAGTAAATATACTAATGCAGTACTTGGTATAAAATAAAGTTGGTGAAGAAATAAGGTCTCAATAATTTTTTTTTTTTTTAAATGGAAAAAATATTTCCCAAGTCGAAGGAAGCCATTAAAAAAAAAAAAATGTTTTGACACAATAAGCTGAGGATACTCGTTTTAAAAGCATGGTAATAGGCATGTCAACTATCCCTACAAAACTGGCACACATTTATGTCATATCAATTTACAAATTACTTTTTTTCTGCAGGGCTTTCATGCGAGAAAAAGGCTGCAATTTTTCAAGGTGGGCATGTGATATTGTACAACACACAAAACAATCTGACAGTACGTCGTGGAGTTTTTGCACTGAAGATATGTTTGCTTTGCAGAGGAATGTCATCCTCAAATTTCTGTATTGTAACATGACTGCCCCGCCCCCCCAAGACAAATAATATTCACCTTTGAGATATCTACAACTCAGAAGTTAAGTTACAGCAGATTAATATCTCTATATGGTGACATAAGCTCATAATTGCTTGTTACGGTCCTGTCTCTGTCCACCTCCTCCGGTCTGGTAATTCGTATTTGTGTGCTGTGCTGTTGTCGCCCCGCATTCGTGTCCGTCCCACCACACCTGCGACATTTGCAGCTGAGGTTGGATTGGAGCAGGGGAGGAATTACCACTTCAATCAAGGTTCCAGTTGCTGTTAAAGCCCAGTTGATGCAGCACTCAGTAGCGTTTCTTAGGGAAGGGGGCTGCCCATGGTGAGTGTGTGAATGATTATGTGAGGCTGGAAGATAGTCAGGAGTGTAAATTGCTAAAGTAAAACCACATCTGAAATATTTGTTAGTTTCAGTTAAGGGGTGGAGAGATTAGGGGAATGTCTCTCTATATAAGTTTGGTTAACCCATGAGGAGAAAGTTTAGAGAAAGCGAGCAATTCATCAAGCGAGTTATTGTCATTGTGGAGTCGTTAGTGTGACTGTGACAGTAAGTGGTTGTTTGAAAGAGTGTGTCTGAGGTAAGGTGTGTTGAGTTTGAGAGTATGGAGTTATTGTTTTTTGTATGTCTGTTCTGTAATTTGTCTGTATTGGTTAAGTGTTTGTGGCAGCTGCCAAGTCTGAAGGTAGGCAAGTTAGTAAATAGGCAAGTGTAAGATTTAGTTAGGTGCTAGTGTAGCCAGTGGTAATTAAGGGCAAGACAGGGAAATCATTCCAAAAATTGACCCTGGAGCAGTTAAAAATAAAAAATAAAAATAAAAAAAAAGTGCTGGACTTGAAAATGAACAACCATTACCCTGAAGGCATCACTGCAAAACAGAAATATGACATCAGAGGAAGAGCTGAAACCTTCATGGTAAAGGGTAAGGTGTGTAATAAGGCTTTGTAGTTTGTCAACTGCACTTTCTAAACTCTAAATTCATGTTAAATTTGCTTCACATTCACACACTAGATGGTGAACTGTACTACATATGAAGGCGCAAAAAATCTCAGCCTGACCACCTGGCAAAAGTTGCTTGCTCTGCCAAAGAGGCAAGAGATATTTTTCATGAATTCCATGAAAGCCATTTTGGGGGAACTGCAGCTGGGAGAAAACCCACACTGCTATAATCAGCCGCTATTACAGGCCTGGCATGGAAAGTGACATTAAAAAGTGGGTAAGTTGATATCTTGGTAATGACTTAAAATGCACATGCAAGTTCATTGTTCGTGTAGATTTATATCTAGATAGAATGCAAATCTAAGGTTTGCATATCAACTAATGCTCTGCAGGTGCAATGACTTATTTTACTTCTCATTCTTGGTGATTCTGCTTTCAGTATTAAAATTTATTTGCACAGTTTGTAATTTGGAAATTATATTGGGCTTCGTCTACATAAATTGCTCAATGTCTGCCCTGTCAGTGCAAGCGGGCCTCTATCAAAGAAACAAAAGAATACAGTCAAATAGAGGTAAAGATTGAACCTCTGTAGGTTCTCAACATGCCTACTGTGATTTAATACACCCGTCTTTCTTTTTATCAAACAGGAAACAGAGCCTCAAGAGCTCGTTGGAATGGATCTTGTGGGTAAACTCACTCAAACAGATGTTGGCAATCAGTACATCTGTGTCACGGTTGATTATTTCACCAAATGGGCAGAGGTCTACCCACTAAAAAGTAAAACAGCAGATGAGGTCACCAATTGTATCCTTGATTGGTTTTACAAATTTGGTGCACCAAAAAGACTAACAGATCAGAGTTTGACAACAAGGTACAGAACTGATACATAATGATTGGCAAAAATATAAACGTGACTGCTGGCCTATTTTTCCCGTTGTATGACAGAACGATCTGGCCATATGACGAACCCGGAGAGTGCATGGACGAGTTCGGCTCCCCCCCACCCACATCATGCGAACTGTAGCCAGCCAGAATGACATCCTCGGACTACACCACCAAACCCTCCGTAAGCTCTCAGACACTTATCAGCAGATGCACACACAACTCACCGTATTAGCTAATCACATTTCAAAGGCAGCTCCCACCCCAGCTCTTTTAAATTAGTACAGCCAAGCTCTGCAGAACCTTGCCAGCATAAAGAGACAATTGCACAACTTCACCGCCCAGCATAATCACATTACCTCCTCTCTAGCCCAGTTCTCAGCCACCCAATCCTTACCAATTTCCCCTCCATCAGTGTCACCTGTCCTGGAGCCAGCAGACACCCTGACCCAAACACAGGACGCATCATTGGATGTCTTCTCCTCCTGTGACGACCACAGTATCTACTTCAACGCGCTGTATGATTCATGGGAAAAATGGAAAGAAGACCCCAAGGACTCCATTATTATCCTGGGTCGCAAGCAAGCCGGGCAGCGACCCTGGTTAGCCGGCCACTTACCGGACTATATCCACGATTTCCTATATGCTCCCCTGACTGACCCGCCTGCTGACTTCCTTGTCAGCCACCTGGACCCTGTTTTTTCCCCAGCCGTGGGACCGGCCACAAAGAGACCTGGCCGCAGGAGACGAGGTGCCTTGGACCCCTGCCTCCCATTCCTGAGGTGGTCGACGCCCCGCCTCCCATTCCTGAGCTCTCGGCAGTGTCTGAGGGACTGAACGCCTCCCCCGAGTCCCCAAAGAGGCTCAGCGCCTCCCCTCCAGTTCTGCCTCCGGACCCAGTTCTGCCCCCGGAGGGGCCCCCAGACCCAGTTCTGACCCCGGAGGGGCCCCCGGACCCGGAACCAGTCCTGTCCCACCGGGGTTTCCCAGTTCTGTGTCCAGTGCTGCCCTCAGTCCAGCCCCCGGAGGACCTACCGGGCCCGGCTCGGCCCCCGGAGGGGCCCCGCCGCTGCCGCCGGCTCGACCTCTGGAGAGGTTCCCCTTCGGCCGGTTCTCAGTTCGGTTCCCAGTCCGACCCCCTGGGGACCTCCGTCTGCCTGGCAATCGATCCGTCCAGTTCTTGGGCCACCCTCCGGAGCGGTTCATCCAGTCCGTCCAGCCCCTGGGCCGTCCTCCGGAGCGGGGGCTCCTGTCCGTCCAGCCTTGGCCTGCCCAGCCTTCGGGCCATCCTCCTGAGCAGCTCCTCTGGTCTGTTCGGCCCCCAGACCGACCTCTGAATCAGGCACTCCAGCCGGTCCATTCAGCCCCAGTCTGTCCCACCTCAGCCTGTTCGGCCTCCGGGCCGTCCCCCTGATTGGACCCTCCGTCTTGTCCATCCCCGGCCCATCCAGCCTCCAGGCCGACCACCAGAATGACTCCTTCAGTTGGCTCAATCCTGTCCCAGCCCAGTCCAATCCAGTCTAATCACATCCAGTCCTTTCTGCCCCTCCAGTCCTTTCTGCCCCTCCAGTCCTTTCAATTCCCCTGGTTCCTCGTGTCCTTTCCAGTCCCTCCTGTCCTTCCTTTCCTCCTGTTCTGTCAGTCCCTCCTGTCCTTTGAGTCCCTTCAAGTTCCCCTGGTTTCTGTGTGTGTCCTTGTCAGCTCCCTGGTCGCCCCGTCGGATCTCACCCTGATCTCAGGAAGAGATATCGAACCAGCCCGGTTCTGATCACTCCAGTCTGCCCTGCCTGGGTCCTAGCTCTCCAGCCCCTAAACCCCGCTTCCCTTCCAGCCTTCAGGGATCCCGAGACCACCCGGTGCCGCACCGTTTCCCCTCCCAGAACCTACTGCCGCCAATCCCCGGCTGGAATGCTGCCCACCCGGTACCACTCCTCGCTTCCCCCCCCCCAACAAGACCCCGGCTCTCCTCCCGCCAGATTCACTTCCCAACGATAAATCATTTCCCAACTGCATCTTGCCTCGACCATGTGCTCTCTGCTCGGGTTTCTTCCCGTTGTACGACACCTACAATGCTTTTAAAAGCTAAACCACGGTTTGTGTGAAAAGCTGGGCACTGAACAAAGCCTCTGCTCGCCGTACATCCCGAGACAAATGGTCTAGTGGAAAAGTTAAATGGTACAATCCAAAGGAAAGTTGTTTGATCATGGAACTTGTGTTGATATTAGATTTTTCAAATATTCTGCTTTATCATACATAACCCAAATTTCATCCTACTCGCTTCCGTTGTTCAATTTTCCATTTGAAGGTCAATCAAACTTGTGGCAGAACACCCCAGAACTTGGGACAAGTTCCTTCAGTCCACCATGTTTGGTCTTCGTACCGAAAAACAATTACAAAATACAGTCCTTACTCCCTGATGTTTGGAAGGGGAGCCAGGGATCCATAAGAGGTGCCTAAGGAATACAAAGTAAGAAACCTTAATATTCTCAACATAAATGTTTTGTGAAAATGTCGAGATGAAGCTCCTGGTATTCCATTACTGATTATTCTGCTTTGTTTGGCAGGTGACCGAAGAATGTACCTCTTCAATACTTCTACATGAAGTGGTGTGTGATTTGTTAAAAAGGCTGGCAACAACCTACAAAAAGGTCAAAGCAAGCATCAAAAAGTCAAGATGCGGTTCGCAAAAGGAAGGCCAAACTTGGCACTGAAGACCATTTTAAAGTGGGGGAGCCAGTATAACAGAAAAATATTAGGCAGAAGAAAAGGAAAGGTGAAAAAAAATGGATCCTGATATGCTTGGACCTTTTACAATTGTAAACCTCGCCAGAAAATGTGCAGACATTTTGTCAGAAGGAGGAAAAATAAAAAAAGATTAACATTGATCACCTCACCCACCATTTCCAGCCAGAGGAGAGGATACATGCTAAGTTGCAGAAAGTCTTGGCAACTTCTCCTCTGGTTAGACCCTCCTCAGCAATGGACACAATATTGTAGGCAACCAAAATCCGGACCCAACTCCACACAAAAATGCCAAAAACTGTACATACACTGACAAATTGTACCTTAAAGCGTAAATGTTACAGATGGTTAGCATTTGTGTCTTAACAGTAATCAGTGCTATGGACTGAAAGAAAACAAACACCCTTTGGGCCAAAATGGGGCCATACAAGATTTCCTCAAAACTTTGGGGACTTGGCCCCACGGAAAGAGCTGTAGTGAGATATGTTGCATTTGTCGTGTTCATCTGCCGAGTAGCGGAGGACAACCACAAGATTTTTTTAAATTTATTTTTTTGTCATGAGACTTAATTGTATTTTTGAAGATCATGTATCTGAAGGAAAGCAGGGTCTTATACCTGGATCAATTCGGAGGCAACAGGTCAACAAGTGCAAAGATGCAAAGTGAATGACATTGCATAAACATGAAACAAAACAGTGATTGCATTTGATAAAATGCATGTTTACACACAATGTGGATAGTATTTGGGGATGTAAGATCGCAGTTTTCTCATAGGATGCTTTTAAAAAAAAAAAAAAAGTATTGATTTTTTTTTTTCCTCTTTATTAACTTGTCCCTCTGAAGTCCAAGCACAACTGTATTGACTTCTTGTAGTGGATATTCTTGTGCCTATATAGCCCATTTGGTGGCTGTGCCCAAATTTATGACTCAATGCACATACAAAAGAATATAATCTCCACAACAAAAAAAAAAAAGGGTGTAGGGGCTGCACAGTGACATAATGGTTAGCACTTTCACCTTGCAGCAAGAAGATCCCCGGTTCAAATCCCGGCCTGGGATCTTTCTGCATAGAGTTTGCATGTTCTCCCTGTGCACGCGTGGGTTTTCTCCGGACACTCGGGCTTCCTCCCACACTCCGAAAATATGCTGAGGTTAATTGATCACTCCAAATTGCCCGTAGGTGTGAATGTGAGCGGGATTGTGTGTCTGTATATGTAGCCCTGCAACAGACTAGCGACCTGTCCAGGGTGTCCCCTGCCTTCGCCCAAGTCAGCTGAGATAGGCTCCAGCACCCCCTGCGACCCTAGTGAGGATAAAGCGGTGTATAAGAGAATGGATGGCTGGAAAGAAGGTATAGAATGCTAAAGATAAACTGAGGATGAATTTGCTGCAGGCCTTGTTGCACATGGCAGTCAAAACACTCTCTGGTAGGACACACCTTCCTGACAGTCTCCCTAGCTTTTATCCCCATCCTTCAGCCATTAGATAGGGTAACTGAAGAAATTAGCCCAACTCCTACAGCAGGGCAACAAACTAAAAGGAGAAGTCAAGTTCAGGAAATCCAGGGGATAGCAGACTGGGGGCAGAGCAGGGACTAGTGGGAACCCAGGGGGAAAGTGAATCCATGTGTGGGGTATTTCAATCTAGAGGAACCTGACAGTCCTGCAGGGAGTGAGTGACTGAACCAGGCTTAAATAGTGCACAGGTGAAGTAGTGGGCAGGTGAGTTGAGTGAGGTGATTACTGCAATCAGTAGAGTGCAGACAGCTTGGGAGAGCAGGCAGCAGCAAAAATTAAAATTCATCTGGGGCTGCAAAATGTAAAAGAAGCGCTTTGATGAAAGAAGGCGCACGGTTCATACAGACCGAAAGGAGCACATATTATAGACCTAGAATGGTCACCAAGGAGGGCAATGGTACAGATTGTGCCAAGTGTTGTGCTGGAGGAAAGAACCTGCACACAAATGTGGCTTGTCTTGATTTATATACATTCATCATAATTAAATACAAGGATCTATACAATGCCTGTTTATACACAATACTTATACAAAATATATGAAACACTTCTACATGAAATCACACTGAATATTATTTTTGCATTTTTTGACAAGAATTTGCAGAAATTCTTTAATATCAAAGTGAAAACTGATTTTTGCAAGATCATGTCACTTAGTTAAAACTATATAAAGTAAACGGTTGCATAAATATTCACCCCTTTAAGTGACTGACGTAATTCAACAGAAGTCCACCTACTTGATGCAAGCAGTGGCATAATTAGTGAAATGGAGATCACCTGAGTGCAGCTGATGTGTGTCAAGTGATTGTAGTATTAAAAACACCTGTATTTCATACATTTCTAAATAAATGGGTCACATTTAATTTAACAAGGGAGAATTTCAGTGGTTGAGTGAAATCAATAGCACAGCATTCTAGGTTAAATAATACAATAAAGCACATGTTTTGTCAGCCCATCCTGTAGTGCATACTAGTCTGGCTGCACCACATTGTCATTCAGTTATATTCTCCTTCTCTTGTCTTACTCTATATATATTTTGGGTGTTGTTTCTTTGATGCAGAATTCAACTGTAACTTAGTTTCCTAATAACCTTGTAAATGTGTTTATTCCAGCAAGCTGTTATTACCAAAAGCACCGTAAATGTTTCATATCAATAAAGGCAGCGAGGCAGAACGAGAAAACTCTTGTCGTCAAGTTTTCCTCCTTTATTTCACCTCATTCTCTTTACTAAAGGTACTGTCTTGTAAACGTCGGTGACTCCTGGTGACGTGGTGTGGTGTTGCCCATAACTCTTTTCACGAGGCTGTCAGTCTGGTAGGTTTTTAACACCAGAAACACAAAAACACTTTAATGCCAGCATATTATAACCTCTGACAGTCAAATGTTGATTTTATGCAAGTTGCCCTTCATCTGTTTCTGTATTATTCTCTTACTTCCCATGTCTGATCTTATTGATCTGTAGGGATCAATATGTTCTCATGTGAATACTACAACTTTATCACTGGCAAAAAATGTTGAACCTCTGAAACACATAACTTTTTCACTCTCCAGTACTGACTGAATGTGGACACCTCAGTCAGTATTGAAGAGTTTTCCAACTGAGTCAGGACACAGTTTGGTCTTCACCTGCACAACTCTGAAGTCTTACTGCTTTAGGATCTCATTTTGCAACAACCATTTACACCTGTGTGAATTTTAGTCACAGACCTGCTGCTTCTTCTGATCAGTTAACCTTATTCGGATATAACTGAACAATGTCATCGGTACCCTTTTCAGCTTCCAGAGAAAAGTCAGTTTGCAGCAACTCAGACTTTGACGTGTCAGAAGACATTCTGTGGCTTCAGTCAGCTGTCCGTGAAATTCAGATGTGTGCAACTTGCATCCTGGCTAAATGCATCTCATTGCATATTTTCAGATATCCCAAATGCCAATATTTCTCATCATTTTGACAAATATTTGGACATAGGCACATATTTTTCCCACCTAATTGCTGAGAACATCAAGCGTCTCCTGCGGTGGAATTGAGATATTAGTCTCTTGATACCCATTCAGTTAAATGCAATTTTATCACAACGTACTCAAAATGAAAACTCCGAACCAACTTCAGTTTATTCATAGATAAGAAGTTCATTCAGGTTTAATCTTGTGTTATGGATGTACATCTCCAGTCCACTTTGAATACATTATTATTATCAGATCCACACCAGCAGGGACATTTCAGTGTTAGGGTGTGCGTCCATTATTCCATCATTACTGTATATCAACTCTGCTTCAGATGCTAATTAATTTATACATAGAAAACAGCAATGTTCTACTAGTATTTACAGTTGTACAAAAACTATCACATCCCATCACAGTGTCTCTACTGGGGACAGACAAGAGTATTCTATGAAACCCAAAATAATCCAATATGTTGGTTGCTATATTTTAAAAACTAATTATTTACATACATAACTTTACAAATAAAGTTATAGGCAGTGTCCTGAGAATATTATGTGCAAACAGATGGATGTTCTTGTCGACAGAATGCATTGAAAAGCGAAAACACGATGGGGCTTAAAACAGATTGTAAGAGTTTTAAACCTGCTTGATCTCCTGTTTCACATTGTGTATGTAACAGTTCACAGTTTTCTTGTTGTTCACAGCCACGGAAGAGTGGAAATACATGAATAACCACAACTCTCTAAAATATTTGGCAATGCTTCATGAGCAAAAATTGTCCGTGTTTATGTAATTATTCACTCATATTCTAGAGGAGGGGGTTAGATAATGTTTTCAGGAGTACTGAGTGTTAGAGATTTTCTTCCACAGCAGTGTCTTCAGGTTGTTAAGGACTAGTGAGTGGTGGACTTCCATTTGACTTGCCAAACCGCTGAGTGTCACGCAGGTGCGTAGCTGCTTCTCCAGATCCCCGCGGAGGTCCGACGGTGCTCCAAAGAGCAGAAAATCCTGCAACAGCACACACACTTTTGCCAGATTGGGCTGCACAACCTCAGTATTGCACTGCTTCACCAGCCGGTCACATGTCGCCGTGCAGTCCCGGCCATAAGTGCAGTCGGCGTTGGTCTCACACCGCCGTCCCTTCAGGAATCCTCGCACCACAGCCTCTGACGCCACGCTGCGCAGGTTGGCCATCTTGCAGTCGTACTTTGCGTTGTAGCCCACGTGGTGAGGATTGGCATCGCATATCAGGAAGCTCCCATAAGACCCGTGGAAAACCTCTTCCACGAACTCCAGCAGGCCGATGGTGATGCGAGCCCTGCGGGGCCAGGCGGGGGCCAGCCAGTGGTTCAGGCTGGAGCTCAGGGCCTCTGGGACGAGAGCCTGCAGGTAATGAGGCACCTCCAGCCTGTAGAGGGAGCTGTGGCCCACGCGTTCTGTCACATACAAGTCTCCACAGAAACCCAGCAGCTTGGGGGTGTGCTCCTTCTCCTGCAGCGCCACCATCAGGAGGAACTCGTTGATCTGGAGGAGAGCCCAGATGGACTTGGCCTCTGCAAGAGACACTTTGCCGTCCTGGTTGACGTCAGCCAGAGTAATGACCCTGTCCACCAAGGTGCTCAAGGACGGCTGTTCACCGAGGTTAGCCTGCAGGAAGGAGACATTTAAGTTCATATTTGTATCCAAGCTCATTTTTAATTAGACAGGTTCTGATTTGTATAATGGTAATTATTGCAAACCTTGAGGAAACTGTGCAGCATCTCTTTAAATTCATCCATAGAGGTCCCACGAGTGGGTTTGTCAAATAAGCTCATCTCCTGCCGCAGCACAGAGTCTGGAGCTCCATCAATTTTCACTGGATCATCAATGCCGCACTTGATCACAACAGGCCTCTCCTTCCACAGCCCTATGTACACCTGAAACAAAAAATATGACAATAGCTTTAAAATAACAGAATATGTCTGTTGTGACTAAGAGCTATCTTTTAAAATATGTATGTTATTTAATGAAGGGTTAGTTATTTAATGAAGTTATTTAATGTTATTTAATGAAACCCTAATTAGGGTTAGGGTTAGAAATGGCTTTTTCACAGCCATTTCAGTTGCACTACTTAAAGCTTCTTCATCCTTTCCACTAATCTTGACAGTCATGTCTGAGACTAAACACAGTCCAAACACCTTTTTTTTTCTTTTACTACATTTGTTGTTATTGATTATTTAGATGTTGCGTGAGCCCAATGTTTGTTCCGTAGGATAAAAAAATGATGAAGGTAAACTCTACATTGACAAATCCCCTCTTTTTGGACAGTTTTCTATAACAGTGTAATGTTAAGATGAGGCTTTAGGAGTGCATGTATAACACTTATGCCATACTTCACAGAAATGCTTTTTAAGATATCTCACTGACAGAAGCACGAATGTATGTTTGGAAGTGTTCTCATCATTCATTCATTGGCTTGTGCTCATGTGTTTATTTTACCTGGTGTGTAGAGGAGGTGGACATGCAGCGCTGCAGGGTCAGACTTCTCTGATCACACAATGCCTTGCAGGACGAGCCTGATATTATGCCCCTCCTGTAGTGATCACACTGCAAAAACAAACAAGAAATGTGCTGCATTAACTGCAGAAAACAGGAAGATCCTCCAAGTACTTCGTCCTCTTGCAAAGCTGAATCCAATATTTATACATCGGGTATTTTAAGCTGTCCGTATAATTACACTTCCAAGGTCTGGTAATCTTCACCCAAGTCTTCGCAGGGATTGTTTGCTGAAAGGCAATAAGGAGACATTGTGCTCCATCCTCTTCTTCTGCTTTCACTTCCTCGGGTGACTGGGGCGACATGCACTTCTAACATCACGTTTTGTTCTAGATCTCCTATTCTGCACTTAGCCTTCAGTATTTTAGCTTTAGTTTAGTTTTAGATTGTGGCCCTACACTGTCATTGACAATGCAGCATATCTTGATACTTTCAAAAGCATTGACAGAACAACGTTATTTAAATCCACCGCAATCTGTTTTTCTTATTATATGTGCAATGTGTACACACTAATGTGCTCAAAACAGGACAACTGTAATAGCATCATATACATGAAGGATTAATTGCAAACAAAAATGGCAATGTATGTGCAAAGAAGGTCAAAATCAAGTGAGAAACTGTCCGGCCCACGCTTATAATTGGAAAAGTTTATGCAAACCCTCCATCGTGTCTGTGAGATAACACAGGCATCACCTCCTTCCTGAGTCACAACATGTAAATTCTGAACTGATCCATCTGCTACTTGACTCCTTTCACTCAGGTCATAAGATTATCTCTGATGCGTAGGAAACTCTTCCAGTTGGTGCTCTAGCAGCTGGTATGAGAGGTAAGTATGGCGGTCGCGTGACATGCCAGCCATCACACTGACAGATGGACAGAGAGCAGTAGAGACTAGCAGGTTTAAGGAGTATTAGAATTACAATTATCCATCCATCCATTCTCTATACACCGCTTTATCCTCACTAAGGTCGCGGGGGGTGCTGGAGCCTATCCCAGCTGACTTGGGCGAAGGGAGGGGACATCCTGGACAGGTCGCCAGTCTGTCACAGGGCAGAATTACAATTAGAATAGCCCAACTGAGTGGCATTAACCCTCCTGTTGTCTTCATTTACGGGCACCAAAAATATTGTTTCCTTGTCTGAAAAAAACCCCAAAAATTCAGCAAAAAAATTCCTCAAATTTCTGAAAATTTGTAAAACTCGAGGAAGAAAATTCCAATAATTCTGTAAATTCCTTTAAAAATGTACTTTAAAAAAATCCCCCAAATTTGGCAATAAAATTCTTGTAAATATTTTCAAAAAATTAGTAGAAATATTTAAAGTGATTACATATGGTTATATATATATATATATATATATATATATATATATATATATATATCAATAAAACTTTTAATATTTCCTTGAGAACACTGACAAAAAAAATCAACCAAAATCCAACGAAATTCGCCGGACTTTGGTTGATTTTTACTTTTTTGTCAATGTTCTTAAACATTTTTAAGATTTCTTTATTTCCACTAAAAATGTTCAAAAACTTCCCCAAAAAGTTGAAAATGTGAACATTAGAAGTTTCACAGTGAAAATATATTTTTTCCACATTTTCAAACTTTAAAACGGGTCAATTTGCACAGCAGCATGACACGAAGGTTAAGGAGCAGCTCTCATCCAACTTTTTACTTTTAAATGAGAACAAAACTAAATGCATTGTGTTTGGGGGTACTGATACTGATGTATGAAGCTTCGGTTCAATGACTTTCAGATCTGCGGTCAAAAAATCTTGGGGTGATATTTGACATAGACTTGAAATTTAACAAATTGCCACTGTTGTCAGAGCAAGTGTCTTTCACTTGTGCCTTTTAGCCAAAATTGAGCCTTTTTTAAACCGCACCAACCTTGGAAAAGCCATTCATGCTTTTATTAGTTCAACACTGGACTACTGCAATGCACTTTACATCTGCATCTCCCAGTCATCTATCCACCACCTGCAACTCGTGCAAAATGCAGCTGCTTTTAACAAACACTGCTAGACGTGAGCACATCACCCATGTCCTTTACGCTCTCCTCTGGCTTCCAGTCCAGTCAAGAATTCCTTTTTAAACTTTTATTGTTTGCTTTTAAAGCTCTTAACGGTCCTGCTCCATTTTATTTATCTGAGCTTTTAACTTTAAAGGACCAAAAAAGAGCTCTGAGGTCGTCCAATCAGCGGCTGCTTGAAGTACGCAGGTCTAAATGCAAACACTGGGGTGACGGGGCGTTCAGTGATGCACACTATCACTGACCTGGGTCTTTTAAAATCACAACTCAAAACCTTCCAAGCTAAATGAAAAAATAGTAATAACAGTGTGAAATCTGCTTGGACATGAGTAACACACCAGCCAAAGTGATTTGCTGTCTGCGGTGCATATACCCTGATCAGCTCAACTGGATTGGGTTTTGGGGAGTTTGGAGGCCAAGTCGATGCCGTTGGGTCTTTGTCGTGTTCCTTGAGTTTTTATTATGGAATGGAGCACATTGTCCTGCTGAAGTGTCTCAAAGTAACACCCACAACCAAGGTTTTCCAGCAGAACATTGCATTCTAATGATATGATCGATGTCATTCACTTCACTGGCTGCACATTAACCCTCTGAACCCCAAAACCTGGTGGTAGATGTATAGATTCTTTATTGTCACTGAATATTCTTCTACAATGAAATTTCGTTTGATTGTTCTCCTTGTCACAGCAGCATATAAAATAGTGTAAATCAATGCACTGTGTAAAGTGCAAGTTCATGGCTTTTCTAGCCCTGGGGAAAAGTTGTTTTTAAGTCTTTCTGTCTGTGCCCTCATGACCCCGAGACTGACAGAAGGGAGGGTCTCAAAAAGACATTTGACACCCTCCCCTCTGGCAGGCTGAACCCCACAACCTGGCGGTAGGTTCGAAAGACTTGCTATCTATAATTAATTGCCAAATTACACCATTTTGTCAGAGCTGGAATCGTCTGATTTTCAACTTAGCATACACTAGCAGTCAAACATTTGGACATGCCTTCTGATTCAATGCTTTTATTCATTTGTATTATTTTCTACATTGTAGATTAAGACAGAAAATTAACTTCTTTTTTTTTTGTTTACAACAAAATCCCACATGTATTCTTTTATAGCTTTGATGTCTTCGGTATTAATCAACAATGTATGAAATAATAAAATCAAAACCAGTGAATGAGAAAGTGTGTCCAAACTTTTGACTGGTAGTGTAGATTATGTTATGTTTAATGAGTGTTTCATTGGAATATATAACCAAATGTAAGCTTAAAATACTAATGACAGTGATAGTTCATTGCCAAAAATAAACTGTTTCTACTAACCCGGTTCAGTTAAAAAATAATAAAAAATCTGCATCTCTCAGTGCAGTCCAGAAGCCATGACTCATTCAGCTGAGACCAATAGAGATATGACAAAAATTCTCCAATTTTTGTGCTGTAATAAAGGCTGTGTTAACACAGAGCAGATGGTACAAATTAAAAAGTATGTTGTAAAGTATCTACAGTATGCAGATTTTTTTCCCCCCAGTGCTGGCAACATCAGGGAGTATTCGGAAACATATTGTATACCCATTTTCATATATTTTGTTGAACTTTTTTTCTCATTTATAACATTTTGACTTTGTTCTTTCTTTGTTTTCTCTACTTCTGAGCCCGCAGTTAGTAGAAACTACAGCAGGAACGAAAAATCAATAAAATTAAAAAAAAAAAACGCACAGGAACTGCTTGGAATCTAGAGGGTTAAACAGCTGAATATGTTCAGTTCCGATTAATGAATCATCAGGGTGCTGCCAGTGAGAATGCATTTTTTTTGAAGAACTGTGCATGTTTAAGGAAGTAAGTTGTTTGTAGAGGGAAATGATACTTGTTCTTGCAGTGAGACAAAAAATGACTAATAACACCCTCATGTCTGTATGGTAAACACGAAGCTGCTAGAGAGCTTAGCAGAGAGTGCCGGGGAAAAAAGAGAAACTAGTTAGCCTGGCTCCGTCTAAAGGCAGCAAAACCTTTCTATCGTACATCTAAAGCGCACTCTTTTTGCAAAAGCAAACATAACGGTTTAACAGGAGGTTATGTCTGATAGTGGAGTGGCTCAGGTAGCAGGAGAGCACCTCAGATAGGGGAGTGTGTGTGACTGTAAATGGGTGAAAAAGAGGAAAAAATTGCAAAGTGCTTTGTAAACCTCTGAGGTAAAAGGTGCTATTTAAGTGCTGTCAATTTGCTATTGCCTCGAGTCTTGTCATCGTTGTGAGGTTGCCAAGCAACCAGCAGAGACTCCAGAAAGTCTCCTGATATTAACTTAAACGGATGCTGGCTGGAACTTCATAATTACCACACAGACATGAGAGTCTGTCCTACACAAGAAAATGACTTGGACGTAGCTTCACCAGTGCCTTCCCATAATCCCACTGTTCTCGCTCCTGTAGGTGGTTTTCTTGATTTGTCTTGGAAGCAGCACGGCACTGACTTACATTCAGCGTGCAGTCTTTGTCACTTGAAGCTCGAAAAAACAGCACAGATCATGACTCTGCCTTGATCCCTGCTGACGCTCCCCCACACTGTGCCTCTCCTCGCAGCCACGTTCACGACATGTCACCAAAACACAAAGCAGCAAGGGGCGAACCAAAAATCTTTGTGCGTACGACAAGAACCGCACAAACACTGATCTTTCACGGCGTGATGTTGCGAAATGATTTACCAGAGTATAAAAGGCGTCGGTGTGCATCCAAGCACATGCCGACACGGATTGCCGTGCAGATCTGTTCGGAATAATGACGTTGCATCATCGAATTTTCATTGTGCATTGATTAATTACTGTCCTGTTCCACAGTGTGTCATTAACCCTCCTGCTGTCCTCATTTACAGGCAGCAAAAGTATTGTTCCTTCGTCTGAAAAAAAATCCAAAAAATTCAGCAAAAAAAATCCCCAACTTTATAAAAATTTGCAAAATCTTCAGGAAGAATATTCTAAAAAAAAATCCTTAAAAGTTTCCCTTAACATTTAAAAAAAAAAAATCCACAAATTTGGCAAGAAAATTTTTTTTAATTGTAAATATTTTTAAAAATGAAAAAAAATCTTCCAAAAAAATTCTAAAAATATGTAAAGTGATTCCATAAATATCAGTAAAACTTTTAATATTTTCTTTAAGAACATTCAGAAAAAAATCAACCAAAATCCAGCGAAATTCGCTGAATGTTCTTAAAGAAACATAATTTTTAAACGTCTTTTTCTACCAAAAAATGTTCAAAAATTTCCCAAAAATGTTGAAAATGTGGAAGCTTTCACTGTGAATATATATATATATATATATATACATATATATATATATATTTTGCCCACATTTTCAAACTTTTAAAACTGGTCAATTTGACCCGTAGGACGACGGGAGGGTTAAATGTCAATGCCTGACCTCTTCTCCAATAGCCGATAGCTTTGGCAACAGCTGGGCACAGCGGGAGAGCAACAGAGCTGCAGGGTTACAGTTCTATCTATATCCAGAGCGAGAAGACGCAGGCCAACCCAAACAGCCCCAAACTGTCCCTCCTCTTCCTCTAGAGTCTAGACAGAGTCCTCCTGCCTGTTTGTCCGGCAATATTTCAGTTAAATTTGATCGATTTCCCGTAATTTAAGTGTCTAAGCATTTCCCTGGAACAGTTGGAACATTGTTCTCTTGTTCTGTGGAGCCTCTGTTCTTGTGTTTCTGCCTCAGGACTGTGTGCAGCACTGCGGCGGTTTCAAATCAACTCCCATCACAGTCAAAAACGGAAATCAGATGGTCTTTATAAATTATGGAACATGCAACATATGGCACTAAATGTTCTTTTTACCGGTTCAAAACAGATTCATTCCGTATTGATTTGTGTTTTTCTTTGCGTTCATTCTTGCTCTGTTAAGTAGCACTCGAGTCTGGGATTGCAAATAGATGCACGACCAAATGAGACAGCTAGGCGCTGTGGTCAATTATTTGTTTTCTCTCTGCAACTCAACGACATTTTGGAATTATCATATGCGACCTACTTCATGTGTGTTTGGGCCTCGGCTGGATTTACCCCTTAATGCACTTATTGATTTTTATACAGCTGAAAGACAATACTTACAATGATCATTTGGCAAACGTGCCCTCGGCAGAGTTCGGAGTAAGAGGCGTACTGCATGTAGAGGATCCAGCTGGCGATGAGGATGCCCAGCCATGCCAGGAGGAGGTACTTCACCTTAATGGCTGGGAGACGACTCTGTGGAAGAAGAGAAAACACGAGAAGATGAAACTGGCACACAGCAGTGAATACAACAACCAAGAAAGTTAGTGGTGGAAGAAGTATTTAAATTCTAAAAGTACCAATACAATAATGTGAACATACTCAAATATGAAGTCGTCTCTCTGATGTAAAAAGGTCATCAGCTAAATATACATAAAGTATCAAATTAATTGGACTGATATACTACATTACTAGACTGGAAACACTGTGGATTCTGTGTGTAAGCAGGATTTTATGGTGGCCGCTGCTCATTGGTTTTGATCATTTTTACAGTGTAGTTGTTGGCTTCCAATAATGTGATCAAGCTGCCTCCTAAATGTCACCTAATACATAAATCTGTATGTTTGTGAGATGGTTTATAAAATAGCAAAGGAAGAAAAAACAAATCTGTGAGACAAGATTTTTAAAAGATATTTCCATGCTGTGGCCCTCGAATAATTATCAAACCTGCAAAAAATATAAATCCAGCAAGTGATTTTAAAAATATTCTATCCATTATATTAAAAATAAGGGAATGTGGCATCTCTGCAGTAGAATAAACATCATGAAACAGCCGTGCAGACACTATATTGGAAATGATAATGAGCAGACAGAGCGTGAGGTCATGGACCAGAGGTCACGAGTCAATAACGAGTCACTCATCTGCATACAGTTAATGAGGCCGTCTGTGGTGTTTGTGGAATGCTGTTTCACTCTTGCTGAAGGGCTCGGTGACACTGGTGGACACTCTGGAGGGCAGATTTGAATAATTTCGTCTACGACAAATGTGGGAGTTATGGACATTTAAGTGTCTGGCATAAGCACCAGCTGAAATGCCAGCAGCCAACAGTCGGTTCTCCACTTTCTCTTGTCATCTGTGGCATCGTGTCATTTGAATAAAGCTGACTTTTAATGCTATCTGGTCATAGTCCTGATTTACTCTGGGGTTGAGAATGTGCCACCAGTTGAACAGTTAAAAAACATTTTGTGCAAAGTTGGTGAAATTTACCCCCTCGCTAACCATTACGACAGAGAAAAGAACTGTAACGTTTTTAAGTCAGAAAAGAAAACCATCTGCATGCTGTTTTGTTTTAGTGAGATAGTAGAAAAACAGCAACACTGACAGTCACGTCTGATACTTAACATAGTTCTAACATAGTTTTTTTCTGAGACATTACATTTATTATGTTCATGGATAAGCCCAATAATTAACAGAAAAAATAGAAAAAAATCTGTGTTCTAGACCACAGAAAAACCTATTAAGTAACCATTTTTCCCATTCAGTATTTATAGTTTTGTTCAGTAAAATCATCACTAGAGAAATTTCTCAGGTATAATTTTACATCTGAAATGTGACAAACCCAAACTGGACACTCACATATATATCTCTACCTATCTATCTATCTATCTATCTAGGATTAATTTATGCATTAACTATAAACTGCCTAGAAAAGATTTTTTATAATCTATGCTGTAAAAGAAATCCCACTAGAAATGCTGAAAATCAGACAGCAAAGTTGCCAGAAAGGGTACATTAAAAATGCTTAAATATTAAAAACAAAACAGAACTATCATTAATAAAAAAAATGATAAAGGTAAATATCTGTTATCTGTGGACATTATGTATATTTTTTGGCTTTGTCTATGACTTTTACAAGATATCATCTGTAACTTAATGAAACAGGGAAATATTTTTGCTGATTTAAATGCAGTAAAACAAATTACAGTTTAAGAAAGTACAGATTGTCGATATAGATGTAGGCATTATTTAGAATTTGAAGGTTTTTTAGGGTTAACTTGTAAAATGATTTCCTGCGGTTTCATTAGTTGTCGACTGTAATTCAACAATGCAGGGAAAATCTGTAAAACAGTAAACTGCTAAAAAATAGTGTTCATTTTTACACTGTATAGCATGCAGCCAGGAGCAGCTATAGAGTTAAATGTAACCTTTTATTGTTTTGTCCCCTTGCAGCATAAATCTGTCTAACGCACCTGTACTCGAGTAAATGCACTGAGTTACTTTCTGCACTGAGGCCTCAAGAACGAGTCACTTGACCTCAAGATGACAAGATAGTTGTTGCTCTGCGGCCACAATTTTCAGGAATTGCGACATTTTGTGGTGCAGATGGAGTGGAGTCGATGCTGGAGCGTGTCAGCTGAGCTGTCACGTTTAGAGAACAGGAGCAGGCTGTCGTGGAGCTGCGTTCACGTACCTGCAGGCCTTTGGACAGAGGGCAGAACAGCATCAAATGGACCAGTCTCCGCAGAGCCCTGGGCATCATGAGCGACTCTGTGTGGAGGCAGCGGAGCGAGAAAGCGGAGATCCCTGTCTGATCACATCCTCACAGCAGCCCCCGCCATGCGCCGCAGCCAACAGCAGCATTACGCGCAGAAAAACGCATGTTCTGTGCAGCCTGTCCTTTTCTGAAACAACACCACAATCCGCGTCGTAGTGCGGGTTTTCAATACAAATCAGCCGCCGGGTGAAAAAACATAATCAAGTGCGCGTCCTTGAAATTTAGCAATTTCAGCTCCATATGGCCCAAATATTGAGAGAAAAAACCAAACAAAAAAACAACCTTCGCTCCACCTCAGAATCAAAGATCCTCCTGCATCACCAACAACTAATTCTTCTTCATTAACCCATTTCCATTGTGAAAGCGGACGTAATTGTGGCACAGAAATAGAAGACAGTCGACCGATGTGAACACAACCTCCGTTTCCCAGCGACTCGCTGCTGGAGCTTCTTTAAAGGGATAGATCAGCTGCGAGACGGGTTTTTTTAATACGCCGACGCAAAAGCAAAACAGTGCGCTTCCTGTCCTTCTGCATCAAGTGAGCTACAACCCCCTGTGGCTTCAGCCTGAGTTTATTCTTCACCAGCTGCTGCTAGAGGAAAATCCTCAGTGAGTCCAGACGACGATGATCAGGTAAAATTACGAGCTACACAGTTTAAAATTCATTTTCGTCTGAGCTGCACAATCTGCTGGAGGGGCAGTCAGATGACCTCAATACAGAGTAAAAAAAATCTATTCTTTTTAACTGTTTTTAGCTTTAATTTTATGAATATTTTACTGACTGTTGTTGTACAGATTCCCCGTTTTGCTAAACTACAGATAATATCAAGAAAAAAAAACACAGAAAATTTGTATTAATTACAATCTTTTTAAATAAACAAACAAAAAAGGAGGCAAACTCTAAGAAAAAAAATGTCCACATCAAAAACGTATTCTTCTATAAATAGTAATTTGCCCCTTTGCAACCTTTGACTATATAGCCACACTATTTTTACTTTAGTTAAATAAGCAAAAATAAATAATGTTTTATATAGTTGCTGTAATTTGATTTAAGAAAGTGTATATTATGGCTTGAATGCTGGTGATTAATTTTTGAAATAGTTTTCCCAGTTTTGTTTTTAGGTTTGACCAACATATCCATCCATCCATTCATCCATCCATCCATCCATCCATCCATCCATCCATCCACTGCTGGAGTCTATCCCAGCTGACTTCAGAAACACCCTGGACAGGTCACCAGTACCATGTAGAGGCAAACACGCTTACATTCATACCTACAGACAATTTAGAATCACCCATTAACCTCAGCATGTTTCTGGATTGTGAGATTAAGCCGGAGCACCTGGAAAAAAACCCACACATGGACAGGGAGAACATGCAAACTCCGTGCAGAAAGATCCCAAACCGGGGATCTTCTAGCTGCAAAGAAACAGTCCTAACCACTGATCCACTGTGCAGCCCTTTGACCATCGTATGAGCCAAATATTGCTGCTGATTATCAGCTTTTTAAACAAGGTGTTACACAATATTTCCTTGAAACATTTTTTAGGAAAAGTATGAATTAATTTGTGCAAGAAAAAAAATGAGAAATGCACAAATTATTTTAAGTATTTTATTAATTTAAAAAGTCACACTTAATATGAGGAAGGAAGGCATCCTAGTCAGCTGAACGAACCCTCAGCTGGCTCTTTTCAAAGCTCCCTCGCATCACCAATCCCTCTGTCCATCTCACGCTCCATGTTCCCATCAACATAACTCTGCGGTCCCGGACACCCTCCTCACCCCTATAGCACCTTGAGATTCAGTCCATGAATAGACAAAACTTCCTTTCAAAGGTGGGAATGTGAGGGGACCCGGGAGTAGACCCAGAACTCACTAGAGGGACTACATATCTCATCTGGCCTGGGAACGCCATGGGATCACTCAGGATGGACTGGAAAATGTTGCTGGGGAGAAGGACATCTGGAGTGAACTGCTTAACCTGCTGCCACTGTGAGCCGACTCTGGATAAACAGAAGAAGGTGGATGGATGAATGATATAATAAAGTAATGTACACGATATAGAAGTCAAAATAAAACTCTGAATGAACATGCAACAGTTGTGTGACAGTATATGCAGTTTTCTAGGAGTTCCAGAGTTTGTAAATTTGCTAAAGTGAAGTCAAAAGAAAATATTATTTAAAAGAGAACAGACATGAACCATTTTTGTATTCCTTTTATAGTCCATGTACACTCAGTGATTTTACCCCTAAAACTCATCTCTGTGTATTAAAGTTCCACATTTAGAATGTTTTTTTTAACATGAAAACTATCACTTTCTGCTTTAAAATGGTTCCAACTTCATTACTTTTTTAGAACATGCAGTTCTGCCACGTCCCTGTCATTTACCTCTCCATACATGTTTGAACTGGCAACAAATCTTGAGGAATAATAAATATAAAGCCCCACCCTGCAAGTTGACAGGACTGGTTTATTACATATGAACCCTTGTTTTTCAGATCGTACATTCAGTTCAGTTTCAAGATGGAAATGCTCAGCAATTAAGTGGGAGGCTATTAATAACAAGACTACTGGTGTAATTAACTTTTATTTCAGCCAAGCAGATCGAACCTTCTGGGAGTTGTTCATGTTGCATTGATCAATACATGGGTCAGGCTGTACACTGTGATCTGGCTGTCAAAAGCTCAGGCTCACTATTGAACAACCACTCCTTGTTCATTTAGCAGCACGTCTGATTCAGGATTGAAACTGTCACTTCTATGTTTTCACGGATGTACAGGTCAGATTGTCCTAGTGTGATAATATAGTTAAATTAAATAGATCCTGTGTACACTTTACAAGCATCTTAGGTGATTGGATCACAAATGGACATTCCCAAAACCCTTACTGCCATACTATAAAGCATACTGTTCAGATCGCTTCGCTGGCTTCAAGATACTGCCTGCACAAAATTCAAAACTCGAACACTTGCATTGAAAACTAAAATGAAAACAGCTCAATCCTACCTGAACTCTCTCATTCAGGTCTACACTCCCTCCTGCTCACTCGGCTCGGCCAACAAAAGGCTCCTGAAGCTGCCACCACCAAAGGGTCAGTCGATAGCTAGACTCTTCTCCTCTGTGGTTCTGCGGTGGTGGAAGGAGTTACCAAATGCTGTTTGATCGGCAGAGTCCTTGAACTAGTTTTGTGACACTCATCCAGGTTGTTTTCTCCTGACTAGATCCTTGCTTGTGTTGTATCTCCTCTCTGTAGGTCGCTTTGGATAAAAGCATCTGCTAAAGGGGCGGTGGTGGCGCAACGGTTACGGTTCTGGACTACTGATCAGAAGGTCAGAAGTTCAAACCCTGATGCTGCCACTGTTGGGCCCTTGAGCAAGGCCCTTACCCCTTGGCTGACCCTGTGTTCTGACCCCAATTGGGATATGCAACAACTGCGAATTTACCCTTGTGAGATTAATAAAGGATATTAAAATAAATGAAATTGTAGAATAACATAGAATACATAGTATCTTCAGTGCAGTAGGCCAAAAATAAAAGGATGTCCTACAACATCTGATTGCGGTATGAAAGCCAGCCTGTTTTCCTGTCCATTGCAACCCACAATCCCCTGCCACTTACATCACATCACAGTGTCTCACTTGAGTAACGGGTTTCAGCCTCTGAGAGCAAACAGAAAGGTGACGTCACACGGCAGACTGTGATGAGTATATGAGCAAGGCGCTCAAAGCTTAAGGCGCATCCTTGTCCCCATTATATGCATGCTGCACTCAACAGTAAGTACTCTGTAAGGCCAGCTGTAGTACGTATCGAAAGGAAAAAGCAGGCGATCTGCAATGCAGGGTAAATAACCACCAAGATGCATTGTGATCCCATCAACAAACCACTTGTCAAGGTGGTCTGTGATGATTTTGACCACTCTTCTTTTGTAGTTTAAATGTTAATATGTCCTGATGCATCCCTACAAAGAACATAAAGAAAATACATCATCAGTGTAGCATATGATGGTTTTTGTCCTGCTCTCTTTCGTAAGTCGCGCTCTGTCCTGCCCAACTCAACAGGTAAAATTGCCCACATATGTATATTTTGGATGTGTCTTGGGTGTCCACTTGTGTTTTAGATGACTAGAAAGCATTTTAAAACTAACTGTTAACAGGGTCATACACACAATTACATTTAACCTTTTCTTTCTTAACCTAAACAGTTTAAAGTGCTGTCTTCAGACATGCTGTGATACTTTTTACAAAGGTGAAGCGCACATTTTTTCAACATGTTCAAATGCAAATCAGTTCCATTCAAAACACGTCTCTGCAGTTCTCATGACTTACCACAAAACCGATGCAGGATGATGTTCGAGCACAGTGGGGAATACATCTGTAACAACAAATCAAAATGAGAAGTTTGCTGAATTAGTTTCCAGTTTTAACAATCGTTAAATAAGTTGACATTCTCATCAAAGCTGTGTCTTGATAAAGAAAAATCACTTCAAGGCCTTAATACTCTGATGACAACAAACACCTTCTGTACACACAATGCCGCACTGCAGCACCACAAAAGCACAAACTCTTACCTTTCCAAGCAACACTGCTGCTGCTCTACAGGTTTTTATGGTGCATGACAGGTGATCCCTGGACTTCTACATGATGAGGACCTTCATTATAGGAAAGAATCAAGGCAAATGTTTGAACCCAACTTATAATGACAACCCCTCTAGACTCATACCAAAATCTGATCTACCAGTTCTGCATCTCTTAATGTCTCGTATCTGCTTCACATTTTCTCTTTCAGAATGCTCGAGGCAACTTACAAATTAGGACTCACTTGATGCAAATAGTTGCATTCCAGATTAATGGTGAATTATGCAGTCTGTGGTCATTTTGGCCAGACAATGTAATGCAACGTGAATGTTCATGAGTAAGTCTACTTTACTGAATAATATGTTCCATAATAATGCATTTTTATGTGTTCACAATGTGATCAGAGTTACTGGTGATACTGTACTGCACTGTAGTACCTTGCAGACACCTTTAACGATTTCTCCAGTAATACACATATAATCAAATTTGCCCATATCTAACAAAATTAAGCATTAAACTTTAAAAAGGCAGAAAATAAAACATATGTTGTACTAATCTGCAACACCACATTACTAGTGACAGTCAGCACAGTCTAAGTATCTGGCCCGGTTCCATACCCAAAGTCCACTAAAGAGTGGAAATTGAGCTATCGTGAGCCCGTTACTTTCTGCCCACTTACTGCGCAAACGGAGACACTGGAGTCAGAGCTGCGTCTCAAGGGGCAACATTTATTCTAACATGTCCAGTTACACGGTTTAAAAAGTTTGAAACAAGACCAGTTACCGTTCTGTAAAACAGTCACGTGAGATCATCTGTCCTCCTTTGTAAAGCCGAGGGATTAAAGCAAAGCATCTTCCTGCTGCACGTTTACCTACACGAAGCAAAGCAACACGTTAGAAGACGGTTATCAAACTTGTGACTTAGTTGGAGTTTTCTATTGCTTTTCCATATTAATATATGGCGGAATGAAATCAGTTCATTCTTTCTGAATAACTCTGTATATCCTTGTGAAATCGAAATTGCTTTTCCCTTTTTGCAACTTACAAAAACTGGTATTATACATTTTCATGGAGGCGGCATGGCTCGGTGGGTAGAGTGGCCGTCTTGCAACCGAAGGGTTGCTGGTTCGATCCTCGGCCTGCTGTGCTCATGTCGAGGTGTCCCTGAGCAAGACACCTAACCCCTAATTGCTCCTGATGGGTTGTGGTTAGCGCCTTGCATGGCAGCTTCCGCCATCAGTGTATGAATGTGTGTGTGAATGAGTGAATGTGATGTATCATGTAAAGCGCTTTGGGTACCTTGCAGGTATAGTAAAACGCTATATAAATACAGACCATTTACCATTCCATAGTAGAATTAAAATCATTTAAATATCACTGATTGTTCGGCCATTAACATCTGGTATCAATGAGCTAAACACCACATTCGGGAATAAGAATTTGTTCTTATGAGTTTAGTGGAAGTGTTTCTGATAAGATTTAATCTGCGTCTTGACTGATAAAACCTTACTGGCTTTTTTAAAAATCAATTATTCCATTAACCACTTTGCATATTAAAGTGACGGCAGGGTGGAGTCATTTAGAGCTCTTAGTAATTAGTATAGTAAAGTATCGGCATGCAGTGATAAGTCTTTTAATTGAGCTACAAAAAGTGACTCAATTTTAGTAATGGATTAATTTAGGTACATATTTACGCAAAAATGTCAATAATATAAAGGC
The DNA here is from genome assembly GCF_021347895.1 of Acanthochromis polyacanthus. NCBI lineage: Eukaryota > Metazoa > Chordata > Actinopteri > Pomacentridae > Acanthochromis > Acanthochromis polyacanthus. Next base: position 15,273,711 of record NC_067130.1, read on the forward strand.
TTCAGTTGGGGCTTAATGACTTGTGGAAAATACGTAATCGAGATTTGTCTGACAGATACTGGGATTAGATTTGAAATCTAATTATTTAAAATGAAGCTTCACTTCAGTATTTACTGTGTAGAACAGAATTTAAATACGTAATGGTGCATTATCACGAGACATGATCGAAAAAGTAAACAGCCTGAATTTTTAAAACCATTTGCAAGACCGTTTAAACCCAACACACTGCAAACTGCACAACATGAAGCTATGAAATAAGAACACTGTGTCACTGTGACGCTGTTTGCATTGTAACCCATCCTATAAGCCAGACCGCTGTGCCACCATGAGATCCTGAGAGGAGACAGTGATCTTGTGCTGCAGTATGTTTCCTCTTACTCTAACCTGTAACTAATCTTAACTAAAACTAAGCCAGAATAAAACTCTCTTTTCTCCAATTTCCCTTTTGAGGAGGGCAACATTTGAGGAATTTGAGAAGCGCTACAACATCACGTGGGAACTCAAGAGCAGATAGCAAGGTAAAAGGAAGAAGAAACAGATAAAAAGGCCTGAACTACTTACAGTAAGAGAACATGTACAAAGTTCAAGAGAGGATCAGACCAGAATTTTGACTTACACTGCAATCATAAGTCAAAAGGAGGCAAAATGTTAGTGGGAGTGGTCATTTTTGCACTTGAAAACGAATAAATAGGGCGCCCAGATAGTTCAACTGGTTGAGCGGTCGACCCATGAATGGGGGCAATAGTTCCCGATGCAGTGGCCTGGATTAGATTCCAGCTTACGGCTCTTTGCTGCAGGTCTTCCCCCCCATTCTTCTCCTGACTATATTGCTCTAATTTTTTGCTGCAGTTTGTACAAAACATGAGCCTTCTCTTACATGTGGAGAACATGAATTGCAAGGGAGTCATCTTTATAGCACCCCAATACTATAGTTATTTATAATTAAAACCTTGTGGTGATTTTTTTTACAGTATATCGATTAACTGCTAGCCATATCTGTAACCCCAAACCTGCTGTATCTTACTATGCTTAACCTGAACCTGAACTGGTTATTTCTACTACCACACATTGTCCCACATTGCAACAGTAGCAAATTAATTGTTCTATTGATTTTGATATTTCAGTAAACATTATCCCCAAAAAACGTTGACTGGGAACATATTTAAATAAATGGACTCTTCAGTGTAAGTGCCACCGAGAACAAACTGTCACATTTCTATATTTAGCTGCAGTGTGACGCCTGCAAAAACTCGCACCCTGCCCCACACATGCTTTCGCACAGCCACCAGTAAAACTCTGCTAAAACCGAGCATTTCCGTAGACTTTTAACTTGACCTAATGTGTCCATAGCACTAATGGTAAAGCTCTTAATCGTATCAGACACGAACCTAACAACAGCCTGTTGAATACCACGCAGTGTGTCGGCTGCTCTAAAGAAAACCTATGACCAAATAAGTGACCAAACACCTAATATACACAGTTATCTGCAATTAAACCTCGATTCTGGTTAATTTTATATGAAATATTGTAGACGTTCAACAGTTTAAATGGACTTTCCAACAAGTCGTGTTCACCTAAAGTCGTAGGAAACCTTTAAATTATGACACAAGTGAAACTAAATTCGTTTTTATTGAGTGCAGATGACATTACATGATAAAATACAACATAATATAGTTCTGTATGACTTTTAAAGCCACACACTGTCACTCACCATTTCGTCGCGACAGCAGTTTCCCCTACTGGTCGGAGAAGGTCGATACTGCAGGACCTGAAATACAAGTACGGAGGCCCGGAGCAGCCAAACCTCTTTCGCTTTAAAAAAAAAAACCCAAAACGTATGTGTATTTTTTTCTGCTCATGTAAGGAGTGCGTATATTATTATTGTTATTGTTATTATTATTATTTTAAAGTAGAGTATTTCAGGATTCACAATAAAACATCAGATTTTTTGACATTTAAATAGTTACAAGCAGTGGGTGAAAATGTATTCACATCCTCAACTACTTCCTTAAACTAAAATAATACTTCACTGTAACCAGCACCACTACTTCTAAAAGTCCTGAAAAACTATACTTAAAAATACTCATTGTGCAGTAAAATATTCACTCCTGCATTGTCTATGCTAAATTTTATTGCTGCACGTTTAACACTGAGCCTGTTCTACCTACTTCGTGTATTGCACACTACATTACAGCAGTATGTGATATTCTAAAAAAACTCAGCTTTTCATTAGCCTTGCCCTCGACAAACAGCTGTTTTCTGCTCTGCCACAGTGCATTTCACAGCTAATTTAAGAGTAAAATAGTTAATTTAATCTGAGAAGTAGAAAAATTGTCTATATCCGTAATGAAACTTAACCCTCTAGCGTGTGATGAAAACTCTAAATCACAACATCACGGAATGTGCTGTTTTCACTGGAAGGAGGGTATGAGAATTGTAACTGGAGGTGTAAGCCACGCTGTCAGGCAAATTCGGTGTAGTAAAAATAACAGTATTTGCCTGTGAGGTTCAGTCGAGTACAAGTAGGAAGCATAAAAAGGAAAGTCTATTTAAGTAAGAGTACCTCAAATTCGTACTTCAGTACAGCACTTGAATAAATGTACATTCCACCACTGGTTACAAGTTAAATTTATGGGTTTAAAAATCATTCATGCCCTAAAAAAGCTGAGATTTGGATTCAACACTTTCCAGATCAACAAAAATGACATCACAGCACACATCTCTTACAAACTGCTTTTACTTATATTTTAATGGGTTGTGGAATAAACAGCTTGTTGACTGTACAGATCATTCGGCTGATCTTTTCAACACCACATTACACAGACTGCAAAATAACAATTAGCCTAATAATTGATATATTTCTTTCCTCAACTGTTTTAATGTTTGATGGTTCAAAATGTTCATTTAAATTATAGCATGTAAATGTAATGATAGTTATATTGAAGGGAAGCAACGGTAACATTCAGACAAGTGGTATGTGTAAGAAAATATTAAATTAGAACAAGAAAACCTCATGTCACAGAAATAAGATTCACTGATGAGTCTTAACAGAAGAAAATGCTGCAGCTGGTTGAACTCAACAGTCAACACGTATCGGATGTTTTCCACGTGCAGACGCATAATGAAAGGGAGCAGCAGACAGTCCTATCTTTAGGAAATGCACTTTTATTGTCTCTTATTTATTTATTCATGCCATGAGCTTGGTGTGGAGGGCGCTGATAGGCCATGAAGTATCTCCATCTGTTTCCTTTTGTCTTTGGCACGGTTGATCGTCATCTTGAACAAGCGACAGTAGAGCTCCATGGTGACCGGAGTGTCGTCATTCCCAGGAATGGGGTACGTCACCAGGCTGGGGTTGCAGTTTGAGTCCACCACACCCACTGTGGGGATGTTCATCTTGGCTGCATCTCTGATACCCACATGCTGCTGAAACACATTGTTGAGAGTGGAGAGGAAGATGATGAGGTCCGGTAGGCGGACTCCTGAGCCGTACTGGATGTTGGCGTTGGTGAGGAGGCCGCCCTGCCAGTACCGCGTATGTGCGTACTCCTCACAATCCTTAGCGGTGCACTCCACCAGGTGGCTAAACTGACGCCGACGGCTGACAAACAGTATGATGCCACCACGGTATGCGACGTGGGCGGTGAAGTTCAGGGCTAGCTGAAGGTGTTCCACCGTTTGGTCGAGATCAATTATATCGTGGTTTAAACGGCAGCCATAAAGATAAGGCTCCATCAATCTAGAGAGAGAAAATTACAGTCAGGCTGATAAAGTTATGAAACGTGACCCGTAGATGCATAAGTGGGTCAAAAATGACTTGGCGTGGTCGTTTTCTTGCAATATCTTTGACATTAAAAGTTATTTCATTTTGCAGCTATTCCTCAAAAAACATGTTTTTGATACAGTTCCATTTCAATTTTTAAGTTGCCTTTTATACTTTTAAAGAAACTGTAATATCTGTATTACTACCACAAGCTCTTTATTACTGCTAATATCATACAAGAGGTGATGCAGTGCACAAACTTGGAGGAAGAGCTCAAGGAAAAGAGTGGAAAAATGTCAACAAAATGGATGTTGACAATATTCTTCTATTTCACTGATCATAATGTTCAAAATCTGTTAAAGTGAAAAATATACTTATTTCAGACATGAAATCATTCCTACGTCTACATAAATATAATACAAACAATAACACAATTTATCATTCTTTACCAAAATGACAAAAATGGCACAAAAACACATTGATTCTTATACAGATCAGTTTTTGGGTGAGTATAAGGTTCAATCACTTGTGCATCTAAGGGTTAAGGCAGATAACTGGAGGAGGTCATCTATATTATACAGCCATTTGTATACTATTATTTTCAGATCTTCTGCAATCCCTTTTAAAATTTATCACAGTAATGTTTTTTTTCCCAGTAGCAACTATCACTGAATTGACAGCTCAGTTTTTGCAGGGTGATGTACCTTTATTGACTTTGCTAGAGGTGTAATTATATTTTCCCACTTGCAAAGCACAATTAAATAGTTCAGATAAAAACATTGAGGATAAATCACAAGAAAACTGCCATACTTAGAAATTAGGAATAGGAGTTAATGGCAACATTTTGACTTGAAAACATCACTAAACAACACAAAAGACACACACAAAATCATGATTCTAGTTATCAAAATCCTGCAAGGGCTCCATGGATCAAACAACAAAGGAAAACCCCAATATATCGGTTACTGTTATTCAGGCTGGAAAAAGTTCTGCAACAATTAGTTGTTAGCTTTTCAATTAATCACCAGCTATTTGTCAATGAAATAATTGGGTGTGAGTAAAAAGTTAAATTTTTTGATTCCACTGTAATGATGTGAATATGACAGTAAGCTGAATATCTTTGGGTTGTGGACAAATCAAGCCATTTGAGGACATCATCTTGGGCTTTGGGAAACACATTTTCACCATTTTCTGATATTTCTAGACCAAACTACTTATAAATTCATTGAGGAAAATAGGCGTTAGCTGCTGCACTACTTGCAACACACAATTAAATAAGCTTCAAGAATAAAAGAAGGGAGATTCAAAATGAGAATACAAAAATGCTCTTACGGGACACATATTTCTCAATATATGGTCAATTTCCTGCAGAAACTAAGCCACTGTAGGACTGAATAGTGCAGGAAAAAGCAATAAAACAAGTAGGAGTGGAAGACAGGTGAATTGCATGACTCTGCAGAACATATCCAGAGAGGACACCAAATGTTTGCTGTTGTTTATGGATTACATTTTATAATAATTACTGCTTGCGAGCCACTGAAGCTCTATGACATTGAGAAGCTGCAACTGCATAATAAATAGCCCTCTCACACATCAATACTTAGGTAAGTAATACTAATGGGTTGTGGGAAAACACACCGACCTGTGCCTGCAACCCTTTTTATGACCAAGATGCACTCTGGCGTCGAACAGGTCTTTCAACGAGAAAAGCTCAGACACACGGAAGAAGTCCGGCTTCTGAAGAGGCTGGTTTAAAATCTTATCTGTAAGGAGGAAAAATAACGTTGTTGAAAGCCTGGAAGTGAGCCGCAATGACCAAGTTTACATGTAACCATTAGCATTCGTTAGCTCACCTGTATATTCATCAACTTGGGGTTGAGGTGATTCAACAGACGTCGCTGTGGCATAGTGATGTCCACTACTGTATGTGAGTGTAACAGTCCGTGAATGCCGTAACCCTAAAAGGCCTAAATATAAGACACAAGTACGGATGAAAACAGTTTAGCGCTAACAGCTAACGTAAGCTAACATGCAACTTTGTAGCATGTTAGCTTATCGCGCAATTAAAAATGGAACAGCAGATATGAATATATGACCTTTTCTGATGTTTACACAAAATATCCTAACAACGACATTAATCTTTCTGGAAAATAAAAGTAAATGTTTATACCTCTTGTCAGCGCCCGTGCAGCCATGCTTGCCTAAGATCCACAGAAGGTCAGCTCAGTGCGCCTGCGCGTTTGTAGTTCATGAGTTGCCGTCAAAACTGTGGTTGCCGTAAATTGTTTAAAATTGTGAAAGATTCTGTCGTAAGTTTTTCATAGGAAACTACATCGCCCATGATGCCCACTCACGTTTTTTTAACTTCACAGCTTTATTGAAACACAAATACAACATTGGCAACAGTAGTGAAATTATGTTACGCAGCCATGAAAGGTTTTCAAAAATTACAACCAACCTTATTTTATAGAAATACATTGTTGTAGAACAAATATGTGGAAATACAGACACCATTTCTAACAAAATAACAGTTTTATGAATAGGATTCATACAAGCGCATGCACATTGTGCATTGAAAAATTCCTATGTTGTATTAGGTTTTCCACACTGGAACCATATAGTGAAAAACGAAACGTAAAAGTGTACTTAGGACTAGTGGTGTAAATAATCAAAGAAGGTCCTGGGCTTTAAGATTCATGTTTCAGCCAAATTTGCAAAGACAAGAGATGCTCTTAACGGACTATATTAAGGAAACAAACTGCAGCCTCTCTACAACTTGCAACATTATAATATTGCTTAAAATAAGCATTGTTCAAAAAGTAATAGAAAAAAAACGTACTGTTAAATTGCCTGAATGTTAACTGCATTTAGCTTATAAACTGAAAACAGCACTCATGATAAACGAACACTCTGTGAGATGCTAAATAATTACTGAACCCACACAGATTGTAACATCAACTAGAATCTATATGTATTGTTGAAAACTGAAAACCAAGTTTTAATCTGTTTTGCTGTGCTGGCTGGATACCTTCACCTGCAAAAGGAAGGAAACAGTCTAAGCCAAAAAGATGGAGAATGTGACTGTTGTGATTCACTGAGGAGATGCCTTGGGTGCAGCATATACCTGTTCACTGGAACAAACTGAAGCTTTCTTTTGACCTGCTGCATGTTCTTGTTGTACAGAGGAACACTGCTGAAAGAAGCTGGCCCCTGCAAGCATCGCGCAACACATTTTTAAACATGGTCTGGATTTAGAAAATGGTTTACTACTGAGGCACACAAATGACCCCAAAAAGCTGCACTGTTTTTATATATTTGTACCTTCTTGCATTTTTTAGCCAGATACCTCCTGTTGAACATCCTGCCTCTGTCCTCTGATGTTAGAGCTATGCAAGGGCTGAAGCTGATGCCAGGGTCAATGGCACTGGACAAAGACCTGGCAGGGCAAGGCAAAGCAGGACAGGCATCAGACCACTCCTCACACTTTTATAATTCATATCAAAGTCCATCTTCAACCCAATAAAACACAACTCGTAAATCAATAACGGTGCAAATGATTATACATTACTAATGAAGCGACTCATCGTTGCTCGGATTCCACTCTTTATTACACAGATGCACTTAAAAGACACAGCAAAAGTTTATTTTTTATCTGAAAGAGTAAAAGAAAAAAAAAAACACTTCTTACAAAATATTTACAAAAAACCTGGCAATGCACAGCATGTTCAGTCACTTTTTTCAATAAACAAAAATAAATAGCCTTTTTTTCCCCCACATTGGAAGTTCAAGAAAACTCAAACATAAAGAAATGAACACACTAAATATCAAGTTTAGCAAGACAGAGAGGAGTAATTATGTGGTTTCTGTGGAATCTGGAACAACAATTTTGTCATAGAGGTAATAAATCCAAGACTGCTATCGTGGCTTTCATCAATAACAATCCAAGGTTTCCATCTAGGAGTTTAAACCATACGATGAGCTAAGAGCACTGCGTCTGAAAAGCAAATATTGGTGGAAGCATGTAGAAGAACATCTCTGATTGTTCCGGTAGCCACAAGATTGATCTAAGAAGGTGCCTAGTAGGAATCAAGGGTACACTCCCTTTTAAATGTGTGCGTTGGCTGTATATGCAAAAGTTAGAAAGACTTTCCTGAATCTGTGAGGGAGGTGAGAAGGTAATTTTCTGATAATCTCATTTGCAGCACAAAGATTTACAGTTTCAGCAGTGTGAGGCGATGACGGGAAAATAAAAGTAGGGCAAAGAGAGATGAAGTGAAGAGACAGGGTTTTTAAAAAGCTGCTGACGGTAGAGAACGACTGCGCCTTGCTGGACCTGAGTGGGAAGCTACCACTTGTGGAAGAAAGAGTCGAAGGAGGTTCGATGGCACAAGCAGAGACACACGGACAGTGTAGAGTGCAGCAGTAGAGGGTTGGCGAAGACAAGTAAAGTGATGGAAAACTGCATTATTCCTAATAAAATTCAATTTGTGGAAGAGATTTTCTTTATAGCCATAACACAATTAAACATATTTTGGCCTGGATATATTAATTCATATTAGTTTGAATATACTTCTAACAGTGCTAAAGTCCGACTGGTCTTTCTCAATTACAAATTTATACATTTAAGCCATATTGCACAGCTCTATGGGAAATTTTACCAATAATCATGTTAGGTGCCATAATTAACTTCTTTTCAGCCCTGACTGATCTGCCACTTAAACAATTGGTCAACTGATTATTCTAATAGATTTTATTCTTTCACCTTAATCTACTATTCAATGAGAAGTAAAAAAAAAAAAAAAAAAAGTGCATTTTTTCGTCTAAAACTCAAAGAAATTAAGGGAAAGCAGAATATAGTCCAATCCGAGAAGCCAGAGCTAGCAAAAATTTGGACCTTTAGCTCAAAAAATAACTCAAGCAATTAAATAACTATTAAAACTAATTAATTTTCTGTTGACTGATCAATCAGCTTTGATTCAACAGTGCTTTGTCATTATTTTGTTTCATTCTAACCACTCAAAAAAACCTACCAAGTTGTGTAACTTTGTGTCGTTTCGATTTACTGTACATCTAAATGTGAATAGATCTAATTATATACGTTTTTTTGATTTTTTTTTAGTAAACATTATTGAAGGCGTTGATGGAAATCAACGATAAGCTATAATGACTTTTTAACTTTTGCACATAATAGATTTTTGTCTTTCTCTTCAAGTAAACCTATGTCAGGTAAATAATAATAAATTGGAATAACTGCACATATATTTTGTCATTAACATTCTGTATTTCCACTTGTACACAAAGAGACAACCTAATTTGAACATTTAGATTCACACTTAATCTTCATTCAGTCCTACTCAGGTCACTTTTCTTGATCACATCTTTTTAAATTATATTTAAGATGATGCAATTTTCGACAAAAAAAAAAAAAGTACTTTGCTTTTGTTTGGTGGCATTTTCCATGCCTCTTGCACCAAAACGTCACGGTATTGCTTTTCAAAGAACCAATTATATGGATTAATCATAGCCCACAAATAAAGTTTTTTTCTGATGTTGTCACTGTGTTACATAAATGTATAATTGTACAAATACATTAAAAAAATGCCTGTTTTGTTTTATCATATTAACAAACATTCCCTTAGAGCCTATAAATGAATGAGCTCAATCTGAACCTCCATTATGCTCATCAGCAGGGCACAACCAAGAAATAACCTCATAAACTTATGATGCTATGGGGCATAGTGATCAGAGAAGATACTTACAAAGTGGAAAAGCCCTGCTTCTTTTCTGGATTTCTCCTGTCGCCTGACTCACACTCTGCCTCATCTATAAATTCTTCCTCTTTCCTCTCTCGATGTACTTCTTTGTTACCTATCTTCATGCTCTCGCCTTCTCTTTTTTTCTCATTTAGCAAGTCCACTCTCTCCTTTCCCTCGCTCCTGTCCCTGCTTTGAACCTGGACATGGTTGGTCCTGTTCGATTCCAGTTCGACAAACACACTCTTGTCCTTGGATATATGCACCATACTCTGTTTATCTCCATCCATAGAGCACTGGGACCTGTACGCAGGCACGAGGCTCCGTGCGAAGGACATCTTCGGATGCTGCCTGGCAGTAGAAACAAAATTCAAAACCGAGGATCTGAACGGGGTATTTACACTCGTCTCTGTTGTGCAGGCGAATGGCGCTCTGCCGGTCATTGCAGAGGACCAAACGCTGCCTGGAGTCTGTAATTTGTGGCTGATGGCCCCGCTTTGATATGGCAGGGTTGATGATGAAGTCTCGCTGATTTCAGACGAGGTGATATGGAATGGAGTCCGACTGAGAGCCCTCGTATCAGAAGTGGGGAGTCCCAGGCTCTGGCGCCACTTGTTTGACTCGGAGCAAGAATGAGCAGCGTTAAGACTCAAAACTGGTCGAACTCTCTCCACCTGTGGCGTGACATTGTGGATGACTCCTCTCCCAGCGTTAGGCCTCCTTTGCTCGGTTCTAGCTGCCCCTGCTCCGTCAGCTGGCTCCATAAGGCTGGGGCTGCAGGACTGGACTGAGGGCAGATGTGAATGCGTACTAACAGTAGACATGTCGGGCAGCAAACTCTGCGACGTTGGACGTAGTGGTCTATCTTGAGCTGGATTAATAAAAGGACGCTGTGCACAGAGAGGACTGATTTTTGTGGGAATCTCAGCCAGCTGATTTTCCTGTTTAATGTCTTCATCTCTGAGTGGGTTACGAACCAGAACAGTACCATTCCTCGAAACGTCTCCGTCTTTACTTTTATCTGCAGTGGAAACTTTGGCCTTTTCAGCCAGAAACCTTCTGATCTCTAGCTCGATGCTATCATCGCTGTCTACAGAGCTGCTATCTTCCTTCATCTGAGCAGTGGCTTCAACAGCCTGCAGTAATTGGGTGTCTCGATTCTCAGCTCCTTTCAGTCTCTCCGTTTCACCATCATGCAAATCATGCTCCTTACTTTTCTGAATTTGCTTAAGTTGTGAAACGCTCTTTTTGTTCAATCCAGACTTGGCTTTCATGTCTCCCTTGCTCTTGTGGACTTTTTTCAAAGCACAAAACTTGGAAACAGGATCAGGTTTGAACTTTTTAGCCTGTGAAGCACTTCCTAACAGTGGCTCTTCATCCTTGAGGCACTTCCTTGGTTTCCGCTTTAGGTCTCGGTTCTTTTTCTTTGACATCTTTTTTGTCTTGAGCAGGTCTTTTATCGCAGTGTCTAGATCCTCATCACTGTCAAGTGAGCTGCTTTTGTCTCCACTTTGGTCTGTCTTGTGTAATCCAGCGATTGGTTGCATCTGATTTCTCTGGGAAAACACTAAGGTGTTTGATTCTTCCGTATGCTCAGGCAAAGCCTTAGTGCTAGTTTCTTTAACAGTGTCATCTGTCCCTGACATGTTGCAAACACTAAGGCTTTTCTCTCTCTGTCTTTTTCTGTGGGTAAAAGACAATCTGTGTGGTTTCTTTTGGAAAGTCCCTTCTTTTGCTTTCACTAAGTCTGGTTCATTTGCATGGTGAGCTTCTTGAATCACAGCAGAGCTGGGCGGCTGTTTGTGCATTTGAGCCTTCTGCTCTAGAAACTTCCTGATTTCTTGTTCAATCCCATCTTCGCTGTCAATTGAGCTGTCATTGCTTTCTTCATACGGACAATTGTCAGGAACAGAAGACTGCATGGAAGATTCGGTGGTGGCACAACTGCTGAGGCCAACACTATGCTGGAAGGCCTCAGGCATAACAGTTTTTGAAATGTCCAGGATGGCCTCAGCGCACATGAGTTCTGCGGTTGTATTAACCTTTGAAGGTGCAGGGGCTGGTTGCTCCTTAAAACCTTCTGCTTTCAATGAAAGCAGTCCATTTCCTTTACTTTTGGAGCTGTCTGAAAGTGTAGTCTTGGGTACGAAGACAGATGAAGTAGAGGCTTGCAAAGATTTCCCTTCTTTCTCTGTTTTGCTCCTTTTTTTCTTCAGTTTGTGTTTCTTCATGCTTTCCATGTTCATACTCCCAACAGCATGTATTAGTGACTTACTGTCGGGTTTTTGCTCATGTAGGAATGGTTTCAGGATATTCTTCTCCTTGAGCTGTTCGAGCTGGTAGTGGCGAATAGCCTCTTCAATCCCATCATCGCTCGTGGAGTCAGACTCCTCTTCGAAAGGCTGTGGATTGAAAACTTCCCTTTTATTCTGCTGCTCCTTCTTTTCCAACTGGTATCTCTGAATGGCCTCTTCGATGCCATCGTCACTGCTGGAATCATTTGACTCTTCCTTCACTTTCACTGTGATTGGTAACTTGACAGTTTTGTTGCTGAGGGTGATTGATTTTGAGGGGCTCTTCGCTGGTTCTTTTGAACTGACTAAACTTGTACTTGAACATTTATTCAATTCAAAGTTCTTAGATGTGTTTTCATTTAGGGACGCCTTGTTTTTGATATACTTTTTATAGGTATACCAGCTGGTACTGTAGGGGTCTCAACTTTGACACTTTTGGGAAACTGGCTACTCGCAATCAAGAATGCACTGCTGTCAGAGTTCTGCTTGGAAACCTCAGGAATGGCTAAACTTTTTCTGGGAATTTTGGATGATTGGAGAAAAGTGGAGCACGGTTCCACCTTGCGTTTGTGATCATCTTTTTCTTTCAGGTATTCCAGTATTGCCTCCTCGATTCCTCTGTCCACAGAATCATCACTGTCAGAGTCGCTGCTCTCGTGGTTGTTTGGGGAGGAAACGTCTGCATGCGGGTTTTCAGTGGGGTATTTAGTTTGGGACTTGGCTCCCATGTAAGACCCCACTGCAGCCTTGCAGACTTGGGGATGACCCTCCTGTCCTGATAGCACATTTCCCTCGATCTCGTCGCCCATCTCGAGTGAGGACTGGGTGCTCCGAAGGCTCTCTATGATCATCTGGACCTTGTCTGAGATAGGTGTGCCTCTGGTGGACAACTCTGTGTCAGAGTCATTGAAGCAGACTGGAAGGCTATAGCCTCCAGGAGGGCCACATGTTCTCCATTCTGTTTGCGTCGCTGCGACAGGAGGTACATTCATCAAGTACATTCTAGTGAAGTATGGTGAGGTCCTCGACCATTGGAGTGCTGCTGCCTCCGATCACAATCACATTGTTCAGCCTTGAGAGGGAAACAGAAACAGAGAAAATATGATAAGCACATAAAACTGCAATAATGACTTAAGGCCCTGTGTGCACAAGTGGAATGCGATTAATCTGCCTTTTTTATGACAGCACACAATATTATTTAGATGTTAAATCCTTAGTGTTTGTAAGAGTAGAGAATTAAGTGCATTATGTAAATAGAATACTGCTGAGAAGAGACTAAAAATGTGGCTAAAGATGCCCATATTTACATTGTGTTCAACTCTGCAATTGCTAGCTTATTTCATGGAGACTTAAATGGGGGTTATAGCTAGCTGACTGAGATTACTAATGAATATCAACAGAAATTCTACTGATTAGTTTTGTTCAAATAATTGATTGAATATTGTATAAAAAGTCTATCAATTGTTTGCTAGTGTTACTTTAAATTAAACCAAACTTTTTTGATCTGATTAATATGTCAATTATTTTTCTTGATTAGTAGTTTGGTCAATAAGACACCATAAAAATGATTTTAAAAAATGTCAATCAGTGCTTATTAAAGCCCAAGATGACATACTCAAATGCCTTGTTTTTTCCACGACTCAAAGATATTCAGTCAATATGTAATTTTAAGAAGCAGGAATCAAACAATTTGGTGTTTTCTCTTGCTCAAACTGATTCATCGATTATTAAAACAGTCGGCAATTAATGTAATCATTGACAACAAACAGATTAATCGGCACGTCTCTACTTTATATGCCATAAAACAGTACCTTTATAGTAGCAAACATTCGTACACAAAATGTTTCACAATTTCATTTAACCATCACAGTCAAGATGATAACATTCCTCTCTTTGCACATAAACTTAGAAATACAGTCAAACATGGCTTACAGCATCTCCTCTTCACTTTACCCAAAAATGGTAAAGCGCATCAGAATCATTTCTCAGTTATACATCAAAACTGAACAGGACCACTAAACTGTGGGCAGTCTGCCAAAAGCGGAGGGAGGCAGTGATGCTGGGAGGCTCCGACTGTGAAGTAGCTGATGAACGTGCTCAGGTGCATCAACATTCTGTCACCCTGAGAGAAAGATCGGACTTTATTACAGATCTAATAAATTATAGCAAATAACCTCAGGTAACAGAGCCAGTGCCAAAGCGCTGGAGCATGCCAAAAGAAGTGGGGCTGCTCATGGCCAGATTAACCTGTTAGTGGACCCCAGGGCAAAAATGAACTGTGACATCCTGTTCTACAGTTGCTTCAATTTGAATAAAAGCTTATATATTTGCTGTTAATCGGGCAAAATGACAATTTAAATATTATAAAAGGGTATCGATTTTGACACTCTCCTACAATCCAAGGCTGTAAAGGCTAGGTAAAAACACAGGACTCATCATTTATAAAGGAGCACCCAGACAGTGAGAGGCAGGCTGGCGGCTGTGCTTTACACTGCTGTTCCCCGCAATTACTGAACCTACTTCCTCAAATTAAATGATTGTGATTAGTCAATTGGCCTTTATTCCCTCCACACTTTGCTTCTCATTTGGTTGTAATGTGGAATTACATGTTGTTTAAACTGATGATCAGCTTTAAGACTATGCACACCCCTTGCTGTGTAACGCAATACAGAATAAACAGTGGAAGTTCTCAGTTCCTAAGTGCCATGAGCTACTGGGTCTAACACTGGTGTTAAAAGCATCAAGATCTTCTCTTCAGTAGACATCAAAATGTTTTGTTATTTACTTCGATTGTTTTGAATAATTATTAGATTATCAATACCACTGATCTATGATTGTGTAAGGAAGCACTATTTCAACGTCAGAGCAGATCAAAGTGGAGCCATGTTGATGTTAATCAATGCACCACACTGCATGTTGCTAATTAGTTATTTTAAAGTCCTAATATGCATGGTAGTTAATAACTTTAACCTTGAAATACTCAAGTAGAGTACAAGTAATAATAACCTTTAGCTAACTACCAGTGGTGGAAGGTATCAGAGTACATTACTCAAGTATTGTACTTGCACAGAATTTTGAAATACTAATAATTGTGTTTCCATTTATACATCTACTCCACCATATTTCAAAAGCAGACAGCATTTTTTTTTTCACTACTGAAAGACATGACAAGCTTGGAAGTCCGGTAAGTTTCCACAACAAGAACTGATGTGTGACCCTTCAAAATAAAGCAGTGCCTGAATGGGGCCCTTTGTCACACTGATTTACATTTTAAATTTAAGTTCAAGGCCGAAAAGTGAAGGATTACCCAAAGCACAAAGAACCTCCTAAAAATAGAAATATGTTGTTATCTTGTTTTCCTCTTTTCTCTCAAATTTGTGCTATTTCAAGACACACCCAGATTGCTCTTTTGCCCCTCATGGAGACCACTTGACTGAACTGTGTATATAGAGTAGTCAAAACTAGCTTTACCTCTGGGTTGCTTGCAAATTCATACATCAGTACTAGCAATCTAATGAGGTGATAGATAGATAGATAGATAGATAGATAGATAGATAGATAGATAGTGTTCCAGCACCAATTTGCGTATCACGAAAAACCCATAACTTACATTGAGTTGAAATGATGTAAGAGAAAACACTATTTTAAAAAGAAACTACTGTAATTCATAAAAAACAAAATCATGACAGATTTAGAATAGTATACCTCTCACATCAGTTGCAGAGGTCATTTTCCCCTGTTGTACTCTTGGTATTCAAGCATTTTCTAATGGTTACAATACTTTCACTTGTAATAGAGTACATTTACATAAGTACTACTTAGTTACTTTCCACCTCTGGTTTATGTATTGATTTCAGACTACTTAGCTCAGGTATACTTTGCCATTTAAACAAAAGGTTATGCACGTTTTCATAGCAACATATATTCTCATGTTAAGTAGTGCACACAATATTAATATAATTTACTCACGCAGACACAAAAACATCATCAAGAGTGTAGCGCCTGACACCTGCAGATAGCCTGTGAAGAAGCAGCCTGGAGTGTAGCTCCATGTCTGACCTGCGTAACATAAAGTCCAGCGTTAACCCAGCATTGTGTCTCCATAGACCGGTGAGCTTTCGGACATTAACCCCGGAGAGGAGCCGCTGTGTCGGAGCCTCTGCTAGCCTGACTGCCCCTACTGTAACTCGGGTGTTCCAGCTCAGTTTGCAACCTGCCGATGGAACACTCAGCCCGGCTACAGCCTGGCTGACATGTCCATCCGCATTCGTGATTCTAACCCGGTAGAAAGCGCAAATGTCTCCACGAAACCAGAACGTGTCGCCAAAGACGCCCCGCTGGAAAAAAAATGCCTACAAAACAGCCCATAAATCGAGCTAAAAACGCAGAACACCGGAGCCATACGCCAACTTTGTTTGATAAATGATGTGTGCCAAGTAAAGTTTCCCCCAGACATGCCGACATTTGCGTTAACACTGTCTCCATTACATAACCAAATGTGTCGTTGCGTGTCTTTTTCCTCCCGGACGCTTTCCTGGTTGCAACAGAGCAACACCGGCCGTCCCCGTAACCCTCTAGCGGCGCGGACTGCACCGATGCCCGGCGTGCATCGTTAGGAGACTCCGCAGCGCAACCATGTTTCTCGGTACCGGCCACAGTTGTCAAAACCCACCGTATTCGGCCATTTACACCGCCACACGTAAGTAATACCAATTAACGCTTTGATATAAGACAGAATGGTTGGATTTTGGATGGAAAATAGCAAAACGGAGGGAAACGGTGGAGGGATAAAGCGAGGCTAGTCGGTGACTTGAAAGACACAGGCGGGCCTCCCGGCTGCTGCAGCCCCGGCATTTTCTCCGGCGAAGAAAGCCTTTGTATTGAGCCACAGCGTAACACTCATAGCCTCGGATGTTTTCTACACAAATGGAGCCACAAGACGGACACAGGGCACAAGTTTAACTCACCTGGATGTGACACGAAACCAGCCGCTACAGTGTGTACACCGCCGGGTTTGGTTTAAGATGTTCGGAGAGCCGTCGTGGAGGTGTTTCGGTGTCCGTCCGCAGCTCGCACCGCCTGAAGCTCACCGCCGAGTCCCCCTCCGCTCCGACTGCCGGGCGGACAAGCTTCCTTAAACCCAGAGTCCAACCAAGCGTGGACCCATTCAAATATGGCACCCGGAAAATATTCACGCTCACATTTTCTGCCTTCATTTTACACTTTTACATCGCAAAAAACAGCCATCTGTCTAATTTAGCGCTATCAAAGTTGATAACATAAACAGGTTTATGTGGAAGAACTAATAGAAAGCCTAACATAACCAGCTGAATATATTTATTTTATATCACAATCTGTGATGTTAGAGAAATGTGTGAGGATTCAGAGACAGTTTGTAACTTCAGACGCCTTATTAAAAAGTTTTATCTCCTCAGACAACTCCCAGTTTATGCTCAACAGTGATACCAGCTGTAGTGCAGTTTGAAGGAACTGAACCATGCAGTTTTTATTTGCATATTTTCACATTTGCTTCATATTTTTACTGCACTATCTATATTATACTTATAAAAGAATGGAATAAGCGCATTTATCAGCAATGGTGGTCATTTACTTATTGATTTTATCTGTGTATTTGTTTGTATGAGGCAAGAATACAACTAAAATAGGTTTATTCAGTGACCAAATGTGCCCTACAGTTGCAACTAATGATTGTTTTCGCTATTGATTAATCTGCTAATTGTCTTCTGGAGTAATCAATTAGCAGTTTTGTCATTGAAATGTCAGAAAAATAGTGATTTTTAAAAAAAATTATAGTTTGTTTGTAGCATGTTTCATTTGAATTCAGCTGATATACTTGTTGTAATGTATAATCCAAAAATCCAGACATTACAGAAATATTGAAATCAGTCTCAGCTGCTTAATCAAATCGAATAACTAGGTTGATATCGGTTCTTAATGCAAACAAATCTAAAACAAAACCCCTTTTCTAATCTAGGATGCATGACTGAGATTAACTCCATTCAAATCTATTAAGACTTTTGTTGACCTTTAGCCCATAATACCAACATTAAACAACAGAGAACCTAAATCATGTTGAATATGACGCATCTACCAAAGCAGAGATTCCGAACTGTGTTAAAGCCATAATTTTGGTGTCAGATAATGCACATTGACAAAGAAATTCCTCACAGCAATAGATTATGACCTAGAAAAGCCACTAGTGTTGTAAACCTTCCTAAATAATAAACAAAATGTTTCCTGGAAATTGCACTTTTTGACATCTAACAATAGCTGTTCAAACAAATGTAATTTCTCCGCTAAGGAACACGGCAGAGTTATGTGATGATCGGCGTACGTTTGTCCTTCTGTTTGTCTGTCTGTCTGTCTGTGTACAACATTTCTCAAAAATGGACAAATGGATTTCGATGAAATTTTTAGGGAAGGCCAGAAATGACACAAGGGCCACTTGATTAGATTTTGGCAGTGACGCGGCTTATGGTCTGGATCCATGGATTTGTTAAAGATGTCTATGTAATTATGAGATAGCGGCACAGTGTCACTGTAACTATGGCGACACGTGAACGCTACATGATCACATGATTGCAATCCTACTACAAATCCACTGCTGCAGACTTATCTGTCAGAAACCATACGACTGTTTGATGGAGTGCTGCACTCTCTGAGTACTTTTCTTGTTTGAAATGCTATGGTCGTCTTTTGCAGATAATATCTTTTAGGATCACTGATGGACTCTCCTAGTAGAAAGGAACATAAAGGAAGAACAATGCAACAGTATAAGAGAGTTAAATTAAGCTCATCTTCATAGCATGAGCAATACTGGCTTATAAAAGTGTCAGTACCACTCCTGCTAACAATCATCACTTCCTAAAGGCCCACAGAGTTCACAGTGCATACTATTTTATTATAGGAGTGCTAATGTAACACATTGTTTCAGGTGGGATTTGACACAGTTTGACTCTTTTTCAGCTTTGTTCTTCTGATTCCTAAAAGCACCAACGCTTCATTAATCCATCAAAGCTTTTGGCTGTTTGCCTTTCGCAAATAAGCACTCTGTACCGTTTGTCCTTGAGTTGGCAAAGTCCAAACGTAAGGATATTCTCTATAAATGATGATGGCAATAAATCCTCTCATTTGAGAGACGCTGTTTCACTATGTTTGAAAAATGAAATTACTAACCTCTTATAAAAAGTTGATTGTATTTCTGTCAATCAATGATTCATTTCAGCTCTGCAGTGTTTCTTTAATGTGTCTCTCTGACACATCACCTGTGGTTGCCTGTCCATATTGTAAATACATTTTAATATTCAGCTTGGTACGACTGCAAGTCCAATTTAAGCTTCTCTTCATTTTAATAAAGATGTAAGAAATGATAATTTTGTTACCTCCTCCAATGAAACTCTAATCACGCACTTGATCTAATATACTGTGCAATGCTGGTAGCCGAAGGCTTGTTTGTGTGGCTCACAATCAAAAGGGTCTTCACTGCACCTAGGGTGACAAAAAAAAATGCCTGGCATGATATTACATTTAATAACATTTACATGCAAAGTGTTCATAATATTTCACTGGTACACATCAATACATGAAATGGAATAAAATGCAAATCACTGACTGCTACACTTAAATGTAAGAAAATACATTTAGCTGCATAGCACTGTGGCTTTATTTCTGCTGATGAGTGTATCAGTTATTAACAGTAGAATGGATTAGTAGAAATCAACTAAAGTGTCAGAGTTTCATCTCTTAATATTAATTTTACACATTGAATGATTCATACTATGTGCTGGTGATATTCCACACAGTGAGAATTTAGATTCTAAGTCCTAAGTCTGTCAGTTCAGTTCAGTTTATTTGCCATTTGCAGTATAAAACCACATTGGAAAGAGGTGCAAGAAGCTCAAAGTGCACTGTCAACATCTAAAAACACCAAAAGCAGGAGGAAATAGGACAGTGAAAAGAACAGAGAACAAATGCCACATAAAATACTTAAGAATAAAGTACTAAGATCCAATAAATAGTTCATGAGAAAATAGAAAAAAAAACATTAGAATCAAGGTGCATTATTTAGAGTCATCACAGCTTGTGGGAAGAAGCTCTTAAAATGACTGTCTCAGTTCATCTTTGACATTTAGCATTTCTTTTTCAAGATGGAATTCACCTTTTTTGCTCCTTGTCATTTTTGCTTTCTCAACACATTCCTCCTCATCCCCATCTTAGGTCTTGACTTGTGTTTAAGCCCACGTGTAAATGAAAAGACCCAAAACCAAAGTGTAGTTCAAAACCAGATAGTCACCGGTACTTCTCAACCTCTCAACATGAACCTTTAGCTTGTTTGGCAAATCTAAATAAAATGGAAACACTTATAAGAGAAGAACTCTGAAGCCACAGTGCTTGTATGAGACTTGATTTGAAAGCTAACATCATCTAGGTTGTGAAAGCGTGTGGCTAAAACAGAGTAAACTGTGTCCGTTCAGGCATGTCTCAAAAAAGCTATTTTCTGTCCTCATCTGTAAGTCCCATTTGAATAGTCCTGGGTGTTACGCATTACAATGCAACACCTTAATTTTCTTAAATCAACAAACATATTGCAGTCACAGTTAATACCTGTGTTTTAGGACAGTATAGCGTACCGCTAGTGCCACCTTGGCCCTCTTCGAATCACCATGTTTTTCTATAAGGTGCTCTTTAGGCCATCATTGGTGTTGGGAGTGAGGTAATACTTTATGAAAGATCATATAAGATAGATCATATATATGTCCTGCTCACTATGACAGGGAATTGTGATATGTGGGCAATGCATTTCAGACATTACTGCAAAATGAAGCAAAAAAAAATAACATAGCATGTAGTGTTTCTACAGAAGTTAATCAATAAAATCATAAAATTCACTTATATGAAATTTCTGATCTCTATGCCAAACGTTATTTGATCTAGAGATTTTCTGTGAAAAGAACTCAGAGGTTATATAGTGGAGAATTTAACTCCTCTAACCATGTTTGGCATGTCCATACTGATAAATGTTTCGATATATATCTTTATGCACACATGCGCAATGGTAAGCTACTTTGAAGTAGCTTAAATGGTTTAGATTTTACAAAGTTAAGTCATAAAAATTAATATGTTAATCAACATAAACAACAGTAAGAACACTAGTATTCAGTCACTGACTATATAACCATCACTGGGTTTGATGAGCACAGTCTTTTATATTGCAGTGAAATCTGTGCACAGAAAACAGGTCAGTCAGTCCAATTAGAGAATCAAGCCTCACAGCCCTCATAAACAGTCCATATATTTACCGTAAACTGATAAACCGAGTTGTGTTACACTGCTGATGTGTGACTCACGCCATTTATTTTGGACCACAATTATTTTAATAGAGTCATTCCATAGGCTGCTAATGAGCAAGGATGAAAAATCACTGTAATATCTACTGAATATCAATGATGCTGAGATGAATATTAAAAGCATTCTGTGAACATTTAGCTTAGAAAAGGGATTGTGCTACCATTGGGGTTTTCTTGATTTTCCTCCAGGCTAACTTTTGTCTTCCCGTTCCTACACAGTCAGCCAGGGGACATTATCAGTGCAAATGAACATTAAAATTCTGTCAGGGATCATTTTTTTAAGAAGAGGCCTTCAGAAGGTGCATTTGGTGGTTAATTGTTCTCATCTTGGACCTGAATGGTCTGCTATTAGACATATAAAGGGGTCTCAATGGATGTATTTTCATTGAATTCAGTCAGGTTTTAATCAACATGGACTCCCCTACTGTTCATGAAGTGCTGGAATCTTCTTTGTTTAAAAAAAAACAGTTAAGAAGCCTTTAAGAAATACTATAAATATTGTCTTTCGATTAGAGACAACGCTTGCATCCTGCACTACGATGCACTTCATTTGCACAATTTACAGCAAGAAATGAAGTGATCCAAGTTGTGCCTGTGGTTACTGGCTCTATTGTTATGGTATTAAAGTCTAGCACAAGCAGCAACATATTGGTACGTTTCTGACCTTGAAATGCCTGGTCATTTGTTGTTTTCATTTGCATGCAAATGAAGAGGTAGTGGGCTCGTTTTTGATACTTGGAGATAATTGAGTCTGACGTTGCACTGAGAATAGACATCAGAGGACCATGTAAGTAGTTCAGGCTCATTCATTTGACAATAAAACAAAAAGGGCATGATGGAAATGCAAAACAGTGTCTCCATCTTTGTCCCTTTCTTGATCGCTGCGGCTCCTTTCCCAAAATCTAATGATGCTCAGCCATGCAGAAACAAAAGTTACCGAGGGGAAAACAGAGGTTCAGCACCACGGACAGCAACTCTGACCATTCCAGCCTCGGAGGGGACGGGTACGGAAACATTCAGCACCTCCTGCGCAGCTGAATGCAACCTTTACCAGTAAAACACACAATGTGTCCCTCGAGCCTCATAAACATGCTTAATATATTTCCTCTACTCTTTTAAACATTTGGAAAGCCTTCTTTGTCCATGTCTCGAGACGTATTTTGTTTCCATTGACTTTTTGTTTCTTTCACTGGAGAGCATTACAGTTTGTGTGCTCCAACATGTGGTAAAATCATCAACTCCCCTCAAAAACTCAACATGTTACTTCTAAATTTACACTCTCATGGTCTGGAAGGTTTTGAGGTAACTGGAGGATTTAAGAAGATTAGATTAGATTGGGCTTCATTCTCATTTTGCAAAGTACATGTACTAAGACAACAAAATACAGCTGAGCATCCAACCAGAGGTGCTAAAGAAGCAGTAAAAAATGCAGTGTAATGTAAAACGTCTAAGTGGAACAGCTTAAAGGCCAGTATGTGCAAAGGCAGTGTGTGCAGTTTTAACAGCATAAACAGTCCATGTCGGTATGCAGGATGGGGTGGTGGGTGGATCGAGGCAGTGTGGAGGGGTATCTATGATGGGAGGGGGCATCAACGGGGTGCAGAGTTTAGTAAGATGATGGCCTATAAGTCTAGAAAATGTAGTGATGCCGGAAGGGAAACATGCAGTTTTGCTGAGGCTGACACTTTAACCTGACTTTTTTGTATGCTGAGTAATATTTGATGTCCTAATTTTTTTAATATATAAATATATATATGTGTGTATATTCTGGGATAGCATGCAGCAACTGATTCCGCCATTCTGGAATTGAAGCATGGACATACGCACATGGCCTTCTCTGTTATAAGCTTCCCACACTTGTACGGAAAATAGCCGAAAATTCCATTTTTAAAAAAGAGTGGATGCTGGTTTTCCTATTAAACTCAACCAATGTTGACTTAACAAGTGATCGTGTGATGGTGCGTTTGAGTTATTTACTTTATGAGGTGGGATTCCTGTCAAACTGAAATCTCATTCATTTCCACCAACTCTCTGTGTGCTCACGTGTGAGGGAGCTTGAGGGTGTTTGTAAAAGCTGGAATGGATCACGTTAAGTGCATAATTTGGTGGAGTTGAAGGAGTAAAAACAAACACGTTAATGCGAGATGATAGAGAGGGGAAAAAAATCCAAGTTTGATCAAACCATCTAATAACTGACGCTGTTGAATTAAACACAATGAGTGATGACAGTTTGTTAACTTCAGTGGCGACGGGAAAAACCTACCCACTCATTTTTAAAAGACTTAGATTACATTGCATGGGCATCTTTAGTGGAGAAACGTGAATGCTGTCATCCAAAAATAGAAGTGTAACCAGAGCAGTTAAATGGCGGTTTTCTATTTCTAAAAATAGAAAGTGAAAAATTAATTCAAATAATATGTGATCTCTATGAAGCTATTGGCATTCTGCATCCACATCTGATTGTTTAAGCAGTCTGTAGCCTGTAAGATACGTACAGCGACATTAAATCTGCCTGAGGACAGCTCATGGCCAACAGAGTCAAAAGCCGGAGGCAAAACCACAAACAGGACGGCACAGTTCAGCCTGGAATACACTGACTGTAGTTATAACCACCAACACAACTATGAAGATACTCCAGACTGACTTCTGGCTTGTTGAATCACAGAATTTTACTCTCCTATGTATTCAAGTCACAATTTGTATTATGGTGCATGCCTAAACCCAATTTAACAAATATAGTAGGGTTTCCTGCTGTTACCACCAGATGGCAGTGTAGACTTGTGCAAAAATATACACAATGCATTCCTTCTATCGTTTGTGCTTTTCTCATGCAGATTTAGTCCAGTTTTATATGTGTACAGTATGAGGAGCAAGTAAAAAAAATAAAAATGAGAGAGAAATAAGGTACAAATATTAAATACAGTAACTTAATGCTACTTACAAAATCATCCAACACACATTTCATTAGAGCCATTGTATTTTTATGTTCGCAAAAACAGTGTGAAAAATAATCCTTTGGTCAATAATTTAGTTAGTTTTGCTGTTTTTCATTTTGTATTTATTTTTTACTCTGTCTGGAAGGAAGATAGGAGGATCTTTTGCGTTGAACTACAGCAGATGGATATTTTATCTGTTACCTATGCACGTATTATATGCAGTCTTTATATCTATATGTATGTTGTATTTGGCCTACATGAGGTCCATTTGCTTTAAAACACACAGTACTCCAAATTGAAAAGTAGAACCCAGTATGCTCTTCAGGTCCCAGTTAATTTCACCTTTTAGATGCATTATTACCACCTCTAGTTAGTATAAATGTTCCATTACTAAATGAAAAATTGACATATTTAGATTTTTTTGTTAAACATTTGATCTAAACAAGGGTTTAAAACTCTCAAATGACAGATTTAGTCAAAATCCATTTGGCATTCTTGCTACAGGGGGCAGCAGAGACTCACAGGGAACCTTTGCTTCTTCTCTTTGCAGCATTTGTAGTATTCAAATGAGCAAACGATAGTACAGTAACAGCCTTAATTATACCACAAAGTTCAATCTTAATTTGTCTGTTGTCTCTCTGTATCATCTTCTTAGAGGAGCTTGACAGCCTCATTTGATGGCTGATGTTTATTAACCAAAATTAAACTCATCCAGAGCTTGAAATGCCACTTAGCAGAGCTATTACTTTTCTTAATGTGCCTGTCAAATATTAAAAGTGCACACGTCTTGCTGGTGTATGATCTCATGTAGAGCTGGTGCTGGAGTCTGGAGGTCAAAAGCCTTCGCCAGCTCACCTGTCCGGATGAGGGTGTGGGGCTCAGCTGGTTCTTGTTAGCAGCCCTGTCAGTGTCTGGAGTTTCTTTTCTTTCTTTTTTTTTTGGATTCAGTTGAGCCACTACCGATTCATGATATTAGCAACACAGAGTAGTTGATAGTAAGGCTAGCCATTGAAAAAGAAAGAAGAGGGCTTGAGCCTGACAGAAAAGGGGAACTTCCGAGTTGATAAGAGGAGGATTTACAATGAGATGTAAAAAACGCTTGAAGATGGTGTTCAGAGAGAAAGCCAAGACCCCAGCTGTGCCCCTGCTCCCACTCAGCACACATGTATGCACATATGCAGCTCCACCCACACACACAAACACAGCGGGCCAGCGCTGTGTTTGTGTTTCAAACAGCATATTTTAGCCGAGCAGATATACCAGTGATTTTTTTTCCTTGCTATATCCTGACGGTGTTTAAAAAGCAGAAAATATGAAACTCAGCCTCAGTGAAGAACCGTCATCACGAATGTGCATTTGTGCAAGACCGGAATTAGCCGTTACACAGGATATCTGAACTGAGAAACCTGGTGACTGTTTAATAGAGTCTGCAAGCCAAAACAAGCTAAAAACCAGGTCAAGCAAAACAGTTTATGCTCCTCCAGCTGATAGCCAGGCAGCGGGATGGCACCTTGGGAGTGTGCTTTGCATTTTAATGGACAACGTGATGCATATTTAATACACTAAATGTCTCACAAACATACTTAAAGGTGACATTTTATAGGATTATGTCGGTTAAGTTGCTGTTTACTGATGTAACGTGACTGAGCTTATGACCTAATGAAACTATATGACAGTCATTGCACTGAAAGTATCACATCTGGGCGTCTGTGGCGACGTTCCCTCAAGACATTCACGTGTGTTCCATCACCAAGCACTAATCTTTCTGTCGGAGGGAGGAAGTGGGGCTCAGGCAACAGAATCCCTCTTTAACTCACCTCTGTGAGAAGCGGCAGATTCTTCTTTCCTCTACTGTTTCCCCTAAATACCAGTTGCCCAATCTTCATACTCAGCTTTGAGCCCCATTCCCACTGTGTATGTGAAGG
Organism: Acanthochromis polyacanthus; assembly: GCF_021347895.1. NCBI lineage: Eukaryota > Metazoa > Chordata > Actinopteri > Pomacentridae > Acanthochromis > Acanthochromis polyacanthus. Next base: position 15,299,750 of record NC_067130.1, read on the forward strand.
CTCAGAGCTGTCCCACTGTCAGATTATCAACTGCATAAAAAGGCTCTGGTGTGGACTTTTCAATGCCATTATGCCCCCTTTCTATGAGTTCACATATGCAGACTTTTCCAAGCTACTTGTCCATAGTTCAGAGCAAAATTGGTGATTGTATCCCCCACAAAATGTTCACAAAGTTTATGTGGAAGTGACAGCATCTGGCTGCTAATAGTTGTAGCTATTTAATATTGTTTGTAGAGCCTTTTGCAGTATTTACTGATGTCCGTGGGTATTCCTTTTGGTAGTTTGCTGTGAGTGATCATCCGAACAGCTAACCAGAATCCAAAATGAGATTTTTATACCATTTGAACCCCCTCTTGAAGTCACACACCCAAGCATTACAGCTGTTACGTCAGTTAAGTCTGTGAGGGTTTAGTGGTTAGATGTCAGGGTGGAGACTGGGATTGGGCCAGTATTCCCTTTTCACTTTCATGTGTGGTAACTTTGAACTGTTATGAAGGCAGCTGCACAGGTGACACAGGTTCCAATGCCTATAATGCCGTGATATTTAGCGAGGCAGAAAAAAAGATTTAGAATGACGAAAATGTCAGAGTATGGCAAAAACAAACTCCCTTTTGCAATATACAAGTCAGCATGCTTTTCTGGCCATTCTGACCCATAATCCTCTGCACAGCAGTAGATATGTTACCTACATCACTGTGCCATGCGAGTATAAATGGGCTTCAGCCGCCAAGGGAGCACAAAGAGATGACAGCTCATTTGACAGATGACAGGAGCTGCAATGACAGATGACGGCACATTCTAGTGGAACCCAAATTACATGCTTTTTCTTTTTATCTCATATTTTGGGCTACAGACGGGAAAGTTCAAGGCGCAATGTTAGGATAAAGTCATATATCCCAACTGTGTGCGGAGTAAAAGCAACAGCCGGTACTTTATAGCGGTAGCTGCAGTATACACAGACAAAAAGGTATGAAAGTTTGATTGTACAGCGTTTAAATCTCTGGGAAGTCAGGTTCAAACACGCACCTGCTTATTATGCATTGCCATGAGCTCTGCCACTAGGAATGAGCTTGATATCTTAGAGATAGCCACCACTTCTCACGTCAAGAATATGGAATTTATGCAGGAAAACGATAAGACCACCATCGCTCCGTCTCCGTCTCTGCATAATATGTATAGAATTTGATTGGCTTACATCCTGGCAGCTTATTTTCCCTTACAAATACTTTATCTGTTAGTCAAATGAATGTAAGCCTCTCAGGGGAAGAACAAAGTTTTGCATGATGGCTGAGTGGTGCAGTCATGTTAAGGATGAAAAGTCAAACTCTCACCTCAAGATATTAAAGTTATTTACCCATATTTTTGGATATTCCCCTCATTTGAATCAAAAAATCCCAACATAATCAAGCAGATAGATCTGATTAATTCAGCTCTGAGTTGGTGCCACATTTAATTTGTTCTCGTACTTGGGGGAAAGTAGTGTTTGGCAGCCTGTTTGCTATTGACCAACAAGTGAGCACAAGCAGTTATTCTATTGCATTTGGCTCTCCTGCTATGGCAGCCTTCTCAGGCATTCGCTGTAGAACGCATTATTACAAGTGTATGTCCTTGTTTTTTTCACAGTCGGGGCACTGTGATGCTCTGCAAAGTCGCTTAGGGGCCATGTTGCATAACCGCTTTGACTTGATGCAATAAAAGTGGAGATTTTCTCACAGATCCCGCCGCCGAAGCTTTAGATTTTACATTTTTACATTGTTTGCTTTTGAAGCAGACCGTGCTATCAGTGTATCCTCTCCTGCCAGTCATCATTTGATAGCAAGCGAGGTATGGGAATGTAATGGTTAGCCATGCTGTGGTTGAAAATGTGTGGGAGGAGATGAAGGCTGTAACTATTTTACCGTCGTATTTGCAATGTGGATGCAACAAAGTGGTCCTGCATACCCTGACATGTCAAATTCATATTCAGAGTAGATGAAAAAGAGCAGCACGGGAAGACAAATGACAGTGGGAGCACCACAGGCTGGATGAGAACGACTTCTGCTTCACTGCTCTGCGGTTGCTTAAAATTTATTCCTCCCAGGGACAATCAATAAATTTATTAGCTTATGATAAAAAAAACCCTCTCATGAATTCATTCATTGTAAATCACTGAAAGGCAGAGTAGATGAAAGCAGATTTAATGATAATCCGTGATGCTTTTAGCTAAGGTTTGCATATGCGGCGTGTGTGATGACCCTCAGAGCTCTGAGGACAATGTCATGTCAGATAAACACTCTATTTCTAACCCCAACAGCCCTCTATCATCTCTACACAGCGGGGTATTGATTGGTGAAGAAAGTACATTTAATTTCTCTCTCAGCAGGTTGGCTGTGCCCAGCTGTCCTTCAGACCCTTTTTTTTTTATCTGCTTAATGGAATATTCCAAAGAGAAAGAGAGATAGAGACACACAGAGAGAAAAAAAAAGTGAAAAAAAAATCATGTGCCTTCAACACCTCCACTCCACAGGGAATGCTGATTTGATGAGTTCCTGTCACGAAAATCACAGGGCACTTATGCACTTGGGAGTTTTCCGCCCCTCATTCATTCTGTCATTTGAATATGATTAATCTTTTGCGAAGGATGAGGCTTATGGTAGGTTATCTGCATTTGTGAACGATGCAAGACATGTTTTCTCCCCCTGCACAATGCAAATGATTTCAAGAGTGCAATGAAAATAACACCACAGAGTGCTTTCCTTCTGCAGTCGCAGCCTTTGTTTCCTCAACAAGAGCGTATCACTGAAATATTTTGACAAATATTTCACAGAAAGAGAGAAATCTGATGTGAATGTTGCAGGCTCTCTGTATTTAAAATGACAGAATGCCACGTTGCGTTGTATCAATGAGTGAATTAGAGCAGCAGAGCAGTTGTAAATAATATGCATTTAGAATCAGGTGAAAAAATTCAAGGAAAAATCTGAATAAATCAGTTGAGAAACAAAATGCAAATGTTTGCATGCAGAGCACAGGGGGTCACTGAATAGTTTCACGAGGATAAAAATGATGCAAATAATATGCTATCACCCTCACAGAGCACAGGTGTATTCCAGAAAGTGAAAACTCAGTGCATAGGGTTGTGTTTTCAGTTTATTAAACCTGCCCCTCACATAGAAGCTTTTTGGTGGCATGTTAGACAGCATTCTGCAGCACATTATTAAAACACCAAATGAAAAGTATCTTTAAAAAAGACGTGTTCAACCCCTTCACCAGAGCAAGAGACTTGTAAAATCCCTGTCAAGGAGCACTTGACTGGCACCGTGGCAGCCTGGTTCCAGACCTCTGAATCATCGCCCACGTCTCACATTTGCTCAGCAGTTCGTGTAGAGATGTCCTGCCTGGGCCGGCTTCTGGAACTCTCTGCAATCTGTCATTTAGCTTTTTTTTTTCCTCATTCGTTTTTTCTGGAAACGAAACAAAATCTGCTTCTTACTTGGGGTTTATTTCCAATGATCTCAGCCAAATCCACTGCAACGCTTGCTATAAGAAACTAGAAATTTTACTTAGCGAGCACAGCGATGAAGGGCCGTACATCACTAATATGTTCAAACCTAACAGGTGTCCACGGGATTTTAGCCACAAAGAGGAGAGCTGAGACTGAGCCAGCACAAGGGCGCCCCTGATTCACTTATTGACTCACCCCTTTCCTCGATAAGTGATGTTTCGCCCATAGAGGGAAGGCTTATGGGAAATGAAAGGCCACTAAAAACACAAATATTGAATAAAATAACATTAGAATGCCTTTCAAAAACTACTGCACTAACGCTGACACTAAGAGTGAGCCACACAGCATTCTTTAAAGAAAGGCTCTGTGCCCAGGCTGGGTGAAGAGTTATTAGCAGAATCGTTAACGTCTGATTGGATAAATGGGGTTTTGAATGAGGTTTTCTTACTTCTGGAACAAAGCCAGCAACTTCCATTTTCTCTGAGGCTGTCTTTAAGTCTGGTATTGTGCCTATTGATGGCTCCTTTGCCTAATTACAGCTTAGTAGGCAAACTTCAAAATGGGGATGTCACCATTTTGAATAGATAGTTAGCCATCTAGCAACAATCATGAAACACAATGGCAGAAAATTGGCAGGAAAATAGCGAGGATTCGATAAGATTGCCACCTTTTGAGTCACAAGCTATTGTTAACCCAAACTAACAACATATTTCTTTAGTCAACATCAAAAATGTGATTTTAATTGCTCCTCGCTTCCATTGTTGCAGTTAAAGATGTGTTGTGTTGTATCTATTATAATTATGAAGACTACAATGAATGTAAAGGTTTGGGGCCTTTTTCTTTCCATAGCCTGTTGTTTGTTTGTTTTCAGCTTTTCAGCTTCAGGCTATATTGTCCACTTCCAGCGAAACGCACCCAAATCTCTGTCAGAACTCTCTGCTGCATCCATTTCTATTTTGATACAACCAGACATAACACTGCAGAAGCGCAAAGCCAGATAAGTTTCTAATTTCGGAAAATAACTTTAAAAAGTGCTTCAGGATGCAGCAACAAACTGCGGAATCTGTCTGCTTTGCACAAATGTCTTCCTAATGGCACATTAAAAGGACGTATGGGGTTGTTTTAGTTCTCGCTTTATTAGCAAGGGGCATTCATTCTCCTTAATGTAACTAAAAGCCATGAATTCTTAACTAGAGTGGTTTTCTCTCCCCGTGATAATCAGGTGGTGCTGAAGTGAAAATGGAGTTTTAAATTTTCTGAGCTTTTAGCAGTTGACACCGAGTGCCTTTAGGAGTGTTTGTGAATTTCAAATCATAACCATATGCCTCCTAAAGGGACGGTATTCCCATGTGCCTTTCATGTGTTTTTCCGGGCAACCTCTCCTCTGGGGCTTTTACAGCAACATCCAGCCTCATTATGAGTGTGGATGACATCATGTGCCGTCCCTCGGTTCTCCCTGAAGACCCAGTGAACCTCAGTGAACATCAGGAACACTGATAAACAGCCAAGACGCCTCCATATGTCAACCTATACGCAACTCTGCATCTGTTTTCATGGAAAAGAATCCTGACGCTTACCAATTGAATTAATATTGGTAAACACACGGTAGTGGAAAGTAACTAATTATATTTACGTACACTACTGTTCAAAGGTTTGGGGTCACTTAGAAGTGTCTTTAGTTTTGAAAGAAAAACTTTTTTTTTCAATGAAGATAATACTGAATTAATCAGAAATACAATCCAGACATTGTTAATGTGGTGAATGACAATTCTAGCTATAAAGGGCTGATTTTAATGGAATTTCTACATAGGAGTACAGAGGAACATTTCCAGCAACCATCACTCCTGTGTTCTAATGCTACATTGTGTTAGCTAATGGTGTTGAAAGGCTAATTAATGATTAGAAAACTGTTGTGCAGTTATGTTAGCACATGAATAAATGTGTGAGAGTTCATGGAAAACATGAAATTGTCTGGATGACCCCAAACTTTTGAGCAGTAGTCCTGTTTTAAAGTGCAATTTTGTGGTGCTTGTAAAATGAGTATTTCTATTTCATGCAACTTTATATTTCAACTCCAATATTGCAATTTCGACTCCATTACCTTTCTTTCACGGCCTTAGTTGCTGCAAAACACCGTGAAAAGTGTATTTGAGCTGAAGCATAGTACTGTTTGGAATAAATCTCCCATATCTTTCTGCTTTGGTGATGGTAGTTTACTTTTGTGGATTCTAACAACCTGAAATTACACCATGTACCTTTAAACTAGTGTAATCATTTTAACAAAATTGCATAAATTAGGTTTACTGCTCCTTTCGTTGTGTGTCTGATGTCCGTCCACATTTCTTCAAACTTTTCTGTTGCAACTTAACGCCCCCCTTCAAATAGGATTATAGAGTAAATAAAAATTCTAAAAAAACTCAAGTCTAATGATGAAATCATGTTTCATGTTTGGGTAAAACAAATATCTAAGTTGGAGAAACTGAAAACTCACAAGAGAATAATCAACTGATTTAAATTCATCTAACTTAAATCAGTGGTATTGATATTTCTTGTTAACTTAATTTGGATAAACTTAATTTGTTTGTGTATTACCAATTGAAGCAATTTATTTCAGTGGATCTTTTTTTAGTGTAGATAATATAAAAATATTTAAAATACAGCACATATTTAACAATTCAATCAATAATTTCTAATCTTTTTGACCTCTGACATCTTACAAGAAGCAGTGTGTAGTCAGGGTCACTTTTCAGATTTCTAAGAGTTGTCAACAACTTCTCTGCCCACCAAACGTTTTGTTTGAATAAATATTCAAATGCTCCAATATCTCAGCAAAATACAAAGATTAGAGGAAAAGTCTAAAAACTGATAACTGGCTTGTCTATTAGAGCTTTGTTTTTCTTCTTTCCTCAACCGTTAATCATCTCAAACCCCCCTTTAGATTTATCTGTTGTGCCTGTTTATAGAACTGTTTACAAAGCAGTTCAAATTACTGCTGCAGCTCCAAAAGTAACATGCTGCTAATAACCCGATACATCACTGTTAACACTCTCATCACATATGGTCATTTATCAGTAACAGGGACAGAACCTGCAGTTTTAAATACATGTTGCTACAAATACTACTGTGTTTTTACTTAAGAGGTTTAAATAGATTTTTGATGCAGGATTTTAACTTGTTAAGGAGTATTGTTATTTTGTTGCATCGGTATTTTTAATTAAGTAAAGGATCTGGATACTTACTAGCCTAGCCGCGCTAGACAACCCACGGCAACAAATTTAATTCTCTGCCAGGGTGGGTCTAGTTACCCTCCATAAGCCTCGAGGTTGGATGCTCCTAAAACTGGCCGGACGAGTCACCATGAAGTGTAGAGTCAGAAGGCGGGCGTAACTAAGTGACGACAGAGGCGCGACGATTCTGACAGAAACAACCGGAAACAACTAGCCTAGCCGTGCTAGACAACCCACGGCAACGAATTTAATTCTCTGCCAGGGTCGACAACAAAAACGACAACAGTCGTTGAGCTCCATTAGCACTGACTCTGAATAATCTTTCTGTTAACATCTGTAATATACTTGAGCTTCACCCATTGACTGTATAAATAAGGCTTCACCAAACTGCCACATCCTCTGATTTCCGTCGCTCTAGGAGCCTATTCGTTGCGCTGATTGGTTGTATACCTACCCAATTGCTGCAGAGTGATTTGATAGACAACCTTGTAGCCCACCTCCCTCCCTGTCGAGCGTCCCTAGACCCTTGCGTCTTCAGAGCATGTGTCTAGCGCAGCTAGGCTAGATACTTACTGCTGCAAATAGAATAAATCAAAGCATTTTTAGGAAACCAAAGGATGCTAATTTTGACATTACTCAACACTGAACAGTGCATTGACATCAAAATGACAAGCTGGAGCAAACACAGTGTTTTTCCATTTACTCCATTGTGATCACATATTGGTTAATCGTAAATAATAACTGATTATTAAAACCTATTTTAAAATATCACTATTGACTACACTTTTATACGTCCTGTATGAGCCAATCAAACTGCCAGATTGACAACAATGGAAGTTATCGCACATCCTGTTCACTTCTTGGCAGCCGGGGAGAAAATGTTTGCCTAGTTGATGTGACTTTTAACCAGAATGCCCCCTCGGGTTCAGGACTGGGATTGGAGTGAAAGGTTGTCTATAAAATATGCATGTTGCATTGGGGGCTAGTGGTGGTGCAAGTGTGAGTGTTTGTCTCCTCTCTGTGTGTGTGTGTGTGTGTGTGTGTGTGTGTGTGTGTGTGTGTGTGTGTGTGTGTGTGTGTGTGTGTGTGTGTGTGTGTGTGTGTGTGTGTGTGTGTGTGTGTGTGTGTGTGTGTGTGTGTGATGGCTGTGGCACTGAGGGATTACTCAAGACCTGCAGAGGTGTGGAGGTGTCGCGTAAAATACACTCAGTCTGCGAGTAGATTTATGCAAGGACTGTGTGGAAGTCTAATGCAGCAATAATTAAAATTAAAATGCAAATACCACAATAGAATTTTCTTTTCTTTTCATTCCATGTGCACCAAAACCCAAATGCCCACTTTGCAGGTTCGTGATCAAATGCATATTAATGCATATTTAATACGCTTTTGTATGAGAGACAGGGACGGTTCAAGCCCAGCCACACTCTTTGTCTGCTTTCTGCCTTTTTCTTTTTTGCGCACACACTGCAGAAGCGATAGAATCTGTTCAATCATCCGACTTTTAATACATAGCTAATAAGGTTTACATAAGACATATTGGGAATTTGAAGCATTTCTTCATGAGTATTAAACTTATTATTTCAGTGTTTGCAGTCCAGCGTCCATGGTCTTTTTTATTTTCACAGTGAGCTTCCTCTATTGCATTATTTTGAATTAATTACAACCCACTCTTTGTATTTCAGATAATACAATGTTCACAGTTTTTGAATTGTGACTGTGACGAATTAGAATTTCATATTTATCAGCGTCAGATGGTTTTATCTTTTAACCCTTGACACTGGAGCAAGCCGTAAGCACAGGCTTCATGAGGAACATTAGCATTTATTTGGAGTTGTGTTTCTGGTGACCTGATAAATGTAAGTCAGCAAACATTCCTTTTAGCTCTGTTCTGGCGCCCACCACATCCTGAGGAAAACATCTGGCTCTTTAGTGGGTAAATGCACCTTTGTTTGCCTGCTGTGTGGCGCCTGCAAACAAGAGAACAATGAAACAGTGAGCTGAGAGATGCTACAGACGCTCTGTAGAGCTGAGGGGACTGCGGCGCTGAATGATAATTCTCATCGAGTTTGTCACTTGGACTGACACTTTTCACATTGCTGACGGTCATTTAATCCATTGTTAATTTAGAATATTGAGCGGTGCAGCATTAATACAGAACAGACAGGTGTATTTTGAAATTAGAAGATAATGTGCTGTGATATGTGTGTTAATTTCCCCTGTGAGGCTGAAAACTATTTATTGTCATTGACAACAGCTCCTGAGAGAGTTTATTCTACCATTCTGAGAAGAAAGGTCCCCGTGGCACATATAAATTTGCTTCATCTGCTTGTATTTATGGTGCCAGATCAGCCTCATTCCTTTGAAACAGCATGAGGCATCTTCCACCTCAGCTCCTGACCTCCAAGAAGTCCTTCTAGTGTTCTTCAGAAGAAGGTGGGAGCCTGAGTGGATGAATCCCTGGCTTAGAAACTGACTGGTAGAACACAGAATATGCTCTTGGAACTCGTGAGGCATGCTGAGTGGAACCAAACTCACAGATAAAACTGGACTCTCAGCCCCCAGCTGAGCAGCACCGCTCTGCAATGTTTCTACATTTATCCCACTGCAGAACAGCACCAAACCAACTCATCCTTTCGACAAGGCAGAGGAGAAATGTAAGGGCAGGACAGTGAAGATATGCAATCTTCACCAAGATTCCCCGTAGCTCTCCAGCAGTGCAATGCAGCCGGCATGAAATATAAATTCAGCTGCCTTAGCAGGGGAAAATATCTGTTCCTGTGTAGCCTATCCTGCATCCATGTCAGATAAGGTATATATCCAGTGGAGGTCCACGGTAAAAAGAGTTTATCTACTTTTGTAGATATTCAAGGAAATATACAACAGTGTGGCTATTTGTGGCTGGGTTAGAACATTTATACTGCAGCTATCAGGCTGTTTACGATTTGAAAAAGAAAATGTGCTGGATGCTTGCTTGCACATCACTTCTTGATGTAAGATGATAGCTTTGTCCAACAAAGGTTGGAGGCACCAAAGAGGGATGGAAATGTAAAAGATACATGGTGTCCACTACAGTAGACAGTTATTCAGAACTTCATTTTATACCCCATTATTTTCTATTATTAAGCTAAACCAACATGGAATGCTTTCCCAAGCCTCCTCTGTATTTGGTTTGATTCTTGTCATTCATTATTATTATTATTATTATTACTGTATTATGTATACTTAATGCAGCATTAAGCTTTTAGCTCTAAATTAGTCAGGCTACTCTCCATTATTAATAAAGCTGTAGGGTTTTGACCATAATATTTATATTAGTTAAATTAATTTCTTTTATTTATAATACTCTTACCTACACTACCATTCAAAAGTTTGGGGTCACCCAGGCACTTTCATGTGCTAACATAATTACACAAGGGTTTTCTCATCATCAATTAGCCTTTCAACACCATTAGTTAACACAATGTAGCATTAGAACACAGGAGTGATGGTTGCTGGAAATGTTCCTCTGTACCCCTATGTAGAGATTCCATTAAAAAGCAGCCGTTTCCAGCTCGATTGCACGCCAATTGCACGCTCCCTCAAATCTTGCAACATCTGTGGCATCGTGCTGTGTGATAAAACTGCACCTTTCAGAGTGGCCTTTTATTGTGGGCAGTCTAAGGCACACCTGTGCACTAATCATGGTGTCTAATCAGCATCTTGATATGACACACCTGTGAGGTGGGATGGATTATCTCAGGAAAGGAGAAGTGCTCACTATCACAGATTTAGACAGATTTGTGAACAGTATTTGAGAGAAATGGTGATATTGTGTATGTGGAAAACGTTTTAGATCTTTGAGTTCATCTCATAAAAAATGGGAGCAAAAACAAAAGTGTTGCGTTTATATTTTTTTGAATGTAGATTGGACAAGACTCAAAAACTATAAGACAGACAAGCTGCACTCAGCTCCTAATATCACTAATCAAAGGAATCAGTTTCACTCATAATTTGTCTACGTTCAGGCAAAAACAGATATAAAAGAGGTGAAAACGGACCATCACAAAATCAACCACATCTTAAGCCCTTTTGCGCTGGATTAGTATTACCTGGGCACCTCATGTAATTTAGAAATGACTCCTGTCAGGTGTGTGTTTCATGTTTATTGGTCTGGATGTTGTGTTTACAAGCTGCGACATGGCAACTGCTGAGGCTGCTGAGTCTGCTCTTTCTGGGAGTGGGTCTCTATTCTGTGTAGTGCCATGGGCCTCCTGAATTTGCACCCAAAATACTGTCCACTTAACTGTTATTTATAATTGCCAGTGCGTTCTCCAGAATTCTCAAGGCAGAGGAAAGATGCAGAGAAAAAAAAAACCTTGCAAAAAAAAGAAGTCCCCCTAAAACCTGATGTCATCACAGTACCCCTGTGTCTTCATACAGGTGCCCTCAGCAATTATTACAAATTACCAGAGGTAATAGTAGTCCCATGCAAATGTGGCTTTAGAAAGCCTGAAGGAAAAACTTGTGCACTTGATCCAGCCTTATGTAAACACCTCCTCACTTTGCCCTTTATGTGCTGCAGCAGATCAGGACTCTGTTGTTGCTACTAAAAGACACATACAGTGCATTTACACTTCAGTATCTATAGTGTGCAGAAGTGCAAACAGCATTGTTGGCACCAGAGTGCTTGGTTAGTTCCAGTACTTATTATACAATACTGATCGGGATGCCATAAAAAGATTTAGCATCTCTCATTATATAGAACACTAAATGCAGCGTGCCAAAAATACCAGAATAACCTACTACATCTGCTGCTTTTCTGGCCGGTTTGACCCACAATCCTCTGTGCAGCAGAAGAAATGTCACATATATCACAGTGTCTGTCCAAGTATGAACAATCCGCCGAGAGAGAACAGACTGATGACAGCTCGCTTCCCATTACTGACTGCGACGGATATATGAGCTGGAATGGCGCAACACTGAGACAAAGTAGTGTGTTCCAGTTTTATGCAGCTGAAGTACGAACTGAAAGTAAACAGAAAAAGTGATTTAGAACGCAGCCCTTGTCTCTGCCAGGATTTACCTACCCAGGTGTAAATAGCTACACTGGCTATTCCACTCTGTGTGCAAATAGCATTGTTGGCTACCTGTGTGCTAACAGAATGTGCCAAAATGCAATAATTATCTTTGGAGAACATACATTTTTGAGCTGCTGTTTTATTCTAGCTTTTTTTAATCAACTTTTTCGTGGTTCCTTACCCAGTTTGGTCATATTGTTCCTCAGTGAACCTTTTTTTTTTTTTTTGCCTCTTGCAGGACCATTTCTGTAGCAGACTCATGAATCTGACCAAATCAAAAACATCATTTTAAACAGTTCCCCTGTGCTCTCCAGGTTCTTTGCAATAAAGCATGGCTATACAAGTACTTCACTATACAGATTGAATCACTGGATGGTGGTTTGGGATAATGTCACCTCACTCTGTACTGCCAACCCTTTTTGTTGGTTGCTAGGAGACAACACTGTAGCGCCTAAAGGTTTTCAGACAGAAGTAATGTTCCGAAGCACTACTTTTTCGGCTAAAGTGTGAGAAGCGTGTTCAGAAAGATGGAAGAATGTTCGATGTAGTTAGCTTGCCAACCCGTGAAAATGTTCTGAGCAGGTATCAGCTACTGAGCCATGTGGCAGAATCATTGTTCAGCTACGAGAGCGAAGCTGTACAGAGGAGTAAGCAGCAGATTTCTGTGATGTGCTACAGATCAGAACACAACAAGATG